>NW_028186712.1:3036650-3100522 GCF_003343005.1 Rhea americana
AGAAGGAAAGAAACATTTAATACTATAATAAATTGTAAGTAGGAACAACATCCTAGTAAAGCGGAGACTGTAGCAGTGATATATTATGGCACACCACTGCATTATCACATAGTTTTACTCTGAAATGGCCACATATCATTATGGTCAAATCTACTGCAGGTCTTCTGTTAAAACAGTATTTCCTATGGCATTCATGTCCCACATAGAATTTCTCTCAAGAATTTCAGCCTCCAGGTTTAGACAGATGATATTTAAATCTCAAAGTCACAAAGATAACTCTCGAAATTGGAGTCTAACRCAAACCTAGCACTGCCTGTTGGAGATGAGAAAAACAGGGAGCCACCTAAATCCTAGTCAGATCCACTCAAATTCCACYGCCGTGGAGCTTATATAAGTAATATCGTAATGCCAGGATTACCAAGGTAAATGTTAGAAACACCAAATTTGGGTATGGCTGTAGTAAAACTGGCACCAGTGSTGGAAGAGTAGCTAGGGATGAGTTATTTGGCAGGAGACCGGGGCAAAGAAAGGAAGGTGCAAGGGTGATGAAAAGGAGATGAAGAAATGAAAAAGGCAAYAATAAGGTATGCAAGTATTCCTGTAATCCAGGCTTCACATTTTATCAGGGCTAATCATGTTTATGGATACATGCTGCATACTCCATCACTACAGAGTAAGCCAGGACAATAAGCCAGACCTGTTGTTCTGACAGTACCATGCATGTCAAACTTACTTCTGCCATCAGGAGGACCAAAGGGTGGCTGGAGGGGGTTGCTTTCTCTTGCAGGCAGTGTGGCACTCAAGTAGTCAAAAGCATCGTGGTATCACCTGGTGCCCATTCCARCCCTCACGGTATGAACAGCTTCTTTGTAGCTTGTTTCTGTATTTAATGAGCACTACATATGATCTGTGATACAACAGTATGCATATGCATTTTCTGAGTAAGCATTCAGAGATATAAATAATTTAATGACTCATTTTTTAAAAAGATGCAAAGAATGATTTTGTTTTCTGTTGCAGACACTCTTGGGATGACCCTTTCATTCTGGAGCTAACCTATCTGAATTATACATCCATTAAAGTAAAGAAATTTTCAAAGCTGAATCTGGCAATTCTGTATGAAAAGCTATTCATCAAAAGATTTGTAATGTAACTGCTAAGCRGACAATGAGAACTTTAGGAAGCAATATAAGAGCCTGTAAAAGCAGGGCCAATTAGTGCTGTAATTTTTCTCATGTCATACTGTTGTTGCAGTTCTTAATAGTGCCATTCATTAATGTGTTAGGTAGGACACTGACTTAACCTGAAGGCTTTATGGCAAACATCATTAGCTTTCAAATGGCTCAGAGTGTAATTTTTGCAGTTGGTACTTTTGAAGATTAGCTAATCCTTCTATAAATCGCATGTTCAAATATAGCACCTTACTGAAGTAGGCTGGTAAAAATTTTCTACAGATGAATTATCTTTCAGTGTCCAGCTAGAACACAAGCAATTCCCATTAACATAACTCAGTAGCAATTCTAGTGACACTTCTTTCCTCTCCTTCCTACTACCTCAACAAATGGTTTCAAGTAGTGCAAAGACAGCCTTCTACACCAAGGTGAATCTTCCTCTTAGAAATAACTTACACCAGGATAAGTAAAGTATTAAGCCTTTGCCCTATTTTACTCTTTTCTGATATAAAAAGCAATTCTGCTTTTCATTTTGTTTGAAATCCAGAAGCAACAAGCAGATGGAAAGCGGGACTCTTACTTCCACTTTATTCTGTTTGTTTCTTTGCATTTCAGACATCAGGAATATTGCAYTTGCTTCTTCCTGATTTTGTTGCTGACCACATCTGTAATGAAGAGTGTTCCTCAGTCCTTAAGCAGTCAGTCTCACATCAGTACAACCTGTTGGCAGTCAGCACCTCTATCTTTATAGTTTTGTCACTGCAACGTTTCCAAGGCCATGGGCATGTGGACACTTAGGAATTACCTGGGAGTTCCCATTCTGAATATCTGAATTCTCAGCTTTAATACTCCTTTCATCTCTGTTTATCCTTTAGGAGATATCAAACCAATAGATGCCAAATATTAAAATTGGGTTTCAGTTAACCAAATGTAAGACCCAATGACTGAATGTAAAATCTCACTCCTATTGAAAACTCACTCCTACATCACCCTGGAGTTCTTCAAAAAGTTATTTAAGAGGGACTAAGACACAAGACCACTGTGAAGCCCTCATCATGATCTACATGTACTTAGGCATGGAAATGATATTCCTGATACTACATTATGATGGAATTGTTCCTTTTGGGCTGTAAGAAGTAGACGATCCCAATCATTTCCTACAGAAAGCTAGGATAAGCATCAGTGGCCCTGTCTCAATGCTCTTCAAGGATGATATAGCAAGTTTCTGTGGGAGCACACAGTGAGGGAGGACAGGAAAGTGTTTCTTACAATTTAATCAGATCACCTTTCTCCTGATATTAGCTCGTTAATCTCTGCACAGAGCTGCCACAGTATCTATAGTCTTTGTCTTCTCAACTATTGATCGGTTTAATGAACAAGATGACATGTATAAACCATGATTTTTTGTGTTTTTTTTTTTTTTACTTTATTTGTTTGGAACATTCATAGTTTTATATAAATCACAAATTGCAAGTTTCACTAAATCGGGCATCAAAGTGTCCTATAACCACTAAACACTCGTGAAGTCAGGTCATCCAATTAAACTTTAGCCTCTGTATGGTACTAAGCTGCTTAGGTATGCTCAGGTTCAAACCAGACAAATATAAAATGCTTCAACCACCAAATAAGCAATGAAAACTTTTGTTCAATGAAGTGGAAAGTTCCAAGCATTTCATTAATATTTTCCCAGAATTTTTCATTCTCAGAAAATAAGTATTTAATTTAATGTAAAAGAAAAGGCAAAGTATACCTTGTCTGCATAATACATAACACATGAAAACTCCAAAAGAAATGTCACATGCTGATTTCACAACAGAATTCAACAAAAGCTGATTTTGTAAAAGACATTAGTAGTGTAAGCTTTCAGAAATCAAGAATAAGCAAAATTCCTTCTTTCTTTTTCAAATTTTGTACTTTTATTATTTAGTGCTTCCTGTAGAAACATCATTTGATTTCTTTTAATTCTGGGTTTGTTTAGTGAATATAAAAAGAGAAACAGAAATCACTTTTCACTTCAATAAGTCAGTAAAAACTTGCTAGTTTTTTGCATAATTTAATATAGAATATTTATAGCTTCAAATGAATTAATCACACAGGCAAATTACAGACATCATTAGTCAATTATGCATACCACCACAGGGTGTGCAAATGCAAGACTCCAATCGCACAAGATGTCTTCAAACATTACTGAAAAGAGCATTAAAACCATGGGTTAGAATCACACTTATCACGAATATACGAAATTCCTTTAAGTTTATAGGATAGTCCTCCAGTGGAATTGAATCAGAATTTATCCACTTACCTCTATGCTTTTTAATCAGTCTAGTTCTTCCAGATCTGATCTGTTCATTTGAAGTAAACAGAATTAGCTCATGAACTGCAGATTGTTTGGGGGGTTTGGGCAATAGAAGGCTTAGCTGTACATTTGGTTAAATAATTATTCTTTCACCTGCTATCACTTCAATGCAATAGCAATTCTCTGGAGAAAGTATTTTCTGTCTCAGAAAGCAGAATCTTTAAGATACCCAGCAGAGCTAAGAAGTCATATCTAAATATGTGTAATTAAAATCTTTATCTGAAGAAAAGAATTCTACTGAAAAAGTTGCATTAATGCAACACCAAAATTGAGAGTTATGTGCACAAGTTTTGCTTCTGTAGCATAGCTACTCCAATTAGAATATYAGATGTTCTGTATGTCACATACATAACTGGTCAGTTAGGAGGACAGTTACTCTTTTTACCAATATTGTAAGGCAAGGACAGGACTTTGGGGCATGCTGACATGCCCACAGTGCACAGATCACTTTGCCAGTTCTGAGCAGACAGGTATATCAACATAGGACAGCASCAGCATGGTGTAGCATTACATTAGGTACCAAAACCAGGACCACTTCGCTCTGGCACAGCATCGTGCTGATAAAGATATACTGCTCCTGAAGCTAATTTTGTGGCATCCAAATTATTTATTTCTGCATCCTGTTCTGTATGTGCTGGCCTGGGCAGGATGCACCTTTTCAGACGTCCTGCCACAGAGCCTCTTCTCAGAAGRTGACACCTGTATTTCACACACATAGGTGAGCACAGTCATGCACACGCTCACTCCTAAGCAAGTAAATTCCAAGAATCAAGAGCTTTGTGAGGTACATTATACACGCAAATCAACCAGTTCAAAAGCAAGGAAATATAATCAACTTCTATTAAAAAAAAAAAAAAACACAACAACATTTGGTAGTACAGCAGCAGTGTAGGAACAATTAGACAGAAAGTGAAGTATGAATACAAACTGAGACTACAAAAAATATATTAATTTCTTCCTACTTTTTTCCTTGTTTAGCCCCAATGCCATCATCTTTGCATTCACACAAACGCAGTGGAATCTTTAATTTAAGTGATCAAAGGTCTATGGGAAAGATAGYCACAATAAATTTGTCACTAAGCTGAGATAATCAGGTTGGTAGTAGTTCAAAAAAAAATGAAACACTGATTAAATGAGACAATACTCATTCTTCATATTTTAATTTAGTTGTTTACATCAATACTTTCATAATAAAAGCTATTATACATCTATTAAGCAACACACTAGGGTGTCTTGTCTCTCTTCTGAAGAAGTAAAGCTTGTATTTGCAACAACTCCCATCATATATCCTCCCTTCTGCAGTTCCTCTCCTGTCCCAAGTTAAGCAAGCCATCATATTTGTTCAGTGAGGTGAAAACATTATAGGGTCACTCTATCCTAATTAGATCCCTAGACTCCATTTTGTTTTATTTTTTAAAATGGTCTGTTTAAAAATCTTAAATAATGTTGGGTGTCATTAGCCTCTTGACAAATGACATCTCAGTCAGGCATCCTTTTTCCAGCAGGGACCTCTCATGTGGGAGTGCACAGTGATACAGCCTRCTTCACAGTAGCTCCTCAGGTCTTTCTGTTTCCTCTCACCATTTCAGGAAACACAACTGCAGATCAGCCCATCTGTTCCCTTCAAAATTTCAGCCTCAGAGCTTCAGATTCATCTTTTGTTATCACATCAGTCTTCCCACATGATTTTCAAACACTATCCATCCACCTCCRTTATTCATGCAGTACTTTCAGGACTGTGCTCCATGAGCTTACTTTAATAAGTAAGCAAATTCTGATGTTCAATACTGGTTTATGATGGGTCTGATGAGTTTGTTAGTAATACCCCCTCCTCACCTTGGCTCACCCTAGAAACAGATTTGCCAGCATCTTGCCTCCAATGGGTAGAGTTGTAGACTGTCAAAATAAACAATTAAACCTGTAGTTCAAGGCAATTAACAACAGCGGGGAAGGATCACACCACAAGTATTTTGTCAGTGCCTGGTCCGCGCCTAACCTACATGTTGTACATTCACACTACCTGAAATTCAACTCTTTCACATAAATTATGAGGCTTAGGTGAACAACAGAGTTAGTCAGGGTCTAAAATATACAGGCAGATAGGCAGGCACCGTACACTCTCATACAAAGAAATTTTTTGCTGCCAGAAGCTCAAGATCTAAAAGGATTCATTTCTTCTGAAATCAATTGAAAATAACATACTGAAATCAGCTTACCTGATCCAACCAAAATGTTACTGATGACTGCTAGGCAAGAAATTTAGCTCTTCCAGAGGGCCACATAGGGCTTACCACCACTACCTCAAGCTATGCACAAATATTCTCTCTTAATCTGCAGTGAGGCAATTTTAACCCTAAATGACCACTCAGTTGGACTGGATAACTACCCATTCTGAACATCACTTTTATTAACAAGGTATTTTGTTGGGACTGGCTGGCAGTATCTCTGCTAGAATTTTTCTTCCATGYGCCTGGTTATCACAAAAAAGAGAGAAATTGAAGCTTGAACAAAGTCACTATGGCACCTCCAGAATTTTGCAGTCAGAAGACTAAATTTTTAATCTATATTTAAATAATTATCTTCTAACCTTTAATGTTGCTTCTAATACTCAAAACTGGATGAATTTTAAGTCTGCTGTGGCTTCCATTCTGTGACAACAACTTTGTTATACTGAGGTCAAGGCACAGAAAGTGCCAATCAAATTAAGCTTAGTTCTGTATTTAATCAAATTTGCAGCCTTTAATAGCTTTTTAGCATCATATTTCCTTCTTCTACCTACTTCACATAAGATTTATTTTTTTTTGCTATTATTTATAATACTAGCTGTTTTTCCAGCCATATCATTAAGCTTAAAAAGAGAAAATATTGAGTTTAGAAGCTGTCTGACCAGCTCGGCTTTTGATAGTATAACCATCAAAATTGCTTAAACTGTGTTGCCTTTGTTCCAGTGCCTATAAATGCACCTAAGTGTTACAAAGGAGTTTTCATTTCTTTCTGTCACTCCTCCTTGCACATGGAGGCTCTTCTAGGTATTCCAAAGTGACCAGAATAAATTCGGTACAACTACTTGCCCAAATGCCCATTGACTGCTGAATTTAAAAGTAATATGGCACAAGCAAAATTACAAAGTTTTTCTCTGATTTCATGCATGAGTCAATAAACCACTTAACATTAAAAATTAGTCAGCCTTGCTATGTTGCATGCATATAATGTGAAAATAAGTTAAATATCATAGTAAGTGTTAAAAATGAACTTGCGAAAGTTCACAAGAACAGAAAATTAAAGATTGATAGCAATGCTAGTTCTGAGATCCTGCACACATCTACCAGCTTAAAACAGCCTAAGTATAAATGAGTATGAGTATTGTGATTTTATTATTTCATGATTTGTCTTCATCTTATTAAAAATAGTGAGGTGAATGCATGAAAAGAAAGGAAAAAGCAAAGAAAGAGAGAAGAATATCTCAGGTTTGTATTACTATTATTAAAGGCTTTGAGGTAAATAATACTTATRCAAGTTTTCTGTGAAGTAACGTGCTGTAGGCACAATAGGAACCAAATAGCTAAGCTTTACATGACATTCATTTAGAAAGGTGAAATTAGCTCTGAACAGGAAGGAAAGTCACTCTCTATTAAAAACAATGAACTTCAACACAGACAACAAGGATGCTCAGTCACCTCACCCTACAAACTATCTCAATGATTAAGCAGACTTTATATTGCTGACTTTATCCTTCTGCCAATGTTTTTGCTTTTTTTTTTTTTTTTAAAAAAAAAAACACATTGGTTGAGAAAAGAGGAGAAACAATAGAGAAAAAGGTAGCTCAAACTCTTATGAAAGGTCCCACCACACACTAGTGAGCCTTCATATTTTTCAATAATAAAAGCAATTTCAAAATGCAGATGTGCTTATACTTATATTTACAAGTAATGTACCTTACTGCTTCTACAGTTTGTTTTTTTTAAAAAAGTATTCAACCATGCCAGCCTTTCATGTTAAATTCAAGTGAATCTGACCACACATGTCAATCTGTCCACTATTTTGGGTCTTATATTCAAAGTTGAAATGCTTCAGAGTTTTGAGCTCATTTTCATCAATGGAGAGCTTGAGACTCTGTCTCTCTTGCTTAAACCTCACAGATTTAAATTTTTGACAGAAAAGTTTAATTTTAGATATTGACCAGAAGATGGCAGCAGTACCCACTGAATTTATTTACATGACTATGAAATTACCATATATTAAATTCAAAACAAATATGAAACATATGCAAATTAGAAATATGAAATCGTAAATCCTGCAGACTCTCTTAAAATATAATTCTTCATCAAGGACTGTATTATATGCTTATTTCTATTTCATCAGGATCATTTGCTTCTAGGTCACCTTCAGAAATGAATTAAAAATTGATATATTTTCATATGTCATGGCATATGCTTTATAAGTCAGAAACCAATGATTTATTCCCTTATTTATAGATTCAGTAATAATACACTGCAGAACACAGTGATCTGTGGGTAGTGGTGGATAAAACTTTTAAAATATGATTTATGGCTGTAAGGAAATGTCCACAAATCAAGAATGCAGATACGATAGGAATCCCAGGTATGATATTGAATCCTAGTCCAAAAGAACTGGGACAAGGAAGATTTTTCACTGCTGCAAATAAGGAGAAGAGAACAGGGAGGAAAAGGAGAGAAGACAGAAAGAAAGAATAAAAGAGGACCTCTGTAAGCTCTCCAAAAGACAGAAGCTCATGTAAATCCCAAAACATGGTTTCAAATCGTGGCTAGCATAAAAACCTGTGTGAACCAGAAATACAATTAAGAAATAAGAGCATGAAGGATTTTAAGGTGAAGTTCATTAACAAATGTCGCAGTTGGAGAAAGTGATATTGAAATCTAGAGGACACTGCAGGTTTTTCTACATGTTATAGAAATTACAACTTCATCTGCTTTCACAGGCTTCTGCATTATACCAATGTAATCCTGTCAGCTACTGTATATTCAGTAATGCAAGAGCACTTTAGCAATAACAATCATGTTAATAAACCTGAATCATTTCCAACCTAAGTACTTTATAATATAAAGTAAAATAAATATTATGCTCATTTAACAGTCAAAAGAACTTCACCTCAAAGTGTCTTAAAGTTATTTGGTGGTCATGGGCAGATCTGGAAACAAAAYGAGTCCCTACTCCAGCTCCTACATATTTTCTACCAGAACACACTGATACCTAGTAGAAAGAGGGTTGAAYTCCTGTTGTGAAAAGAATTTTTTTATGATGTTCATTTGAAGAAGTTAGATAGGTCCCTGGAATTGAAGGTACCTACTAATAAAGTATATAGCCCCAGSAGAGGCTATATAGGGTAAAGAAGACAGACAAATGTTTCAAGTATTTTTCCAGAAGTTTGTTTGTTAAATTTATCTTCTTCACAACAGGCAAAGGATGTCTTGTAGGGTTAGCCACCACCACCAGGTAAGTCAGGCAAGGCTTCRCAACAGTTTTGCTAAAGTTGTACCATGGYACCACCTAGAACAGGGATGAAAATWATTCAGCTGGCATATGAGCTCACCTGAGAGCATTAAGAGAGCATTCATCTCCAGCAGCATTATTACAGCTGGAGATGAAGACTAGGTGGTACAGCTGACACCAGGCTGGATGAGGCTGCTTCCACAAGAAATCACTCCCAGCCTCAGCAGCTAACTGCAGCAGCATCATCCTCCCCCAAAATAACAGCAGAGGCAGCAAACTGAGCTACACCTGGCCACGGGAACCTGCTCTCCCCAAAGGTCCAGCTCTGYCTCGGGTCCTGGCATAGGGCAGGCTCTTTCTCAACAAGGTATTTTCTCCCTGTCCTCAGCAGTCTGCTGCCATAGAGGGCTTTTTGCCCATTTGCAAGGCTGAAAATTGCCTATCACAACAGACCGATGCCAACAGTATAACCACAGAAATCCAAGGAGTCACAGTAGTGTGCATTAACTAGAAATCTCTGCTTCTCAAGCAGGTGCAGTTACTGACTAGCAGTATCTTAAGTCATCTGGAGCTGTTAAAGGTTCGTCCTTGTAGGAATAATACTCCAAACTGCACCACAAACACAGAGCTGTTACTGCTCTGAAATAAAATCTACTTGCTTGTCCTCTCTCCAGCTTAAGGGGGCTCCTGTGAGGAGGGTGAGGCAAGCAGGCAGACAGGGAGCACACACAAATGGATCCAACACGCACAAGTGGTGGGGCTATCTAAATTCATCTGTCCACATCTAATTACTCCCCAWACACCAGCCAATCTCTCTTCTGGGAGTATTTTCTACCCGCATAAAAAGACTAGCAGCACACTCCACTTGGACCAGAAGTACAAGTCCAGCTTTTTTGCAGTAGGAATATGAATCAAATGCTGACAGTATATAACGCACCTGCTTACTGGAGACAGAAAGCATCTTTGGAGGTGTAATAGTAATGTCATAACCGACCAAAATCTTTTCTTCTCCTCACCCCAGACAAATAATTTTGGCATTCTTAAGAGGCTTTTAGAAGATCAAGAGTTTTGTGAAATAAAACAGACCTACCCCAACTATAAGAATGTCATTCACTTATGGTGCCGATCTTCAGTTTGGTCTCTAAACCACCCACATCCCTTAATCCACATTACCACTGGCAGATCATGGATTGCTGCAATTTTCATCATCCTAGACAGACCTAAAGAGATACAGAAAAAGGTGGTGTACAGAGGGACCAAGTAGTACATCCGACTTGGTACAACAAGTTACACATGCAACATTCCCTTTCCATGTCTATGGAAGAGAACAGAAGGTTGCTCTACTAATGTAGCAGAGCAGGAAGTTCAGTACTCAGTATGAACTAATGTATTTTTTCYGAGTACAACTACAAGAACAGTTTCTAAGAAAAGTGAACCCAAGTGAAACTACCAGTTTACTTAATTCAAAAGGAAAAGCTACAAATTCCTTAAAAGGAAAATCAGCACACTTGCCACTAACATATGAAGTTCTGTGAGAAAAATGTGTAGGCAATAGTCATCATCTTAAGCAAATATTCAAATCAGTAATCAAACTAAATATTGAGTTAGGAAATCTTCCCACAACCCTTTTGCTCTCCAGAAAGAGGGCTTTCTCAGTCTCATAAACCACCCAGAAACGCAGCCCAATCCAGAAGACTCCAAGGTGAGAGCAGYGGCAACACAGCCTGGGCCAGGGTGGCAAGCAAACCAAAAGGCAAGGGCAACACACAGATCAAAGATAATTTCCCAGTAGTTTCTTGCAAATAATGTTGTTCTTATGAACCTTAGCACYTGGACTCTGCTTGTTCTGTGTACAATTGCTGAAAACATGTTTTTGATGTTACCCTCCCCTGACCATCCCAGATTTTCTTAGTGGAACTTCCAGCAAGTACTTTGATGCTTAGATATACCTAGGCTATAGATTCTAGAGATAACTAAGCCTTCATTATGTACTGGATTCTGGAGAATATAGAACTGGAGGGTTTCTGTATGCTACTTGCAGAAGCATAAGGAAAAGCAAATTGTCGGAAACTACAGTGCGTAGTCTTTCAGCTCTTTCCTTTCTGACTGAAGAATCTTTTTTGGCTCCTTAATTTAGGAAACAGCTACGAACAACATGAACATAATTAAGAACACAGAAAGCAACCTTAAACAACTAAATAATCCCATATTCCACAAAATTTAGTTAGCAAGAGTTAGATGCATCTGTCAGTTGTTGAAAGGTTTAGCAATACTTGCAGATGGCACTCGATTAATAATTATGTCTTCAGGATGACATATCAGCGTTCACATGCATTTGATGAGAGTGCTAGACTTTCAGATATTGCAGAATAAAAAACAATTCCATGTCTTGCTGACAATTTTTTTTTAATTGGAGGGTGCCTTATCTGTCATATCTCATTGGACTGAAAGCTTGTCACATCATTTCTTTACTAGYTAAATGAAGCAAGCAAATGAAGAGCATGTTATAACCTCGGCTAGAGAACCATCAATGTTCTGACAAAAAACAATTTTTAAAATCTGTTTTCCTCTGGCTTCAGAAGGAGCCACTTCATTATTCTGGCAGAAACAGAGGCCGGAAGAGGAGACAGCTGGCTGACGTGTAGTCCAGATAACAGGAAGGTCATGCTGTTTGGCAGGTGAAAGCATTTTGAAGAACGGGCAGAATTTACACTTCTTCAGGTGAATGCATCTGCCAGTCTATTGGCAAAGCAATGTACATCTCTGTGTCTGTCAGGCTTGACCTTGGTTCATCTGGTTCCCTCCCTCCAACACAAATACGTATTACCAAGATATCACACAGCGCTTTGCAAAGCAAAAATAGCACATGCATTATTTCAAAGACTGATCTACTGTGGTATATGTGGGACAATCCATAAAACCGACCCAAAATTCCAGGTTATAGAAGGGGAAACAACATAATAGACATCTCCAAATTTTATAACAGATATCAATCTAATTGCAAGGGAAGCTCAAAGTCCTGATTACACGTAGAAAGTCAAAAAGGGGCCTCTCAATATCTGCTTTTTCACGTGAGCTCAGGGGTGGCTTTTTACCCCTGGAATGCCTAAGTTTGTTTTCTCATTATGAAAAATTTCCATCCCCCTTTTCTTCATCTCACACACACATCTTTAACTTTACATTCTTTACAACTTTAACATTCTTCCCTTCCCAGTAGATTGCTTTGTATTTTTGCCTAGTCTCCGTTCTGGAAGGACACATCACTGATGTTAAGAAAGGAAAGAGGAGTAGCTAAGAAAGAATAGCCATTCATAGTATTCTGAAAACTTCTTAGCTTTAAACTTAGGGCAACTAAATGCACCTACTCATCATGTATTTGTCATGTGYTTTTTTTATTTACTTATTACGATTTGCATATATTATAAGACACAGCCTGTTGATCAGGGTTAACAATTACTGACCTAGATAGTTTTTTTAAAAAAAAAAAAGAGCATACACCAATGCTGTAAAGAAACAGCTAGAGAATTTTTATGCTGCCACATTCCTGATTGAACTAGAACTTTTTAAAGTAAAGCTAATCTCACCTAATGTATTTCACATTGGCTTCATCAGAGGATTATAATTATATGATTTCTGACACCTGGTGTTTTTGACATTGATTTAGTTTAATATTTTCCATTTATAACTCTTTAGTGAAATACTCAAACTAAAAATTTTTCTTCAACTAAAATAATTGGACAGTTTATCACTGTGTTACTAAAAAAAAAAAAAAAAAAAAATTATAAAAAAAAAAAAAAAAAAAAAAAAAAAAAAAAAAAAGACTACTCACATAGACCTAAAAAAAAGACTTGAGTAACTATCATTTCTGTCAAAAAAGTCTAAAAAACAATTAGTTCACTCTTGTTCTTGGTGAGTAGCTGTCATATCAGTGCAGTAAGATTAAGGCTGAAGTGGAAGCTCTACATCCCTGGCAACTGATATAAAAATAAAATTAGCTTAAATGAATCACCTTTTGCATTTTTAACCTTAGTTTTCCTGTTCACATGTCTCTTATTACATATTCAGTAATAGCAGAATTTCAGGACGTCAGCTTACCTCTCATAAACTTGTATGTAGAAGGATCTTTTGTCCACTATAGGAATTGAGTAAAAGCTTCACAAAATATGACTGCCTCTAATTCTCAGTCTGTAAAATAAATTCTAAACATCTGCATTTACTTCACAAACATATTTTTCTGTATTTACTTCACAAAATTGAGACTGAAATATAAAATGATTTCTTCACAGCGGAAGAGAAATGTCTCAAAGAAATCAATAGAATATGATGCGTAACTGAAAAAAGTGTCTTGAACAGTTTCAGAAAGCTTGTTTTCAAAGAAGGGTAACAGCTTTTCTACTATCACCAAAGAAAAATGCACCACTTCGGAATAGGTAATGCTGACTGACTCACCTAAGTTGCTGCATGTGTTTTATCACCTTTAATACATTAATCTTCAACGTTTTCAAGAAGTAAAAGAGTTCAATTTAAGTGGGAACAAAAATTTTCCTGCGCTATCTCTGCTTCCTACATTACAAAAGATTTTAGAAGATATTTCATGTGCTACTTATCTGTCAGCTACACTGTTTTGTTTACATTTGCATACTACCACAGAGGTAGCCTAAGTCATTTATTGAAATAATGAAATTATCTCTGTCCTCTTAAAGAACTACATTTTCTGTGCTTGAACAGATGCTGCCTTTATTTGTTCTCCTGATGGATTAAAAAATTATACATTAACACACTCTGAATCTTGACACTTTGCAATAGGACCTGTTTACTGGATCCCCAAGAAATATTAGTAGTTGGAGCAAACAGTTTTACATTCGGTGCCTGGAAGACTTCAAAACAGCCTATCTGAGAATATTCTACAGTTTGAAAGGGTTTTTTTAGTCCCCTTCCCCCTTTTTTTTGTTACCTCTGCAAGCCTTTGGAACAGCATTAAAATTAACAACAGTTTGCCAGCAATAAAATACTTGCAATTATCAACAAATCGCAGTTACCAATCGCGTATTTTTTGTTTGTGTAACAGCAGAAACCATTAAAAAAAAATTTTTAAACCATTTTTAGCACTAGTTTCCCCTCTGGTATTTAAGCTACTTACTATATTAATATGCAAGTATGAAAATCTCTATGTCTGGTCATTTTAGAACTTTGGAATTATTAAAATACATATTTTAGTTGAACTTTCCATCTTAAAACCACATTTTTCTTCCTGTAATTCTCCTCTGAACAGTGAACAAGGCCTGTGTGGGCCTTCAGCAGGTTCACACAACTTTTGCTTCTATCACACTAGTGTAAGAGGGCAAAATATTGACTAAGTAACTGAAATGGAAAAAACAACTCCAAAAATCCAGCAAGCAATGGATATCTAGTTGGTTTCTTAAGTAAAATGGCAAAAAAATTGTATTATTCAGAAAGATCCTTCTTTCCTGAGAGGCAACAGCAGTAATAACTAACTGACTCAGCCTCTTGCTAAAAATGCTATTTCTATCCCAGCTTTTCAAGAGGACCCTTTTGCAGAAAATCCACACATCATTCAGCTTTACTGAATGCTGAAATGAAAAATAGATGCCCACTGTCACACAGCTATATTGATTATGAGCAAAAATGTGATCATTTTGCATTAACTTGCCCCACAGCACTGGAGTTCCATCAAAGCATCAGAAGGAAATTAATGCTTTCATATTGTGCCTAAGAAAAATATGAGATGTTGTTCACTTTGCCCTCTAGACAAAGAGGTATATGCCAGTAGCTGAGAGGTAATAGCTTTCAGAAGAGAACATGAACTCTAGACTTTTATTAAAATCATTATTTAATGTGCAAAAAATAATGAAGCCACAGCCTTGGCATTTAAAGCAGCAATTTGTAGTCATTACATCTTAGATCATGAAGCTTATTTAGTAAAAAGCTAGTCTTTCTCAAATTAAAAATTCATCATCAACTCCCAGAGATTATGTAGTCCTTAAAATGGTGCCATTTCATACAGATTTATTCCAGATAAACAAAAAGAGCTAGTAAAGTGGCACATATATCTATTTCATCGCTTTCTCTCTGAAAGACCTTTCCTCTCCTTACACTGTTAGAAAACTCATTCAAGGGTTGACTAATACATTGATATTTCAGTAATTTCACCTTCCAGGGACATTTTGGATCTTAATTTGCTATACTCCTGGCCCCCACTGTACTGTGAACAGTGAAAAATATCCTTCATTAGAATGCATCTTTCTCTTCTTTTCACACTTAAAGGGGCAGAGCATACAGTGAATGACAGTAGCAAAAAATCAGCAGGCTTAAATGGATCGTTCTAATTGACTAACACATAACCCATTTTGACAAGTAAATTCCTCTTTGATGGAAAAGTGGGCAGTGAAACGTGTTCCTCTCCAGCAAGAAAAAAGTTCCTCTATTAAAAAGAGGYAAATTGGTACAGCCCCACTCAATCAAAACTTCTTATTCTGCTTTATATCTAAAAATGTTATACTTGATTTTCTATAACCACAAGGTGATTTTTAACTAAATCAAGACATTCAACTCTGCAGTAAATGTTGATTTTAACATTTTAGAGAAGCATTTTGAAAGATTGCTATGGACTGGCAAGAAGTTAGAAGATATCACATTTATTTTCTGCCTTACTAGTAAGAGATTCTACTTAGAAACTTAGAAGAGTGAAGATGAGATTTACATGTGTATCAACAACAGAGCAAAAATGCACTGTACTTTATCTCCTTCCTGCTTCAAGCCTTCATGTAATTATCATCTGAGCTACAGCAGTGTCAAGAAGTTGGGATTCCTTTTGAAAAGAACATTGAAAGAGACTCAGTTCCTCCCCCAGATTATTTTAACGTATGGAACTGAATCTGCACATAACACCACCTGTAATTTAATTTTTTGTATGTTGAATAGGCATGCTGATTTCAATCCCACTCCCCCTTTCAGCAGAAAYAGTACATCTAAATTAATGTGTTTCAGAGTACGGCCTCTATTGTCTTCTAAACGTCTATATTCAAAATATCTCTCACATGGAGCRCTCCAGTTATAATGGCAATGCAGCTTTTTCTATATCTTTCCGTGATCTCTACACTTACCACATAAGATTTTAATTAGTGACTAGCAATATTTTATCAAGGGACAAAAACATAACATGCATTATTTTACTTCCCATCTAACAATGTCTTGCTCTCCAGATATATCTGCCAACAACTGTTTCCAGGATCAGGGAGCTTATCTTCAAATGAAAGCCTGTGGCACATACATTTTCTATTAACCCTACAAAAGGTGTTTATTCRGAAGTTTTGTGGACACCTACAACATTTCAGGAAACTTCACAGGAAATCTAGTTCTATCTGCAAAACCAATCGATCATATGCTCACTGAATTGCTGAGTTTGTCAGAGATTTATTTAAAATTGTAGAATTCAAATTGTAAAATAAAATTTAAATAATAACTAAAGATTGTGGGAACTTTGAATATGGCTGTAACATACACAGACTATATGATATAAGAAAATTAAGCAGAACAAGCTTSAAAACATAAGCAGGCTGTTGTACTCTTCACAATAGCCATGTCAAGTATTTGAAAATAAAGGATGACCATTATGACAGATTAATAAAATCAGGAATTTTTGTTGTGGAGTTTGGAGAGTTTGGGGTGTTTTTGGTAATTCTCAATTTCTGACGTACTGGTGCCAGAATCTGTCATATATTCCTTTAAACAAATTTTACTAATAACCATCCAAAACTCCAAACGAAAATCATTGTGTTGTATACAATGAAGTATACCACTTAAAATTATTGGAAAAAATGAAATTTAACAAATTCTATCCTGCTAATTGGAAATAATTTCAGTTATTGTACATTATTTCAATTTGAACAATTTCACAATGAAGTTCACAGAACCCTGCACAAGCTCAGAAACATTAATGTATAAGCATTAGTGACATTTAAGTCCCTGCTTTGTWAGTATATGTTGCTTGTGAATCTTGACATCTTTGAAGCAAATACGAATGTAATAACTTCTATCTAAGAGACACAGATTGCAGAGAAAGACAGAAAACAGCTAGTACCTTGCTGCTTCACAAAATGGTGTCATGAGTTAGAGGCTGTTTAAAAACCTAAGTTATAAATGTAATATCCCTCCCCATATTATTCTTAATTATTCTGACACTAGTGGCAGCTTTCTCTTCATACAGCAGTGAATTTCTAAATGCATWTGCAGAGTTAAGAAAAAATAACGAATGTCAAAATTCAGTCAGTAGAACAGAAGTGAGGGTTTTTTTCTTTGTCTTTTGCTTTTTATGAAAGCCACTTCAGCTGGCAGGGCTTGTTGTTTCTTGAGAAACAGAAAAGTTCGCCAAGCTATTAGAACAGTCCTGCATGCCAGTCAGAGCTCCCCTGTAACATAATTAAGGAAATATTCCAAACCAACCATCTTTCCTTGAAACCTCCCCGCCTCCCTGTGAGTGTATATTAGGGTTCTGAATCCTCCTAAGTAAGCGTCCATTTGAAGTTGTACATCCTCTTCACCATATTCACCTGCTTCCCTCAGTTCGAGTTACAACTGTCTGCCACAGTCTGAGGTCCTGTATGAGAGGTACATATTTTTCTATTAAAAAAAACAGGAAACATCATTATGGAATCAAAATAGAGCACTTAAATGAAATCCTATTTTTGTACTGCATATGGCTTCATGAGCATTAGTGCTGTAGAGTTCCTTCAGTGTTTAAATTCAAGCAAGATAGTAAAAATTAGTATTCACTATATGAAGATTTCTAAAGCTGGTAAGCACAAAAAGCATTAAAGCAGTCTTACAGCCTTGGCTATACATAGTAAAGGTAAAACACATCAAATTGGGCAGGTAGGGCTTTTTTCAGTATATTATTTCTTCTACATTGTACTCACTGTTTCTCCTAAAGTCTAGCAAACATTTGAAGTGATTATGTATTCAAGAATGGTACATTTGCTGAAAGAAAGACAAATACTTCTTTAGCTTGAAACTCAATTTGTGGTTGAATGATTAATGTCATCTGGGTCTTGCAATTACATAAGTTTGGATGTCACCCATGGGGTTCAGGTTGTCATGCCAGTAGAAGTACACATATTTCTTATGAATTCAGTGCACAACAGGGCACATTTCTTTAGATGGAGTACAGGCTCCCTCTATAGATAGAATCTAGCAACCAACGTTGCTTGGTATGACCACTGTGGCTTTCATTTACATTGCTGTTTCTGTACAGAAAAACAAAGCCATTACTGCATAATCCATCTGTTACAGTCTTTTTTCCAGTTATTCTTACTACTCAGTTGTCCAAATACATTTACTTTACAAAAGCAAYATATTTGCCAAAAAACTACAAAATATATAAAGAGTGATTAATCCAATACAGACTTTATATTTGGTAACTTGATCAAGTCTTGCTTCACATTAGCATTTTAGATGAATTCCTCTTCCATCTTATTAATATTCCTGTAAATTTGAGCCAATCTCAAGTAACAAGTATTTTAGGCAGTACATATATCCCTTGTTCTTTTCCCTGATTTTTGTTTTCAACTTCGTGTTTTCACAAACTACATACTACAATATTTGCTTTTCCAATTGTAATTTTATCATTTTCTCTGCATGGATACCTGTCACTCTATTAGTGTCTAGTTTGCCACAGGCCCAGGATCTCAAAAGAAAACATCCGGCCAGAAAAATCTAAACCAGCTTTGCATTGCTGCTAGGCTAGATGAGAGCTACAAGCATCCCTTTAAGAAGCTTGGTCCAACATTTAGCCAGCCACAGGAAAACCTGCCTCAACCCAGTTGTTCTAGATGGTAGGTTTTCATGTTTATGTTTCTGATCTTTGAACTTAACTTCATTTTGCTAGCTCTCCAAATATCTAAGTAAATTTGATGGGTAAGTATGCACCAGTGCTAGCTACACTTTAAGTGAGGAATACTGCTGCGGTATAGGAGACTGCAAAAAGCAGTGAAAAGAGTTTSCTAAACCACATCTCATCTGCCCTTGACAAATGTGAGTACTCTAGTTCATTTAAGGTGGTCACTTAAACCCATTTAAACCACTTTGAGAGGCTTAAGTTTAGATGCTGTCCTTTGCTCCAAGATAGCTGTTCCTAACTGTGTAAATGCTTTTTCAGTCTAAAAAGGTGTTTAAGAAACAGCTCCTTATTCCTATGAGCAGSGACACGCACCCTGATGGGGGCCCTTATAAGAACAGTTTTAGTTCTCCTCAAGGCACAATCAAATAGATTAAAATACTCTAAAAGAACTTTAAAATAACCTGCTTAACTTTGCACTGAAAGAGATTAAAAGTACTCAAACAGCAAATTACTAGATCTCAGTTAGAAGACAAAAAATAAATCCCAGAGACACCAAAGAGTAGAAACTTGTATTTCCTGACTACCTCTCTCCCTCCCCTTTGACAGCAAGTGGAGCAAGGCTGAGAGCTAACAGATTCCTGCCCTGATAATCTGGACCCCATCCCAGGTGCAGAGTGCCTCTTGCGAAAGCACTTGCCACGGGCTGAGGCTGTTACACTCAAGCAACAGCCCACAGAGTCAGTAACGCACTTCTGCAGCTGCGTTCAGAAATAACACGCTCCTCTGCGACACCTCAGAGCCACGCCACGATACTCACTACAGCACGAAACCATCATGCTACCACCAACACTTTTACCTGTTTCACTGTTTCTGTCACCAGCTATCTCAGCTATTAAATCTCCTTTCTCTCTGTAACTCTAAGACCATTTATATAAATAGATATCTGTGCAGACTGCTCCCTGCATGACAGGTCTTTGACAGCCAAAGCATTTTCAGCATCATATCCAGAAAGGACCGGCAGCTCAATTTTGTTTCTGCTTGAGCTTGTAGGTCTGCCTGGTGTATGTCTAGACATGTGATTATTCCTTCACAAGTCATCCTTTTGTATTCCAGGAAGAACATCTACACAAATGATTCACGTGCAGAGATAGATGTGCATTAAAAATGTTTCAGATCATCAGTAATATTGTTGAAGAGATCAACCATAAAAATAARTAGATGTCTTGCAACTACTGTTCCTTATGCTCACTCACAAGGAGGTAAAAAATAACTTTTAAAACTGAGGTTAGTAATAGCTACTTGGTATTTTCTGGGGCTATTTAGTTTCTTACGGCTTGGCTAAGTTTATCGGATGGTGCAAAAGTTAAAAGCTGTAACCTTGTCTTCTGTGTTACAATTCCTTCTCATTGAGAACARACTTCTTGAAGGGATCAGTTCCTAAATACTACCAAGAGTAGGATTTGAACTACTGCAGTATCATCAGTTATTATTTCTCACTCATTGCTATCTTGCAAAAATTGGAAATATCCTTTACTATCCACATATGCTGCAATTACTTCACAAAGCAATTTTAAATTAAGAAGCTATACACAATAAACACTAATAAGAATTATCTCAGTGAAAAAAAATCTGATTTAAAAGTTTGAATGTCAGCAATGGATCATCATCTATGTCAAATAGGCTAGCTAATACAATCAGTTTAATTTTGTTATCACCATCCAGTGGACATCACACAACAAATCAGAACCAAAGAAACTAGGGTATCTGACCACAAAATCTTACTCGATTTAAGGCAAAACATCTTATTTAAAAAGGCAAAAGAAGATTCATAACTGGCATCCAGTTGTTCTGAAAACAAGAGCTAATCAGCACTCAGCAGTATAAGCCTCAATGCTGGCTACATTCATTACTTCTGCAATACAGAGTTTATTCTTTGCACACGTAACATTTTTACTGACAATGCAAAACTGGGAGAAGTAGTTGATAGAGCAGAGTTATATTGCCATTCAGACAGGTTAGACAAATGGGCCAACAGGAATCTCGTGAAGTTCAAAAGGAAACACCAAAGTCCTGCACCCGGACAGAAATGAGTAACTCACGSACCAGTACAGACTGGGGCCAATCAGCTGCACAGCAGCCGGCCAAAAAGGACCTAGGGGTCCTGGTGGAAAACAAGTAGAACACAAGCAAGCAACGTGCTCTTGTGGGTAAAATGGCCAACAGTATCCTGGGCTGCATTAGGCAGAGGGTTACCAGCAGGATGACGGAGGTGATCCTTTCCCTCTTCCCCACCCTGGTTAGGCCACAGCTGGAGTGCTAGAGAGACAGGGACATACTTGTTTTTTTCTTTCTCTCTCCATGTGAGGGTGACCAAACACTGGAACGGGTTTTCTMTAGCGGTTGTGAAGTCTCCAGAGATGACATTCAACATCAACCATCCTGTTCGATTCCGATTTTTCTCCGCCTCTGTTTACCCTGTTTCTGCCTTCCTGACAACATTCACCATGTAAGGAGGTATGCTTTTACATCACAGAATTAAGACAAGCAAGTCATGCCAGAACTTGACTAAGAAAAAAAAAAAAGAAAAAGTATACAAAAAAAAAAAGAAATGCTCTCCAAAATCCCGAACACCTTCCTAAAACGAAGACACAAGTCTATTCAGATTCAAGAAGTCTTTTTGAAAGATATCTGAACGTTTTTGTTTGATGAATTTTAACTACTGTAATAAGATGATTAGCCTAGTCACCAGTCACACATAGTAGTCCTCATAATTCATACTTTTTAAAAGCTATAGAAGTACAGAGTATTTTCACTACTTCTGAACAGAAGCAGCACAATTTTGTTTTTCTGCAATCATAGAATTTAGTCCAATTTAGAATGAAAGTACTTTTACAGAAGTTCTCGCTCTCCCCTCTTGTAGAAAAAGAAAGAAAAGAAAGTAATATTAGGCTAAGCATAAGAGATTTCAAAACCTATCAATCCAGCTATAAAGCAGGGTGAAGACTACTGCCATTACCCCTCACTGTCCTTGGGAACGTCTTCTGTTGAGGCCACCTATGAGACCCAGTGCCTAAAAGAAGGCAATGGGGAATTTATTTTCCCCCCAGGACTAAGTGAGAGAAATGTCAGCTGAAACAGCATGCTATGACTGTTCTGTACACTGCCCAAGTCCACAAGAACTTAGCAAACAGTATGAAAGAAATCACAAAAAAAACACTGAATACTCTTAATAATCAGTTTACATACTGATTATTAAAAACAGTTTAATAATCTGATTTCTCTGAGATAAAAGGAAAACCTCATGAGCCTGTGTTTGTGCAGTACCTAGCACTAGGAAATTTGATTGAATAAATTTCTGTAAGCAATCTGTGAACATTAGTCATCTTCTTCATGTAAAATAATTTCTCTACTAATAACATAGTGTTGCTGAAAGTGTTGCTAAGTACCATAATACATTTGTTGCACTTAAACCATATCATAACATCAATACCAATGTCACTCCCATATTCACTTTTCCACAGAAGTGCTTAACTTTTTTAGGTAACTATCTGTAGAGGTAGCTTTAGTTATCACCATATAATATAAATACAAGAAACTCATAAGAATGGATACAACATTGTAGCAAACAGGTGGACTTGACAAGAGAAATACTGGCTGTTCTGAGGTCTGGAAACGCATTCAATAATCTTCCTTGATGATTAATATATCCCACATGTAAAAGCTTGCATAAAAGACCAAGCAACAGCTGTAACTTACTGAAGCAGGTAAGACAGCTCAGCAGTATAAGCCATCCAAGTTGTAAAATGACAATGTATTAGTAGTTCCCATCCATTTAATTACAGTTTAAACTTTCCAATCTGACACTGTAATAAATTGAAAAATGCTGCATTACTGGTGCTTTTTTTCTTTAAGACAGATGTTGTACATGTTATATTGTGGACCTTCTCCATCTCTCCCTCTCCTTCTGACTACTGCCTGGATAGCAGAATGTTTCATTTTAATGAAAAATACATTAGTGCATTAAGAAAAGGTCATCAGTTGTTAAGTTAAATGCAATTTCTGCAATAAAATTAATTGTATAGCCCACATAAAATTTTTTATGTGGGTTAAACGCTTTTAATTGCTACCTAAATTTTGTTCAACTGAATATATAAATGGAGTATTCCTCTATAAAAAGAATGCATACACTGTAAAATGTCTTTATGGTTCTTTATGATGCACCTTCTTTATACTATACTACAATATAGGAAGTGGTCATCAGAGAGTGGTCATCAGTTTTAAAGTCTATGTAAGTCTCTTGWACAAGGCTGAGCAGAAGGAGGCAGTGGGAAGACACTTGCCAGCTGTGCAGTCTCAGAAACATGGTTTTGAGGGTGGTCTCTTGTTCAATACTCCCYTGTAACCTAGAATTGCAGTTCAAGTCCCAGGTTCTGTTTCCAGTGAGAGGATAGTGTTACTTGTCTCCATTTATGTTCATAAATAGTATGGTAGAGCGAAGAGGAAGRAAAGAACACCCATACTACCTAGAGAGTGCAGATGTGCAACTCTTCACAGAGGGTGGAGAATCCCTCCTCTCACCCCAAGTGATAGACTTAAAAATAAGGAAATTGAGAACCTAAAGTAGATCATTTTGATCAGCCTAATWTAGGTTAGAAAGGTTGGTGTTTGAGTATTAGGGATGGAAACATCACAACCTCTCTGAGCAACCTGAGATACAACTTTCTAAGATAGAAATTATTTTGTGTAAAGTTATTTGTCAAACCAATTAGACCCCATACTTATTTTGCATACAAGTCGCATCACTAGCTACTGTGCTTCCTCAGAATATTTAGCAAGCGGAACATCTCACACCTGTAGGAGAATATCAGGATGACTTCATACCAATAGTTACATTTTTCTTAAACATGAGACAAAACATTGATAAGTTCTCCATCCCATTCAAAATATTTTGCACAGGGTTTTCTGTGTGTGTGGGGGGAGGGGTAGGGAGAGATAGAGATGACCTAAAAATTTTATTTCACCTAGGAATAAGATGAATTTTTATTTCCTTTTTTTTTCATTTGAGCTACTAAACTCTCAAGAAAAATCAATTAATTGATCTCTAATTCAGATGCCATTGAACAGCATAATGATAGTTCCCAGGAGCTGGACCATGGATTTACAGTTTAATTCAGTGTACATATATCTTCTAGGATATTTTTAGTTTTATGCCTTAGAAGTGTTTCTGTATTTCAGAATCAGATTAAATCTGACATTTTACATTCTCTTCATTTTAATTATACTAGATTGTGTCATCAAAAAAAAAAAGAAAATCCTCCTATGTAGGAAAACTGTTGTCATCATGAGGAAGTTTTTGAAATACTTGGTTATTAGGCCCTCAGATTTATTTGTTGTATTAACTGATTATTTAATATTCTGCAACAGATAAAGTTAATCAAGCATTTTTTCTAGTTTTTCTCATTGTGTATTTTAAGAGAAGTGTACTTTACCTGTACCACCCCCCTCAAAGTTGTATTCTTTTAGTATATCATTGCCAGATACACTATTTTGTGGCTGATGAATGAACAGTGTAGCATATTCATGTTATTGCCAGTAACACAATTCCTTTYATTGAAGTCAAATGTGATCAAATCTCATTAAAAATCAGGTAACTCAGAGCTACATAAAGACAATTTTCGTCACTCCACAGATAGAGTGACAATATGAAAAGGGAAAGCAAAAGCATCTGAAGGTTAAASAGGCCTGTCCAATTTGAAGGCAGCTGGGTATCTGGCTCCCTCTAGCTTCTTGCAGCACCCTCAACAATCTGCAGTGCAGGTAACAAAGGCAGATGCAGAAGAGCAAGTGGCACACKTATGTGTATTCATACGTACATTCTGTTTGTAAAGAAATAATAATGAAATAATTATCACTTCAGCTCTGCATCCATGAAAAAAGAAGGTGGTTAAATAGAGTAAGGGAAGCAAAAGTCCTCTAAGATCCTCTAGACTGAAGTAACTATCTGAAAAATCYAGTTGTAGTAATAAAAACTTTGAAACTAGCACTAAGTTACAAACCAATGAAATAAATCTGTGATGACTGGTGCCACAAACCTACTACATTACCATTTGAAAAATATTACTACTGGAAGAATTTAATTAAAAGTGTTTAAACTTAACAGGTGTTTCAAATGTATCATATTTAATAACAGAAATGTAACAAGATTGTTATTCAAAAACAGTTTTAAAAACTGCATCCACTTCCTTGTGGCTGCAATAAATTATCATTCTCTTAACAAATTGCTGTCATTTGGCCACCTCCTTTTGATCTTTTGATTTCTTTTGATTTGACCTCCATCCCTGGAGAGGTGATGGAACARCTAATYSTGGATGTCACCTCTAAGAATGTGGAGGAAAAGATGGTGATCAGGAGTAGTCAGCATGGATTCACCAAGGGGAAATCATGCTTAATGAACCTGATAKCCTTCTATGATGYCATGACTGGCTGGGTAGAGRGGAGAGCAGTGGATGTTGTCTACCTTGACTCTGCAAGGCTTTTGACGCTGTCYCCCATAACATCCTCCCAGGCAAGCTCAGGATGTGTGGGTTAGATCAGTGAGGTGGATTGAGAACTGGCTGAATGTCAGATCTCAGAGGGTTGTCATCAATGGGATGGAGTCTCGGTGGAGGCCTGTGGCTAGTGGCATCCCCCAGGGATCAGTACAGGGTCCCATCCTGTTCAATTTCATCAGCGAGCTGGATGAGGAGACAGAGTGCATCCTCAGCAAGTTTGCTGATGACAGCAAAMTGGTAGGAGTGGTTGATAAAACCAGAAGGCTGTGCTGCCATTCAGAAAGACCTGGATAGGTTTGGAGAGTTGGGCAGAGAGGAACCTCATGAAGTTGAACAAGGGCAAGTGCAGGGTCCTGCACCTAGGGAGGGATAACCCCATGCACCGGGACAGACTGGGGGCTGATCTGCTGGAAAGCAGCTTTGCAGGAAAGGACCTAGGAGTCCTGGTGGACAAGTTAATCATGAACCAGCAATGTGCCCTTGTGGCCAGGAAGGCAAATGGTATCCTGGGGTGCATTAGGATGAGGGTTGCCAGCAGGGCGAGGGAGATGATCCTGCCCCTCTGCTCAGGCCTCGTGAGGCCTCATCTGGAGTACTGTGTCCAGCTCTGGGCTCCCCAGTACAAGAGAGACATGGAGCTACTGGAGAGAGTCCAGCACAGRGCTACAAAGGTGATCAGGGGACTGGAACATCTCCCCCATGAGGAAAGGCTGTGAGAACTGGGCCTGTTTAGCCTGGGGAAGAGAAGACTGAGGGGGGATCTTACAAATGTCTACAAATATCTTAAGGGAGGGTGGCAAGGTGATGGGGCCGAACTCTGTTCAGTACTGCCATGCAACAGGACTAGAGGCAATGGGCACAAACTGAAGCACAGGAAGTTCCACCTGAATATCTAGAACTTCTTCACTGTGAGAGTGACAGAGCACTGGAAAAGGTTGCCCAGAGAGGTTGTGCAGTCTCCTTCTCTGGAGATATTCAAAGCCCGCCTGGATGCAACCATGTCTAACATGCTCTAGTTGACCCTGCTTGAGCAGGGGTGCTGGACTAGATGATCTCCAGAGGTCCCTTCCAACCTCAATCATTCTGTGATTCTGTGATCTCTTTCTTGCCCAGAATAAATTATCAAATGAAATTTGGTAGGTTCAAGCTCTACAGTGCAAAATGTATTTCAGATTTTTTTAATCACCTGGAAGTTTTCTCTCCATAAAGTTCTTTAATAAATTGAGCATGGTGTGAGTATGTATTTACTCTTAGGGCTACTCAATTGTAGCTAGACCTTAAATCATTCATTTTTGACCAAATACAACTTTCTTGCTCACTGTAACACTATAGTTGCCCCCTTCCTCCCCCAAGAAAAAAAWTTGGCTTTAGACCCAAAATTGTGTAATATCCTCTCCTTTAATGTGTTCTCTTTTGTTAATGACTAATATTACATAAGTATTATGATAATCACCACATGGTTATGAAAGAGCAACATTTCAAAAGTACACTAGATGTAGGTTCATAAACAGGTTCCACTTTTATTATGCTTACTCTACTGTTAATTAAATTTGCATAAGYACATACCAACTTCTATGAGAAGAAAGAGGGGAGGTTTTGGCCCTATTGCAAATTCCAACAACACAAAACACTGCCCTTTTTCCTTAAGCCACTGTCACCTCTTTTCTGAGTAAAAACAGATTTCAAGGCTTTGCAAATTGACTTCACAGTGGAAGACAACCTAATCAACATGAATCTAAATATATTTCAAATGAAAATTTCTTTGATTTCCATACACTCATGTGGAATTTATGCAATCTAAAAGTTTACAAAATTTCCAAAAATCTTAGTCCAATGTTTACTTATTAAGAAGCAGCTCTGCCTCAAGTCTCTATTTTAAATAGAGCCCAATGCAGGACTCTGGAAGAAAATCAACTATTCTTCATTTCACACAGCTACACCTTCTAATTTTCATTACACCAGAAATAATGTAGAACCCAAAGATAATAGTACTACAGCAATGTAAATGTAAATGTACAACAGCACCACCTAGTGATAGGTACAATGAAAACGCAATGATGCCGCTGAATCAGATTATTAGTCAGCTCTCATGCTGTGTTAGCAAATGGAAATTAATCTTTCTCCGGTGGTCTGCACGGAAAACTGGATCAGAACATGGCGCTAGGCAGTGGGAACACTGGGCTGGGAGGGCTTGCTCCTAGTTATGGTCACCAACCCTGCCTCTGAGAAAGCAACTACTTATTCTTGTATAGTTATATGTTGATCGAAAGCAGACTTTTCTCATCCTTTGGTTCTGTGTACACAGCACAACAGTGTGTGATTAACACCTGAGCTAGCACTGTATCCTCCAAAACTGGCATAGGTCTAAGCTGTGTATTTAGTAAGATCCCTGTGCAAAACACCCCACAACAGACCTTCTAGACATCAACATAAAAGCATCATTAATCACAAGTGCTTTGACATGTCTCAGTCCAAGCTCTCTTCCAAGGGGCAACTGCTTTTAGCTTTTCTCCTTAACTAGACTYTTATCAGGGCAACAGGTAGTACAGAAAATCGTAGAGTAATTTAGGCTGTGTAACCCTGTAACCATGTTACACAACACTGCCACAGCTAGCAACAGGCCACAGGCTTTGTAYGGTGCTTGCAAGGCTTCAAGACTAACACTGCCAGGCATGCTTTGTTTAGACTTGTTTTAACCTGCCTGAAGCTTTGTTTTCACTTCATTCAGCTAAAAAGCCTTCCCCCCCCCCACCCCTTCAGGTCTTTATGGCTAATTTGTTCTACTTTTGTATATCATATTATGGTACAACCACAGATTTATACAGGTAGTAGTAACAACTACCAATTCTGTGCAGARTAAGGCATCTATAACTGTCTTTAAAAAAAAAAAAAAATCACAGTGTAGAGGAACCAACATACATATCATCATACACAGATCTAACATACACAAAATGCACCATAGATGCTAAACTCAGATGTGACAAAGCTACAGATTAACAGAAGAAAGAGCAAGATGTAAAATCCTGTTAACAAATATATAAAAATGACCCCAAGTGAAACCCACCTACTTCTACCTCCAGACTGAAGCCACTCACCCTAAGACTCAGCAGAGCTGCAGAAGAGTGAGCATTACAATTTTAACTTCTTTATTATCAAGACTTTTCTGTACAGAAATATTCTTTCCTTTTTCTGTAATGATTAGAACTGGACTAATAATGATTCTTGGATTAGACTGTTAAGATTTCATTTATAATAGCAATAAATTCCTGATTTACCAGACATTCTTCCTATTTGCCCACAAAAGGTGGGCTTTCCTGTTTTGCCTCAAAATTGAGGTTAACAGTTGGCAGGGACTTGTGCAGGTCATCTAATCCAATCCCCTGCTCAGAGCAAAGTTAATGTCTGAGTTAGATCAGTTTGCTAAAAACCTGACCAAACTACTATTAACAAAATTTCAGAAACCAGAAATCATGTGAAAAATCTGCTTTTATCATCAGTAAACATGCAAAGAGTATCAGTTTCCTTGGGTGGCCACTACCCACCTAGGAGTCATATTTCCAAATATACTTCCCCAAGTTTGAGGATCCAGAGCCACAAGATACCTTCGAGTCACAGAAGCACTTGTCACAGTCTGGCTGCACATTATGTCTTCAGCAGATATGAATGTTCAAACAGAACAAATTTTAATGAAAAATTCCAACCAGTATTATTATCCTGGAGCTGATCTCACTGAGTTGACAGACCTTTTGTAAATTGATAAATTAGTTCTTAAGGACAGTAATAGTTTTMTCCACAGATATGACAAATTGTTCTCTTCTTGAACTTCACATRTATTTATGAACGCATTTGTTCAGGACAGGACTACAAATCTAAGCTTACGATGAACTCTTTTAATTTCTTAATCTCATAAGAGCAGCAAAGCAGACAAACCTGATCACTCTGTCTTTGATCTTCCTTACTTGCAGACAAGCTACAAGAGATTAAGTTCTTTTTCCCATTACTTAATCACTTAAAGTGATACTCTAGGATTCCCAAGTGTAAAGGCATTAGCTACTGATCAGTCTTTTTTTTATTTTTTTTTTAATAAATAAATTGGAAGGTTTATAAAATACTGTTAGCTTAGACAGTTTGGCTTAGACTTTCAGGAGTCCTTTGACAATTTCAGGGCATAGATTATGATGGATACTTTTTATTATCACATAAACTACTCATTTCAGATTTACTTATGTTTCATGTTAAAAATATACTTACTTTCTTTAAGGATACAAGAAAATGTTCTTACAATCTGTAAAGGGAAGAGTCAGAGTGTTGAACTAAAATGATTAATGCTGTGCAGAACAGTAAGAGTTTTAAGATAACAGTTTGCAAAAATTGTATCAGTTCCCTATGTACTCTTTCTACCTSGACTCTACCCAAGTCAAGTTTTATTAAGCCTCAAGGTTTCCCAGTTTGGGGAATGACTGAATCCTCAAGGAAACTGCCAGCAGTTTCCCCATGCACACTTGCACATATTTTAACCTAACTGCATTTGTATCTTTCCAGAGCTATTAAATTCTTCCCCGGAAAGCCAAAGAAAGTTTTTTTTCAATCATAGACACAGTGACAACCACGTAATACAAAGATGGCAAATATACAGGATTAGTGCCAGACTCATTCAAGACACTTTGTGATGTCTTCATCTAGTCAAATATGTTCTCCGAATAAAATTATATTATACATAGCAAAATGAATGTTATGTTATGGATTTTGGCATGACACCATAGTGATTTTTAACTCAGTTGTATGCCATGATTCGGGATAGATATTAATTGGAGTATAAATTATACAGACGCATATTTTGCATTAAGCAATCTTTTTCTTTCAAGGTCTTATAGGCTCATTTATCCCTGAAATGACTACTCTGTGAAAAACAAAACATGATCACACAAAGATCTGTACTGCTTAGATACCAGAAATATTTTTTAAACTTACTATTCTTAAAAATCAAAGCATTTAAACTAAGAATCATCTATAATGGCTCTTCAAGTAAACCCTTGTTTAACATATCACAAATTTTACTTCCTTACTGAAATTCTTGCTGAAGCCACCAGAAGGTCCTCTTTGAAAGGAATGAATAGGTGGTGGTAATCATCAAGACATACATGTACAAATAACAGATTTAGTGCTGTATACCACTACTGTGCTAAAGCGTAGAAGCAGGGACAGCTACTCCCCTTGCTTATTCCCTAGGGAGACCACATGCATTTAAGYGTCTTACATTTACAAGGAATGAGATCAATGGATGCTAGTAATACTCCAAAATCAGAAAAAAAAAACGCAAGTATTTAGGGAACTCTTACTATATCTGAACTAGAAATTTATTCATATCACAAAAAGTGATTCAAAAAACCTAARACACTTTAAAATTAAACAGTATCATTATTCACTTAAATTTCACTATTTACAATAGAATTTAAATAWTTCCTTAATAAATAAATAAATATCCAGTATTGAATAACTTTGAATCTAGGCCAGGTGAAAGGGGAAGGGAGAATAATCTTGATGCTAAATCTTAGGAGTTTCTACACCTTCCTACACCTGCAATTAATCTAGTGCTACCATGTCTCATTTATCCTATTAGGAAAACGGCCGGAAATTGCAATGGCCCAATACACTAGAAAGAAGTTGCTCACTGTTAATCTGCCCTTCAACACAGAGCAACAGGGAATTCATGTCCTGCCTGTAAATAACCTTATCTTTAAAAAAAAAAAAAAAAAAAAAAAAAAAAAAAAAAAAAAAAAAAAAAAAAAAAAAAAAAAAAAAAAAAGATTGAATTACTTGTTTTTAGAAAAAAGAGACGCATGAAATCAGGGACCAATACTAGCTGAAAGCTGCGGAATGATGCATCTAATCAGCTTAACAACTCACCATTTTCCACAGTAAATTATTCTAGTGGAAGCATTAAGGCCTCATATAATTAAAAAAAAAAACAGTATAGCTATTTAAAGTCGAAGCAAAATTTTAGCTGTTTCATTTGTAAAAGGAGTGAGCAGTCATTTTGCCAAATATTTCTATATAAATACAGCATGTTTTGTTGCTCTAGTGCATTGATTTTTGCAATAAAGATTACAAACAATTAAAAAAAAAATCCTAAACTTAAGAAAAGGTCACAAAGCTCTTTTAGCTGTCACTAAGTCAAGGGTTCCCTTGTTCTCCCTACTGCTTCTGCCACTCCCACCTCCATTCCACAGCCCTCTGTATTTTGTGTCAGGCTGACTCCTCCTCCATGTGTCTGAAGTGTCAGCAGGGGAACGCGAATGACAGCCAAGAAAAGCTCCCTTCAGCAGCTGCACCTCAGCAGCACAGTACGTCCACAGGAGCTAACAGCTAAAACTTAATAAGAGAACTGATATATTAGAAGTCTTAGCACTGTTTCAGATTCAGGCTTAAAAAAATTTACTATTAATTTCCCTTAGTCTTTAGAAATACCTGAAGTTTTTATCTAGACAAATAAAATAAATAAAAATCATCCCAAGGTGAAATATGCATCGTAGGGAAGAATCTTCTAGGCTGATGACTGAAAATTATTTATATTATTACAAAATAAAAACAATATTATAAGAATAAAATCAAAAAAGGAAAGGTACTACAGAGTGTTCTACTGCAACAGAATATTTAACATCCTGCTATGACTGTAGGAGGCAAACTTAGTAAGGTCATTTCTAAGGCAATAGTAACTAGCTAAATCAAAATGTTCATTTTTTGAGACAAGATAAGTTTAGTGCTGTAATGATATTGCTGTCTGAAACMTTTGGAGGTTTTGGTTGTTTCTGGAAGTGGATTAAACTTTTTGGAAGTTTAAAAGCAGTCATAAAAAATGCACCAATACTGTGTTCAGTCAAAGGAAGCCTGCAATGAGAATCAGGGAGTGGATTAATTGATCACTACTTGTAATATATGCCTCCAATTCCCAGTCACCAGATGAGCAAAATCAGCTGTGTTTCAAATGTCGTGGGTTTGTTTTTTGTTTTGTTTGGGGTTTTGTTGTTTTTGGTGGGGAGGTAGGGGGAGGAGGAAGGGATTCCTTCCCAGAATTGGCTTTTCAGTCTGTTGAATAGTGGGRTAAATTAGAAAAACTGCATAAATCAAAAAACAAAACAACATTCTGTGAGCAATTTGCTTTTCTTTATATAACAAACTCATAATGATGCTTTTCTGTCACAGAAAAGAGATATGATTTAAAGTGTTTCCTCACTCTATAGCASAATGAAACTGTTCTAAATTTCTACAGGAGACAGACCAGCTCACCCTCACCCTACTGTGATATGGGATACTGAACTTAATTTTCATTCTTAATCCAGGGACAGTTTTAGTCATGGACTTCCAATCACTCAGATAATCACTTAACTAACTCACCTTGGGATATTCTGAAACAAGTATCTTATTTGACCTACTACCATGTATTTTCTTCCCACAAGATTTGCACGGAAACTGTGAAGTATCTACAGGAGATGTCAGTGCCACACAGAACCACACAGAAGAGTTGAGGTGGAAGAGACCTCTAGAGATCTAGTCCAACACCCCTGCTCAAGCAGGGTCACCTAAAGCATGTTGCACAGGATCACGTCAAGGCAGGTTATAAATATCTCCAGAGAAGGAGACTCCATGACCTCTCTGGCAACTGCTCCAGTGCTGACTACTCCTGATCACCTTCTTTTCCTCCACATTCTTAGAGATGACATCCAGGATGAGCCGTTCCATCACCTTTCCAGGAATGGAGGTGAGACTGAATGGCCTGTAGTTTCCTGGGTTCTCCTTCTTGCCCTTTTGGAGGACTGGAGTGACATTAGCTTTCTTCCAGTCCTCAGGCACCTCTCCTGTTCTCCATGACCTTTCTAGGATGACAGAGAGCGGCCTGGCAACAACATCCGCCAGCTCCCTGAGCACTCATGAGTGCATCTCAGAGGCCATGGATTTGTGTGGATTTGTGTGTGACAAGTTTGCCTAATTGATCTCTAACTCAGTCCTCTCTGATTGAAGCAAAGTCTTCCTTTCTCCAGACTTTCTCCCTTGTTTCCTGGCTGTGAGATTCCTGAGGGCTGCCCTTAGCAGCAAAGACAGAAGCAAGGGCAGCATTCAGTAACTCTGCCTTTTCTGGATCTTTCGTCACCAGGGCATCCACCTAGAATCCACAGAAGCGGGCCCCCATTTTCCCTGGTCTTCCTTTTGCTACAGATGTGTTTGAAGAAGCCCTTCTTGTCGTCCTTGACATCCCTTGCCAGATTTAATTCCAAATGGGCCTTAGCCTTCCTCATCACATCTTTGCATACTCTGACAACATTCCTATATTCCTCCCAAGTGGCCTGTCCCTTTTTCCATATTCTGTGTACTTTCTTCTGTCTGAGTTTTGCCAGGAGCTCCTTGATCATCCATGCAGGTCTCCTGCCCCTTTAGCTGGGCTTCTTTTTCCTTGGGATGCACTGATCTTGAGCTTGGAGGAAGCGATGCTTGAATATTAACCAGCTCTCTTGGACTCCCCTTCATTCTAGGGCCCTAATCCATGGGATTCCTCCAAGGAGGTCCCTGAAGAGGCCAAAGTTTGCTCTCCTGAAGTCCAGGGCTGTGATCCTACTTATTGCCTTGCTTCCTCCACGCAGGATCCTGAACTCCACCATCTCACGGTCACTGCAGCCAAGGCTGCCCCCAACCTTCACATCACCAACGAGTCCTTCTTTGTTTGTTAGTACGAGGTCCAGCAGCACAGTGCTCCTTGTTGGCTCCTTGGTGTCATTGTAGAGTCAATTAAAACAAACTTCAAGAAATAGGTATTGCAGTGTAAGAAATACTTCTGCAGCAAAACAGATTTTAAAAATTTATTTATAAACTTTTAAGGCCAGGATAAGTACGTACCTTCAAAATCTTCAACATGTCATAGGCCTATGAATTTCATTCAGTAATCACTGCATCATGTCCGTACCCATCCTTCGATACATACCACAACACTGAGTCCTTGTCTTGTTTTAAAGCTTTCAGATAGACATCCATCACATTCTTAGACAAGATGTTTCAGTGATTACTTGAAGTGTTCTAATATTTCTAATAGAAATATTAGAAACTTAAGAGGAGATGCATTCTATGAAATAGAGCTAAATTATTTCACTTTTGCCTGGGTGAGGAACAAAACAAAGACACTTCCTTTCAAGATGGATATAATTGGAACATCTCATATTAGCATGCTTATGAAAGATTACGGAATTGTTTTTTGGAAACTGCCTATTGCTTTGACTCTCCTTAGTGCACTTCATTACTTCTTGGAAAGGGATAGTTACACATTTAGTTATACATTTATTTTTTCCATTCTGCCGAAGCTATGCTTCCAGGTTTCCTGTGATGCTGTTTAGACTAAGCCACACAACACTGTATGGAAGTTGTATTCCAAAATTTATCAGGGACTGATAGAATACATGCCTCATGTAAGAACTGAAGTGCCAAGGAAACAAGTAGCACTATGATCCACAGATAGAGATAGTTTAATATAGAACCAATTCTTAAAGTACTTCAGTTCAGTTTTCACAAAAGATGGAGTGTTTCATTCCAACAATGCAAAAATAAGTTTGACTTATCTGAAAATATTTAAAAGGTTTGCAATTTTAATATATTTCTTCCACAAGWCAATACAATATTTTGATTTTTAAATCCAAGCTGGCACAGGAATCCTGATTATTGCTTTAGTTTCTTAAATATCTTCTCCCTCTTCCTTCACATTGCCCCTCCCCCACCTTTTTTCTTTTTAATAAAAAGCCCAATTCTGGCCTGATACAAATAATTTATTTTGTATTAGAAAATAAACAACTTTGTGCTCCTCCATACTACATATTGTGCTTGGATAGCATACTGTATATACTTACAGAAAAAAAAATCCATCTCAACACCACTTTTTTGATCCTTTATATTCTATTTCTATGTCTATATGGAAACTTAATGTAGTAAGGCTGCCAGTAGACTGAGTCAACTAGGTATCACTGTCTAATTATTTCTTTGTACTTACTCATTTGTCTGTATACCTCTGTATTCTCACTGTAAACAAATCATAAACAATCTAGGGTTAATCATCTTTTCTGTTTATTTTGGTGGTGTTTGGCGGAGGGTTGTGTGGTTGTATAATTCTTACAACACTGAGGTTTTACTCCATCTTCTAGGTTCTTCAGATTATAGGAGTTCATAGAAGCAATAACTGCAATTTCAGAGATAGCCATAGCACCTACATACTATAAATCACAATCCATGGTGAAGCCAGGGGGAAAGATGCAGAGCATGCTTCAGGTAACAAAATTAATAGTCTGGAACATTAAAAGTTAACCTGCGACTGCTCTTATCATTCATTTAAGCATTTTATGTCACCTCCTTTTCCTATCTATGGCATTAACTCTCTTACTACTTACAGCTATTGGTGTATAATTAGTGGTACCTAGGAACACCTATATTTCATACGAATACAGTTGTCCTCAGGGATTCATAGATATCTGGATGGTCCTGGGCATCAGCAACTTCCAAATTSCTTCAAAAGGTTACTCAGACAAAGAGAAGGGTTTGTTATAGATTTCTCTATTCCTCCCTGTGCATTTGCTTTCCTTCACACTTCTACYCCAGTTGCAGTGATGGTGTCACTATTATTCAACCAAATTAAAAAATGTGTCATCTTGGACATGAACCATTTCAGCCAAAGGTCTCGGATGGTTATTTATTCTCCACTCCCACACTCTATCTACTTATTCCAGGAGGTGATGATACTCATCACCAAAGTACTCTATTCTAAGGAGTTATATTGTCAACTATCAGACTACAGCTTAAGGCATTTTTATCTAGACCCAGACTAATCAGTTCATTATGAAAGATTTCAAGTTAATAAACTTCTCTGTCCTTTTCAGAAGAACCCTCTTGGGGTATTCTTGGGTCTAGAGTTTTAGACAGCACAATTTTAACAGGTTTTGAAACATGATTGACTTATTGTTCTGTCATGTTATTTATTGGATAATATGATAAATTCAATATGATCCATCACAGTATTCTATAAATATTGCAACAAATTATTAAAGCAATAAAATCTCATGGCAGAAATTTAATGAGCTCATGTCACATTTGTGTAAAAGCTAAGTGATAAATTGTGGTATCTGCAGTGGCTGTCACCACCTTAAGAGAAGTATGCTTGTTCAAATCTTGCATTCTTTGAGAACACAGCAAAAGTCTAAATACAAGATTTGGAGCTACACTACAGAGAAAGCACAACATAATATTAAACATAATCTAGCTGCACATTAGTCTTTTTTTCTTCTAATAATGGATACTAGTCCTGCTTTATGCCATTTAGTATGGTTTTCAAATGTGATATAAAAATTCAGCAATAGAGAAGACAAGGGTAGACCTACAGATTTTTTTGGCCTATTTCCTTCAAAGTTTAAAAGGTTTCAAACCTATTAGGTTTAAATTTAATTTAGGATGAAATTTATCTATTTTTTGATTAAAGTACTTCTGTAGTACTATTGTTCTTTAATTTTCTTCTGCCAGATACAGCTAATGTAGCCTAAGAAAAAAAGCTATCTACTGTTATCTTATTGTCACAGAAATCATAAATAAAAAAATTTGACCAGAAAACAGGGGAAAGCATGTAGTTGCTCACAGAAGTTTGAAAAGGAATTTATATTCATACAAACTATACAACAGTTCTAGAAACTGCTTATGGGGCTAGTTACCTCTTTCTGCAAATAAATACACACAAACATCCATAAAAACATGAAATTATTTGCCACAAATACATTTAACTGATAGACTGATATTAAGTCCAGCATGCAGCTAGTAATTATTTTCCTCTTTCTTAGTTTTGTATGAGCAGCTATGCTAGGCTGGGCCTCACAGATTTACCCAAATCGTTTTATAAATAAAACAGATTTACTAGGTATTATCATCATTCAACTTGAGTAACAAATTTCTTACTATAATTTTCTGTCTTCTAGAGGAGTTCAAAGCTCAAGTAATTCATTCAGAATCTGTACCTGGTTATTAAAAATTAAGTCACCCAAGGAACAGCAACCATACCATTTAAATTTGAGATCCAAACCCATGAACTGAATTTCCGTTTAAAAAAAACGGTTATAATTCAAATTATCAGCAAGGTTTAAATTCATCCCTAAAGCACATATTTTCAGTTGATTAGACCACAACCACAAATTACTACTTYATGAGCCCGTTTTTAGAATAAAATCCAATATGTTGCAAAACTCAACTTGTTATTAACTGTACGTACTCACTGAGATTAGCTCTTTAAATATAAAGTCTCAATTCCATTATTTTAAAAATAAACTCTAAAAGGACAGCAGATAATCCAGTTATGAAGTCGTAACAAATGAGGCAGACAATGGGTGGATTTGAGGGGGGGGATTTGTTTTGTTTTTAAAACTAATCACATTTAGGAAGAGAATGTGAAACAAAATACATATATTTTAAAATGCAACCGAGAATTTGAAAGCAATATGCTGTACGTGTTAATTTCACTGTAATTCTAAAATTTCACAAGTATTAATATTAGCACCTGGCCAGCTCTTTGTCCTATTGCTTAATTATGTTAACGATGTTGAGATTATTGCATAATTTTGTGCACCACAGCAACTGCCATCCAGCCCTGTTCCAAATGCTTTCATCAGATCACTGACTCTTCSATTAAGATTATCAGAATAAATGATAGGTTGTTGCATGAAGTTTTTGGGGATSAAAAATTAAAAATGTTCTCTTCTGAAGCAAGTTTGTTACTACAACCCTAAACAACCTATTAATTGTAACCACTGTAAACTTAATACAATGCCAGAGTAAGGCCACATCATCAGACACACACTTGCACCCACTTCTACTTACTCTGCCATGCTACAACCTAAAACGTGCACAAGACTCAATCCTTGCCTTACCTGCATGTCTGTGTAACCAGTAATTCATACTTCAGTGTTTYCATTTTTAATGTTGCCACCATGTGGTCACCCACAGTAAAGGCAAAAATGTTTTCCAAAAGGAACATCAAGGAAAATGTATCAGGAATTCAAACAGCAAGGTTATAGTTCAAAAATCTAGAAGATGAAGTAATAGGTAATTTCTTAGCTATGTATTTTCAGAATAAGCACTTAATTCTCTATAACTCAGTAGGACTCTTATGTATTAAATGAGCATTAAGTATTGAGTGAAGTATTTCTTTTTTTAATGTTAGCTGCAAGAACCTGAGCCTACAGTACAAAAGATTTTTCACAGGAATATTTCAGTATAAAGTTTCTTGCCTCATCTGCATCATTTTTATCTCAACTGTCTACACTGGATTTCCCTGAGAAAAGTAAATTGTCTATACAGTTGAGGTAAAAATGATGAATAAGTCTGTTCATTTTTTCTTAACTTGCCATTTCCCAAGAAACAAAACAGATACAACATGATTCTATAAGTTCCTCCATTCTTAAAATAGTAAAAGTCTCTACTGTATACTTTTGGCCATGAATTTTCTATGTTCATGCTTCTCTCCCTTTCCTTTCACCATGCAAGCAGAACTGACAAATTCAGTCCTTTTCAATAACTKCAAAAGAAAAAACCCTCTAATTCAGTCATACAATATTTTGTAAAACAAATAAAAAAAATTCCCTCACTGAAAGAGCTGTAAGTTAAGCTAGTCATTATTTTGCTAGGCACTAAAAAAGAAATCCTTAGCTAATTTCTTTCTTTATACAAATCCCAGTGAACTTTGGGAACCACAAAACCACAAAGAATGGCTGAGGTTGGAAGGGACCTCTAGAGATCATCTAGTCCAACACCCCTGCTCARGCAGGGTCAACTAGAGCATGTTGCACAGGACCAAGTCTAGGCAGGTTATGAAGATCTCCAGAGAAGGAGACTCCACAACCTCTCTGGGCAACCTGTTCCAGTGCTCCGTCACTCTCACAGTGAAGAAGTTCTTCCTCATATTCAGGCAGAACCTCTTGTGCTTCRGTTTGTGCCCATTGCCTCTAGTCCTGTTGCAAGGCAGTACTGAACAGAGTTCGGCCCCATCACCTTGCCACCCTCCCTTAAGATATTTGTAGACATTTGTAAGATCCCCCCTCAGTCTTCTCTTCCCCAGGCTAAACAGGCCCAGTTCTCACAGCCTTTCCTCATGGGGGAGATGTTCCAGTCCCCTGATCACCTTTGTAGCCCTGCGCTGGACTCTCTCCAGTAGCTCCATKTCTCKCTTGTACTGGGSAGCCCAGAGSTGGACACAGTACTCCAGATGAGGCCTCACGAGGCCTGAGYAGAGGGGCAGGATCAYCTCYCTCGCCCTGCKGGCAACCTCCATCCTAATGCACCYCAGGATACCAYTKGCCTTCCTGGCCACAAGGGCACATTGCTGGYTCATGYTTAACTTGTCTGTCAGGACTCCTAGGTCCTTTCCTRCAAAGCTGCTTTCCAGCAGATCAGCCCCCAGTCTGTCCCGGTGCATGGGGTTATCCCTCCCTAGGTGCAGGACCCTGCACTTGCCTTTGTTGAACTTCATGAGGTTAGCATTATTGTTATTATAGATATTTATATTTAGACCAAATGCTCTTAATATCTTGTTTTTGCAAGCTTTGCTGTTTAGGTAATTGTTTCCCAACAGGAAGGTGGGAAAAGAAGCATTTGTTCCATGAAATACTCAATTCTTGGTATGAAATTCTGTCATGAGAACTGGGGATTTGTATTAAGTGAGATTTCTAGGTGAAAAAAGAAAAAGAAAAAAAAAAAAAACAAGGATTGCCTACCTGCTGATTGTGTATATCCCAGATGAGTATGTATAAATACAGCCAGTTATGCTTTAATAAAATATACAGACTGCATCTGGATAGCTATCAATAACTCTTCTGCTGGGAAGCTGACCTGAAGAGGATGATATTCTCTTACCTCTCAGAAGGGAAATAAAGTCAGCCAGAGGATAATCACGATAAAAAACAGATAGTATAAACAAACTGAAACAATTTGAGGGAATCCACAATATGTTATTCTATTGACTGACTTCTCCAAACTTCACTCCAATAACTGTGTAAGTAGCAGGAATAAACAAATCCACCCACCAGCTATCATTCTRGGCCTTCATAAGAGATCTAAGAACGCAGATTTCAATCATTTCATTYTGCTCTTTTGTAGTTTTGGAGCACTTGTATAGACATTGAAAGAATAGGAGTCCTGATAGGCAGTACACTCCTCTTGGACATGATAACTGGATTTCTCTGAGAAAAGCAAAAGCAACCCCAAAATACCTTTCAGACTAAGGTTTAGGGCATTTACCTGTGAGGCAGGAGGTATAATCCCACCTACTCAAGACAAGACGACCACTGAAACCACCTCTTCCACCTCCTTGCACGAGTGCTCTTAACACTCACCCAAGGGACATGGGACTAAAACCATTTTCAACCATACTCTAGTTTCTTTTGAAATAAATTATTCATTAACAAAGTACCACCATTTTAGGATTATGCTTTTTGGGGCTGTGGAAAGGAAAATTCACACTCACACACTGTACACAAACTCACTCATTTCAGCCTGGCTTGACCTGATCTTTTCAAACATTTGTCAATCTGCTAAACTGGAAGAATGAATTATTCTCACCACCTGAATGATCATTCTCTGTAAATATTCTACACTAGCTCTATTTTCAGAAGTTTTATAAAGTTAAATAAATAACAATATTCCATATTTCATTTGTAAATATTTTTTCCTGAGGATCATTAATGAAATAATGAAATGCTGCCAGACATGTCTTCGCTCATTAACACAAAAATACCTTAAGTCATTGCATAGCTAGACCAACTAAGCATTATACATTTTGTAACATCAGGAGTTCATATAATTTAGCAAATTTGCATAGAAAGAAGAATGCAGCAAGCTTTTCAAAAAAATCAGAAGTATTTTTCACACTGTGAAAGTATTAGCAGATTTCCTTTTAGCTGAAATCAGGTTAATAGCTCGATCTCCTCTCATGCATTTTTATGATTTGCAAGCTTTTAAATATCTTCCTAATCCCCTAGTCATCTTGATGGTGCACTGACCCCCAACTTTACCAAGCTGTAACTTCAATTATGCTAGTCCATGAAAATTTATTTCGAATATACTTCTATAACAATACAGTATAGCAATAATCAAAATGAGGACATACAGGAGGGAGATGATGTGATGGCAGACTAGTAAACAGGGCTTCAATTATGAATTAACTAGGAAAAAAAAAAAGCCGTATCACTGGACTTTCACACCATGATTTTAAAATTTCCATTGCTCCTGTCTTTAAGGTCAGAAAACAGCATTCTGATACTCAGATGTAGCCTAACAACTTATTTAACAGAGTACGATCATATATGCCATTCATGACTTCTACCTATTTTATCAGCACTTTCCATTGATACATAACAGATACCCTCATTTGAAACTGTAATTTAACAGTGCCTATTACTTAAGATTATTGCAATCAGTTTCTGCCTCCAAAGTAACAGAGCACCAAACTTCTTCTCCAATCAGATGAATTAGCTACAGATGGGAGAGACGGGGAGCATGCACATGCTTCAGGGGTTTGGGACTATGAATCCAGAAGATCCAAATCCAATTGATGTTGCCACTAGATTAATAGTCATACTAGAGAGGCTAGTGAGAAGTGTTTGGTAGTCTTAGAGTCAAAAAAAAAAAAAAAAAAAAAAAAGACAGACATTCTTAAAGCTCTACAGAACCCTAGGAAGTATTTTGACCTAAGTCAAAGAACATGCCATGTAATACACAGAATGATGCATAAAAATATATAATAATTATATAATTATATAATAATTTCATAAAATGTGATACCCAAGTAACCACAGTCATTTTATGCCCCCTTCCTTTTTAAAAAATCCCTTTTCCACTCTATGAATGGTACATTTGTCTCAGGACAACAGTGTACTCTGGAGTAACACTGCATTCTGGAAATTACTTTTCACTGATCTATTTTACCTTTATAATTGTATGTATATACAATTGTATACATACATAAAATGTATGTAAAGAAATACACACGTGTGTGTGTGCGTGTGCACATGTGCACACAGTATGCAGGCATGTGGTGAATGTCCTAACCAAAAATCAACTATATTATTATATTCACAATGCTTGATTTCACTTTCTTGGAGAAACACCCTGCTTACAGCAAAATAGAACAAATACTTAAAGGACCAGCAGCTAGTGAATGGAGCAGGTGATCAGACAAAAGATAGAACATTACTGTTACAAGCAAAAGTATTTTTTAAAAAAGAAAAATATAAAATTGTTACTTCAACAARGAGAGGAGAAAGACAAAGGACACTTGGTGAATATTAGCAAAAAGCTAGTCTTATTGGTAGACAGTAGTGATCTACAGTTCTGCATAATAGTCTCCCAGCTCTATAAATCTACTCTACTCTGCAGCACTTTACTGAGAACGTGATATATTTCTAAAAAGTTCCATCTAAATGTCACCCTGAAAGCTTGCTGTGTTGAGGACCATTCTAAATGTCAGAACAGTCTCGTGCGACCTATGACTGAATTTAGGATTAGTCTACACCACATTTTCCTAAAATGAATTTCTAAAAATAAATTATGCATTTGGAATTTGGATTTTGATCTGTGCTGTTATCCAGACTCCTTGCTTTCAAAAGCTCAGTTGTTTTTGCCAGCTTACCTCACTTTTCAGGCTCATGCACTTAGAAAGAGTGATGAAAAATGCTGTAATACAATGCATTCTTAATACATCCTTTCAGACAATTAATCTGAATCTTGGATGCATTTTGAATTTTTATCTTTATATAGGTACTTTTACGTTGTGAATCTTACTATTCAGGACTTAGAAGTCTAGCTGTATTTCAATCAAATTCTGAAGTATGTAGTTTAATTATAGGTAAGCATGCTGAAGTGCTTTAAATAGTTCAAATGCTACCCCTTACGAAGTACTGGGTACAGGGAACCCTTTACTGATTTTTTTTTTTCCCCACCTTCTTCAACAAGACTTGGACTGTAAAGAGTCTGTAGTGACTGGAAACAAGAAAGGGATGTTTTTAAAGTCCCTCTTTTCTCTTCTCTGCTTTGTTAGGCTTTTTGAAACATTCCCACAATAGAGGATCTATCCTTTGGAGCCCAACAGGTAGCTCATTCCCCTTTGTTTGCCAGGAATAAAAAAAACTCAATACTCTGATGACTACACCGGCTCAGAGACTAAGGCTAATCTAGCTGAAATATGCCTGACCTTGGCATCCCTTGGGATTCATATATGTTTCTTAGGACTTTGCCATGCCAAGAATATTTTCTGGATAATACTGATAGGAAAAACGCTCCCGAGACAAAATTCCTCTGTTCTTCACTCTGATTGATCTGTGGAGCCAGGCAGAAATACTCCCTGATAGTCTGTGAACATCTCATAGAAGATGCATTAAGATGCTCATGGCTATGAAACTTCTTAATGTGTATTTTAAGGCCTGATACCCTAGAGGAAGAGAATTCCTTGAGATTAGCCAATTATACTGAAATGGCCCTAAACCCAATCACGTTAAGAAAAAAAGCTAAGTATTCACTTGCAAAACCCAGAACAGGTATCTGTATCGAAACTGTTTCTTACAGAGACACCTATAATAGAAAAAAAAATTAAACATAATTCTTGACCTACTTATCCATAAAACAAAGCCAAGAAGGTCTTCTCTGTGTGTGGTAGTGGTACCTACCCTATCTGGCACAGAACTTGGTCGCACTGCATAATTTCTCCCCCCTGGTTACATTACTAGAGATGAAAGCCATTGATTGGTAAGGAATTCTAGCTCTTATCTCCATATCTTTGCCTGAAGCTATTTGAGAATTTTCATTCAGATTTTTCCCCCATAATTACTGACTCCTACTTAGGTGACAATTCTGACCTTCTCCTGAACTATTAAGTATTTCCATACTTTTGGAAATACTAACATCCCTTTTGTAAGTATGCCACAAAAATCTGTTATGCTTGATTGAATTGCTAGCAAATCATTAACCTACTGAATAAAATATTTCTTCCTACCAATTTTAAGATTGGAAAAATTGTAGCTGATAGTTAAAAAACTGAAGTTTTTTGAAAATGTAAATGGATAGAAGATAAAAGCACCTTGTTTAAATCAGAAAAATAAAGATCTAATATCTTAAAACTATAAATGTCTGTGTCATGCTTTGCTTGAGACCAGGTATGTAGAAAGTTTGGGGTGACTGACACTAAACTCCATCCCCTAACAGTTTCAGGATACAACCTAATAATTGATATAAGGTGTTCATCACGCATAAAGATTTGAGACAATTTGAGTCACCTGCATTAGTTCTACATAATCTTCTAAGGGTAGCCCTCAAGAATCCTGCAGCCTGGACATGAGGGAGAAAGTCCAGAGAAGGGAAGACTTTCCTTCAGTTGAGGAGGAAAGGATTAGAGACCTTCTGGGCAGGCTAGACATCCACAAATCCATGGGCCCAGATGAGATGCACCCACGAGTACTGAGGGAGCTGGTGGATGTTGTTGCCAAGCTGCTCTCCATCATCTTTGAAAGGTTGTGGAGAACTGGAGAGGTGCCTGAGGACTGGAAGGAAGCCAATGTCACTCCAGTCTTCAAGAAGGGCAAGAAGGAAGACCCAGGCAACTATAGACCAGTCAGCCTCACCTTCATCCCTGGAAAGGTGATGGAACAGCTCATTCTGGATGTCATCTCCAGACATATGCAGGAAAAGAAGGTGATCAGGAGTAGCCAGCATGGATTCACCAATCTGATAGCCTTCTATGATGGAATGACTGGCTCAGTAGATGAGGGCAGAGCAGTGGATGTTGTGTACCTTGACTTCAGCAAGGTTTCTGAAACTGTCTCCCGTAACATCCTCCTAGGCAAGCTCAGGAAGTGTGGGTTAGATGAAGGGACAGTGAGGTGGACTGAGAACTGGCTGAAAGGCAGAGCTCAGAGGGTCATCATCGGTGGCGTGGAGTCCAGTTGGAGGCCTGTGGCTAGTGGCATCCCCCAGGGCTCAGTACTGGGTCCCATCCTGTTCTACTTCTTCATCAATGACCCTGATGAGTGGACAGAGTGCATCCTCAGCAAGTTTGCTATGATACCAAGCTGGGGGGAATGGCTGACACACCTGAGGGCTGTGCTGCCATACAGAAAGACCTGGACAGGCTGGAGAGCTGGGTGGAGAGGAACCTGCTGAGGTTCAACAAGGGCAAGTGCAGGGTCCTGCATGCATTTACAGTTCCATTCTCCCACAATTCTTCAACCTTTCAACCAATTTTAACAAAGCTTAAAGAGGCTTTAACAGCTGTCTTTGCTGAAAGTCTAAAAGACGTAAGGCTGCTGTAGTTCTAATAAAAATAAGTACCCAGATGCAAAAGATCTGAAAGCTCATCTCTTCTTTTGAGAAAACCTACCTCTAAGCAGAGCAGAGATGCTCCACTAGGGACTTCACTTAAAGAACTGCTCTTGCAACCCATATTAAACAGAGGATCCACTAGCAAGCACTGTTGTGAATATCCTATGAAAAACAAGGGGGTTTTTTTGCACCTTAGTAGACAAAAAAAAATCCAACTAAAATGCAGAGAAAAAGTACACTTCATTAGCTCTACTGCCCACAGAACTAAATATAAAGATATAAAAAGGCTGGATCCTTTCAGCTCTTGAAGCACACTCCTTAAAAGTCTTTGGGAGAAATAAATTTTAAAACAAAGTTTATTAGATACCTAAAACTTAAGTCAACCAAGATAAACATGCCACACCTACACTCATTGAAATGAATGGAAAGTATATCAAAGGTGTGGAGAGGAGCAGTTAATGAAAATAAGCATGCAGATGGTATGGAATAAAAGGCTGAAATTTTTAGAGACTTTCACTGTTCATACTCTGAAAGGAGATGCATGCTATCGCATATAACAGAATAACACCTAATTTGCAATGGATTTATAACATGATTGATTTTTGTTTGGATGGATAATAATTAGCATCAATTTACTCTTCGGCATCAACTCACCCTACGTTAGTTTTCAGAAAATCAATGCAGAAGAGAGCCCTTGACAAAGAAATGGATTCTTTCGGACATTAGGTACAAAATCTGTTTAAAGTTTTTCTGGTTTTTGGTACATTCATAAAATCTTCCTTGGCAAATTCCATGTTTTTTAAGTAAGAAGCAAGCCGAAGCTTAAATTTCTCCCTCAAGAAATGATCTTTTCTCTTCTATGATAAACACTCAACAAAAACTGAATTTCTTCGAGTTTTCTACTACTATTCTGATTCTCTATTTTTCTAGTTTTCTAAGAAAACTGACAGATGCTAAGAATGCATTCTGTACCATATTTTACAAAAACATATTTGGATGCAAGAATGTTTTATTACAGAACATATGACCATTAATTAAAGTATGTATCTTGATGCACAGATTTGAGGGAGCATAGCTGAGGGCTATACACACAACAGCTTCAGCAGTTGAACTTGTGGCTTGCAACCACTTAACTATACTAAGCAATGCTCCCATTAAGGAAAGAACTGCACTCAAGAAAAACAGGGCAATACTAATACAGTATCCTAAYCTGAACGTAACTGTTACATACAATATACTAAATAAAGTATCAAAATAAGGCTGAAGTAGGACTTAAGTGGATCATAAGCCATAGACTGGCCCTTTGAAGCAAGATTAACTTTATCTTAAAGACTACATAAGCAATTGAAATAATAGTTTAGAAGAGAAAAATGGAATTAAGGGGCCACTATTCATTCCATAATGCTAATGGTAGTCCTTATCACTTACTACTGTAATAAAAGGTAGCCCACAAACTAGAGAGGGTATATGGAAGAGGTTAATAACACAATCATCTGGAGTGTACAGTAAGTACTCTGCCAAATTCACTGTATTAGATTTTATTTAGTGTTACTCTACTGCATCCTGCATTACCAAGTATAAAATAAATTGTACTTTTATAGCACACTATAAATGTTTTTATGACTTTATGACTATTTATTAGGAATTCAGACAAAATATAAAAAATACTAAAAAATTCAAGTGCTGTTAGTCCATCACCTTTGTTATAAAGGACTTAGTAATAAAACCATACTTTCAAAATCTTGAAAATTTGCCTTCCTTATTCTATTGCACATGTGCACTGAGTTAAAAAAAAATTAGGTAATCACACAAATTTTACCTTGCAATTTCATTGTGTTACTATAAAAAGTCTATATATGATTTTTGAATAAACTTTGACATTTTATCAAAGAAATGAAATCAATCTGTTTTATATAGCTTTTCACCACATGGTCAGTGTATCTTATGGATTAAGCAACTTCATAAGGACTCTCCTTCAGCTAAAGACAGGAGCATATTAAGCTTGAAGAGCTCCTAAAGCAGCATCTGTGTTCATGTTTTGGGCCTTCTACGTACTGCTTTGGTTTATGGCAATCTCAGGCATCCCACTACAAGGACCCTGTCATGCAGAAACAGGCAGAGCAGGTTGTAATGGATGAACCCAGCATTGCCACAGTAATGATTTCAAGACAAACAAAGACCAAACAGTATGCATTTAGAAAGGATATATATTTATATTTCAGAATATTAATCTACTTTTTAATAATCTTAGCAAACCAAGGCATACTATTGCAGAATTTTCTACTATTAAATTTTATGCTGTACACTCCCTAACATATATCATCTGTCATAAACCCCCTCAATTCCCAACTCCTCCCTCCTAGGCCTCCAAAAAACCCAACCCACATTTTTCCTGTTACAACTCCAGCATAGTCACCTGCATATTTAAGGCTATAATCAAATTCTTCTGGGGCAAACTACTATTTTTTTTTCACAATGCAATAAACTAATTTTAACAGCACAGGACTGTGATCTTAGAACTTCATTTTTTGTATTAGTATTTTAMGAAAATGTCTCTTAAGAAAAGCTTGTAGAGAGGGATCAGTTCAGCAYAAACTATTATTTGACCCTCCTGCATGCTCTCTGGGTGTTATGTGATAGTGTATGCACAGAATGACTTTAATCTGTCAGTTTAACTTCAGAAGATGTTAAACTGAAGTGTCCCTGTTCATCAATCCGTGGCAGTCATTTACCTGGGGACCTAAAGTCCAAGAATTACAGATCACAGTACCACACAAAGGCATCGAGATCCATGAAATATAAAATACGCAGACAAAGCTACCAATGCGCACAATGAAAAATAACCTGTCCCACTTTTCTCCAAATGGAAAATTCTGAAAAAGTGACAGATGATTAACAGGATGAATCATAAAGCATGCATTTTAAAGCTTTTTTCCTTGGATCAGTATGCAGTTTTTAAGCATTTAGAGGAAAAAAAATCCTAAAGATTTTTGAAAGGAAAATAAGTCAATTCGCACCAAGTAGATTCTTGATACTTTGGAGTAGCTGTACAATTTTTATATTCCTTAGAGTTTCCCAATACTTCTCCCTCACCTCTCAAAAACAAACAAACAAACAAAAACAAAACAAAACAAAACAAAACAAAAAAAACAAAACACACACCACCACACATGATTCTTCAAAACCAACCCAGCCTTGATCAGGTGATCAGGTAAGTTTCCTGCCCCAGCCCAACCTCACATTCAGGACAGAGCTCCTGATAAGCATCAGGAAGAGATAAAAACCTCATGCATCAGACAACTGCACACTTCAGTTCAAAGCAGAGACTTGAACCACATTGTCCTGRCATGTGCCTTCACCAACCTAATAGTTATTTTAAGATACTTTTTCCAAAGTTTTCTCTCTGGAAAAACAGAGAGATCCCTTATTCATTCTAAGAAAGCAGATTTTAAAAAATACTCATTTGTATCAGATCAGAACTTTATTAACTATAAATCTGTATTTACTACTCAGCATTAAAAATGAAGGAGGCTTTGTCTTAATTAGGTCCTTTGATTTAAATGAAACATTTCACATGGCAAAAAAAGTAAAGGSTGAAGCAAAGCACAGGGAATCAGGCTTTCTTTCTCCCCAAGAAGAGCTGAGAAGACTTGAAGAGACATGCCTCAGTTCAGATTTATACTTAATAATCTGTTTACAGATCCAAGGAATTCTGGTACTTACAATTACGAAGACTATTTGAACTTGGAAAGAAGGGAGAAAAACAACGCAGTTTTCTAGAGACAAAGCAGAAAGCTCTCTTTAGACCAGAGATCTGCATTTGGAGAGCAGAGACTGTTTTACTTCTCTGGGAGACTAAACAGTAGTGCTATTTAGTAATGCTTCTTCCAAAGGACGAACTCCTACTCACTACGAAAAAAAAAAATCCACAAGACTGAGGTTAACTGAAGTACAGGTTTGGGGGAGGGGGGCGGGAGAAATGACTTCCCAGTAAATAAAAACGGTGGAAAGTCTCTGAGTGAAGAGTGGGAAGGTTAAATTAAGCCTGGAAGAGAGGACCTCCAGGCCCAAAGACACAAAGCAGGCAAGGGATGACTCCCCTGCAAGATTCCCAACACTTACTGCTTWCTGCTAGCTAGTCTCCTCCAATTTTGCAGATTGTAAATCATTTCAGGTCTTAATTTATATTCCAATAAACGGCTTGCCAATAAAGCCCAGGCCCATCCCCCCCGCGGCGCCAGCCACGCCCCCTCGCGGCCGTTGGCCCCGCCCCCGCGGCCGTTGGCGGCGGCCGCGCCTCAGCTCGCTTAGTGCCGGTCCCGGCGCTGGTGGGGGGCTGCCTCGGTGCCCCCCGGCTGGCAAGCGCTGCGCTCCCTCATCTGGGGTGGTGGGAGGGGGACGAGGCTGGGGCGGTGAGGCTCTGCCCTGCCCTGCCACCACGGGGAGCCCCACAACAGCTCAGCAGTGGTAGGGTTAGGCATTCCTTCGGAAGCACGCACTGTCAGTCACAAAATCTGCTCTTGAAATAAGAGTACGCAGAACCTACTCCTAAGAGAAAGTTTTTGGTTTGGCTTGTTATTTTTTTAGGCTGTTTTTAAATAGATTTGAAAGCAGATCTATTAACATCTTAAACACCCTTTCCCAGTTCTTCAGAACTCTCGGGCGAGTCCTGCACGACTTTGAAGGTTTGCCCATTTTAATTTCTCTGTCCTTTATTTTGGGTTATGACATTCCCATTTACTATTTCTTTCTCCTCACCTTGCCCCATATATAGCCACAGGAAACTGACCTCCTGTACAAACACAAGTTCAAAGAATTAAAATAATTTTGTAACTAAATTGATCTAGCAACCAAATATTTTTGTTGCTTCAAGGATCTCCAACTATATGCTGCTTGTTTTGCATTTAAGAAAGTCATATTTTATCTTAACTTTTCTTGTTCTTAAAAGAGCAATCTTTTTATTCTCTACTTTTGCTTTTCTTATCAATTTTTGCACACTCTCAACTTCATTCTATATTCTTTGCAGGCCTTTCCCAGATCTGATGTTTTATACTTCAATTTCCCCCTACCCCTTATCTGTGATTACATTTTATACTTACTTTTCATCCACTCCCCATTCCCCTCCACACTGGTATTTATTGCTGTGTGACATACAGAACTGTGAGCAGCCTCTAATTCATCTTCCAACATTTACTGTTTCCTTTTTGCATTCCTTTATATTGCTTTATAGTGTTCGATTTTGCCAAACACTTCACATATTCTGGCAAAGTTCTCCCTTGATACTTACCATCTTCTGATTCTTTACATTTCTGTCAGAAGARTAGATCAAAATAGGTCTTTGCTAATGTTTAGATGTTAGTATACCCCCACCCTACAAAGTGTTCCTGTGTGATGTTTCCATTACAGTTACTACACGCCCAGCAGCACTGTATGATATATGGAGGCAAAGAGGGAAAAATAAAGTAAGTCTTCTGCCCTACAGTCATTTGCAATGTAAAGGAAATAGTACTTTGCAAATTTCAGATAGAGATAACTTCAAAAGGTAAAGATACACTGACCAGTGATGGAAAATAGGTGAGCAGAAATCAGCAGATGAGCACAAGAAATCAAAGAGAAGATAATTAAGTGAATGCAAAGAACAGAACAAGAGACACAACAGCTGGCCCAGGAATATTATTCAACAAAAGGTTCGTCTCCATCTTAAATAAATAAACCTTCAGCATATGAAAAATATAAAGTGTAGAAACTTTTGCAGAATGGATAAATTTAGAACATTTATATATTTTTCAGTGTTAGATTTTTGGTCTAATAATGCCAACTGTGTGTTCACATAAGCTACTGCGGCACTTCAAGGTAATGAGGAGTCCAAGACTTTAAACCTTACTCTGTTGTGGGTTGTGCTCTTACCATACACTGCTGGCTGTTCCTGAGAGCTGCCTCTGTGACTAGCCAGGTGCTCTTTCCTCTGAGCCATGAGCTTGGAACAATACCAGAATTGTCACCCAGCATCTTCTTAGCTGCACCATGTTGCTAAGCTCACTCAACAATGGTACATGGTTTTCCAGCAGGAAAAAGTGCCCCCCAAAATGAGATGCGTCTCCCCTTTCAATTACCATCCAATGTCTTACATTGTATTCTTGCATCCTCTTACATTAATTCATACACTGAATAATTTGTTACAGAGTTTGATAGTATACTAGTTTGGTTTTCAGTATGCACATTCTGCCATGGGATGGAGGGAAATGAGGGACTAAACATCCCATTAAATCAAATAAGTACTGTTTCTGCTGCTCTCTACTTATAATTATTCAAGGCTGCCAACAATATCWGTGTCAGCAGTTTCACATACCAGATCAAGATAATTAACCATACAAATCTCTGATCTCCATCTTAGGAATTTTCACCGATTAAGAAGTTAGCAGTTAGACTTTAAGCAAAAATTTCATCATCCACTCCAATGCTAGCATGCAGCCTGAAGTTTCAATTGCTCTCTACTAGTTCAGTCACAAGGAGCAAGACAGGCAGGGAGCTATGAGGCAGGGCAAATTTGAAACTTCAGTGCCTGAGAGGGGCTGCAAAACAGAGATGCTGACATTAAGACTAATAATGGCTTGCCTTAAAAGAAGCATCTGCGTAAGGGTTCTTTTCTTCTATTGCAGTGCTTTGTTATTAAAGAACAGTCCAACAGCCACTAGCAAAGAAAGTACTTCGCAACCAAAAGCAACAGCAGGTGGAGATATCTTCGTGGGCATATCACAAAAAAACAGATCTCTAGTCACTTGTAAGAAGGTATGTATTTTTGTAGCAGAGATTAGACTAAGGCTGAATAAATGCAGGTGACAGATATTTAAAAAGCCATTATCAGGGAAAAAAAATTAATAATTTTTGTCAAAAACTCAAAAACAAAGGTGATTCTTTCAGTGTGAAAACAATTCTATTTTAAAAATTAATTTAAAAATTTATTTTTAAAATGATTGGAGAAAGAGTTCTATCACTTCTATGTCTTCAGTTCTAGCAGAGGAAACAGAGGCATGCTTAGTTAATCTAGCTTGGAGAACACAGCTGTTCTGTTGGTTTTTAGCTTCCTGAAAAGTAAGGCTGTCGAACATTTAAGCAAATGGTTTGCCCTAACTAGTTATAACCATGTTTAGTCTGGAAATCAAATTATCAGAGAAATGATATCCTGAAACAAAAAAAAAAAATTACGTGGTATATTGAAAAAAAAAAAAAAAAAAAAAAAAAAAAAAAAAACAGTCTTTACAGAGTTATGAAAAAGATTTTCTGGAAGGGGCTAGGACTCCATTGCCAGGGAACTCTTTTGCAATTCTGTATTAGACAGTTCTTAAACAAGAATGCACAAAGTACTAGAACATGGCTACAGACTATCTGAATACACACTTGGACCAAGACACTGACTACTACTTCACCATCTTGGCAAGAATGTAAATAGTATCCATCCATTTTTGAAAGCACATAGCATCCCCTGCTTCACTCCCCAGTTTGCACAGGTTTCCCACTTCTCCTCAGAGGAGCAGGAATTCTTCCAACAAATTCCTAATAATTGAAGGCTTCCTCTAGGGAGCTCTTCCTCTTTTAAAAGAGAGAATAGATTCAAGTATTTGTCCTAACTTCAGTACGGTTTTACAAATTTGGTAGCCTACTTCATAATATAAGCTGAATTTCAGTAGTTYATGCACAGTTTTTTAGAGACACTGCAGTAATAAGCTCCATAAATCCTATTACATTGGTACAAAGGGTACAAGCATCCTTACATTTTCAGAGTCAGTTTAGCCAATGCTGTTCAGCCTTTTTAAATGAGAATGATTCAAATCCAAAAATACTAAGATGTTCATATCCTATAGTATATTTAAGGAGAAAAATAGATACATTAAATAAAGAAAAGAGCTAAATGTCAATCATGATTTGCAACCCAATACACATTTTTTTCCAATCCCAAAACCACAGCATAGAACAGAGAGAGAGAGATTTGAGGTAATACCACTCTTGGTTGATGCAAGTATCACAGCAGCCTCCTGAGAACTCAGTCCCCCTCTTGTTTCATCTCCTGATACACATGCAAGATGAATCAAGATTTCATGAGTCCAATATGAGTATGTAGAGCCTGGGTAGCAATGAAATTTGACTGCTATCCTGTCCCTGATTGGGGATGATACCATAATGAACTGCTATTTTCATCTTCAAGAGGGGAATAAAGGAACTGTTTCACCACCTCTCCATACTGAAGTTAATTATATGTATTTAAACAAAATAGCTTGCTAGCAATTCAGAAAAAGTAGGCTATCACAGTCCTTTCCTGCTACCATATTCATCAGCATGCACTTAATATCTTGGTATGGATCTGAAACAACATGAATCAAAGTTTCCCGATACAGAAGCTGATCTTTAAATTTAAACTCTAGACAGGCCCAAGTGCTCATATGGAGGCCCCATATGTAGCATGCAGTGTTATGACAGTAAGCATTGTGTTCAGGCACTCAAAGTGAAAGGCAAGAGAGAATAAAGCCAATCCTAGCTTTAAATTAAATTTGAACTTCATTTTGAAAAAGTGAACAAATTCCTTGGAGACCTTTAAAAAGAAAGAAACTATATCCCAACATCTCCCAAAGTGAAGCCTTTTGCTATCTGCCAAACAATTTAGACTCTTGAAAAAACTTCTGGCTGCATCATCTGCCAGCTGATACGCCTGTATACTGTACACAGTATTTTAATTTTACATCTTCATAACTTCAAAACAAAAGTGTAATTTTCCATTACTTAAGTTCTATTGATTTTTTTTTTAACTCAGATGATTCCAAACAACTGAATTGCAGATTAGAAAAGAGAGTGTCTTTTCTTGATCCAAATTAATAGAACGAAGCTGCATACCAGCAGAAATCTCTCTACTTTAAATTTCTTGAATTCTTGATTTATTTTGAAGCAGGCATTAATGGTAACATCATTATTTCATAAAAGCTCTTCCTTAGGAACATAAATTTTCATCAACATACAGCAAAGTTTTTGCAAAATCATATGAAGTAAAATGAAATAGTTCCATCCTGTGGTTATCTCTGGCATTGCAGACTTAAAATCAGAGGGTTAAACTTAAAGAAATCTTGACATTGAATTAATTTTAAAAGTAACCTAATAGTGTTGGAAAGAGCAGAAGTGATTGCTGAATTTATGCAGTAACTACTTAATGTATTAGAACTATAAAACAAGCAGATTGCAATCATAAGAGATCTATTTGTAAGACATCTTGAAAACATGTCTGTCACCAGCATTTAAATCATAAGTAAAAATTTTATTTAATTTCATAACTACTTTACATAGAAAGTAGTGCTGCCATAATGTGAGATTATATATAATAAAGTTTTGTAGCATGTCTTCTCCTTCCTGTTATTTGTTATTTGTAGTGTGTAGTATCTAAAAGATCAAATAAAAATAAAAAATAATGAAAAATAAGTTTCACTAAAGAGAAAGAAAAGAGAAAAACATCCATGTGAGCATGCACACATACACACACAAAGAGAAAGACCCTCTCCTGGGAGCTTTCAGGATTGCTTATATTTCCCAAATGTTTCAACTGAAAGCCTCACCTCCAGATGTACTGGTCACAGATGACTGGCAGCGTTTTCTTTAGGAGATACAACTGGGAAAAGTAGCTTTCTCTCTCTCTCTCTCTCTCTTTTTTTTTTAATCGTCACTCTGACCACTATTCCTTCAGCATTAAAAAAAAAAAATATATAGAAACATGCCAATGGAGTCTTACTGGCATCTTGATTTAATGAGTAAATATTTCTCATACACACACAAGCACATAGAGACAATATTCACAAAAAGAGTCACTGGATTTCACTGACTCGCCCAGGAATTGTAATTTCACCACAGGAGTGAACTACAAAGCACAGTAGCCAGGTCTCTTTCTAAGGGCTCAACTAATGTGCTGCACATTTTTATGTAGTGTCAGCCACCTCGCTACTGCAGTCATTAATATTAGACATTGTTAACTCTTTCTGGTGTTCTGAGTAACCTTCCTGTGACAGCAACAGTTTCTGCTTGCTATGTTTCAGGTCTTTAAGATCAGTTGAATTCACAAGACACACAGATTGTGACCTTGTCAAATCTAGTCATTTAAATGACAGCTTCAGCTAGAGAAAAAGCAGAATGTAAACTGCTATTTTCATGTTCATTGTGTACTAGCCCAGATACAGTGTCTTTGTTATTAAATAGGCATAGTGTTCCCCACCCACGAGTTGCCTAAGTGCTCTTCTCTGTTCCAGCAATCCATATGGTGCTATTCAGCTGTTCTTCCTCTCTTCCCCTTTTCTTGTGCCTGATTTAAAAATCCCTAAGATCCAAGCACAGAGTGAATTAGGAGTAAAGTTTTCTGCACATTCGCTTCTCTCTATATGTGCAGCCACTAACCCTAAAAGCAGTTTCACTACTCAAAAGAGCAACAGGCGGGTAAGTCTCCCAGTCAATGTAATGATACCACTGCTGGTACTTTATACCAGCAGCTCAACTTTCTGAGGAGTGTCAACTTTTTCTTGGCTTACACAAAATCTGGAAGTATTACTTTAAGAAATCAACTGTCAGATGAATACAACAGTCTATCAATAAACACAAACATGCTCCACATGATAGCCACAGTTCCATATTTTGCATTAGGTGGTACAGTATGCCAGGGGATGGGGAAATTGAGGTTGCTCAAGAAAGTTCAGCACAACTTTTGGCTAGAAAAAGATCCGTCAAGTTCAGCAACTGGAAGGAGTATACTGGTGTGTGTTTGTGCAGCAGGGTGCTGGAGAAAGCAGGCAAAACAGCTGCAAAAACAAAAACTTGTACAGAAGTTCTACAATAGGCATTCAAAAATTACAAGTTACTGCTTTCTCCAGAGTGAGAAGCTTGACTAGTACTTGAACAAACGACAGAAAGACCATTCCTGTCCCAAGAGGTTCAGAGTCCTATCAACAAGGCAGAAGGAAAAAAAAAAAGTATTTTTGCATTTCAGAGTTGAAGGAGCAACATCTCAGGACCTAGATTATCCTGACAGAAGCACGTACCAGGAAGCAAGGGTGGCTGTGACTCAGGCTTTCTGCCTGGTTCATGCCTTAACCCCCATGGATCCCCATGCTCTGCAATACCCCGTGGAATGACAGCTCTCATCTCTCCACAAACAGCAGGCACCACATGTTCTCCCCAGGCAATTTTTGTGTTATTTCTGCAGACAACATCCCCAACCTGATAGCTAAACACCTTATTACCTCCTAGGTACACTGGCCAAATCTGAGGGCAGTATTAGGTACAGAGACATTAAAGGCTGGATCTACACACATTCATGAAGGTGCTTGGTGTTGCATTGCTTAATATTTGGGCACTTTGTAAGCTATGCACAGCCCTGAAATGAGACAATCAGAAAGCAGCAGAGTCAAAAAGCTTCAACGACCTTTAGAAACTACTGAATATAGTTAATAGGAACCACTAATAAGAGGTAAGCAATTTCTAACCTTTCCAGATCTTACATGCCATGTCTGTTACTGCAGCTGTGACCTGCAGGAGCGCACCTCTCTCCATAACCTTGGACCTCTCTAGAACTGGGCACATAATCTTTCTTCAAAACCAAAAAAAARGGTCAAACAAATACAGAAGCAGAGCAAAAGAAACAATACTACCAGCACTGGATGAAATGTTAAAAGTGAACAAAACAACCCTTGAAACAGATTGAAACTCAAGACTTCCTAAGACAGCTATGCAGTTTATTGTTTTTACCCCATCTCACAGCACAATGAATAAATTCAATTCCTTTACATGAAGTACAGTAGCTTCCAGAAGCCTATATGTGTGATAATTATGGAGCTGCCTAAGAACAATATCCTGTGAAAGCCATCGTTTTTGGTCCTCACAAGCAATACAAGAGAGGGAACTGAACAAAGTTGTCATCAGTGCTGTAAGCAGTTGGCTATTAAACAACATGTTGATCTAGCTACGGACACATCCCACTAGTTCAATAGGTTAATAATAGTGGGATTWAAAAAAAAAAATTTTATAGGGTTGGAGTTGCTGGGCCTCCCCAGTGCAAGAGAGACATGGAACTACTAGAGAGTCCAGCATAGGGCTATGAGGATGATCAGAGGGCTGGAGCATCTGCCCTGTGAAGAGCGGTTGCAAGAGCTGGGCCTCTTTAGCCTGGAGAAGAGAAGCCTGAGGGGGGATCTTATCAATGTCTATAAGTACCTGAAGGGAGGGTGTCATGCGGATGAGGCTAAACTCTTTTCAGTTGTCCCATGCAACAGGACAAGAGGCAACAGGCAAAATCTGAATGACAGGAAGTTCCACCTGAATATGAGGAGGAATTTCTTCACTGTGAGAGTGACAGAGCCCTGGAACAGGTTGCCCAGAGAGGTGCTGGAGTCTCCTTCTCTGGAGAGAGTCAAAGCCTGCCTGGATGAGACCCTGTCTAACATGCTGTAGGTCATCCTGCTTGAGCAGGTGGGTCGGACTAGATGATCTCCAGAGGTCCCTTCCAACCTTACCCATTCTGTGATTCTATGATTCAACTGATTGGAGACGTTCAAAAAGCCTTTTGTCAAACAAGCTTGAAATTTAACTGCTTACAATGTTGTGTAAAAAAATAAATGTTGTAGTTTTCACTTCAGACGTATCTTCTTATATTTTGAAAGAAACATCAAGGGATTACATATGAGGATTATTTCCCAAGGGTCTCTGAACACAACTTTTATTGATGTGTTAGTAATGAATTGGTGCTATGAGGCAAAAAGATAATTCAGTTTTATCAGGTAATGAGCTTTACAGTCTGGAAGGTACCATGCTATCAACAACAGGACAGATACCCCAAGGTACTCTTCCCTCTTCTTAAACTATACGTAAATGAAAGCTTACTAACTCACAAGCTGTCTAGAGTAAGTCAGTGTATCCCTAATTTCTAAGAAAGGAACAAAAACTAAAGAGAAAAAGCATCAGCTATCTGGAAATTATTACAATCTAAAAGGTGCTGGAAGTCTAAGAAAAGCTGTCAGTCTAGATGGAAGGATTATTTTGCGCCATTGCAATACAGTTGAATTTCCGTTTCTTATTTAAACRACAAAAAGTTAGCCAATTTATAAGCAGAGAGTGGTTTGAATGCTTAACCATTCAGTTACAAGCGTATTTTTATTTCCATGTTTACCTGGATTAAAGCATCTCCTCTAACAGCAGGAGATGCATTTGCGTAATAGGCATCTTCCATTCTGTAATCAAGACTGCCATGGGAAGGTTGCTGTATTTATGACATTGCAAATTATTTTTCATATTTTTGCAATCACTTAATTTAACTACTCCTGAAAAATAACCAGTTTTACTGATCATTTTCCCTTCATCTCAAAACTTGTGTACTAACTACAAATTATTAGAAACTGACAGCACACTATACTATAAGTTGTAATATAAGCCATAACTATCAAATTCATAATCTACTTAAATTACAGCAGTACTCATATTTATTCCCTTATATTCGCACATTTTCTAGTTTGACATCTTTAAATGATGAAACACTTAACAAAAACTATGATACAAGGGGAATATTGAAGTTTCAAAGACAAATGCTTCAAAAAAAAAAAAGTCTCAGTACTGGACCAAAGACCTTAACCTGAGTTTGGCCCTTCTCACTGTATGAGCAGGCTAATTTGTTTTTTTATAACAGTTGTTTCTAATTCTTAAGATAATGCTTTTGTCAGTACCCAGATCTAGCCCACTTCAGAGATAAACAGCAACTGTTTAGTTTAGTTGGACCACTGTCTAACTTGTTGCAGAACTTTAAAAGTACAAGAGGAGGAAAGCAGCAAAAAAGTTGTGTTATGGTAAATGTTACTGGAAACCCCAGGTTCTAATCCGACCAGAGTACCTGTAGGATGCCAAGTAAACCACAGTAAGTCAAAATTTAAGAAAAAATGAAAAATCCTGTTCCTCTTTTTCAGGTGCCCCAATTTTAGGCCTAGGGTCTGGATTGATGAGCAATAGAATTAGGAAATGAAAACAAGTGAAAATGAACTTAGTGCTGTTTATTTTTTCCCCCTTTTTAGGCACAGAAGTGCCCATCCTGGTAGTGTCCTGGATAACTCAGATTAGGCACTCTAAAAAGAGAAGATATCTGATCTTGATCTCCTTCTACCTTTATTGCTTGCTTGTAAAAGATTGATAAAAGTTGCACAGCTCAAGGATATTGTGGAGGTAAATTAATTATTTTGGAAGAAGCCATTCAGACATTACAGTAATGAGCATCATGAAAAGCCCCCAAGGAAATGAATAATTTTGACTTCAGAGTAAGGGTCTGAATAAAACACAGGAAATAAGGCCGGAGGCCACACGTTGTACAAAATAGCGAACAGCTGTTCATTAAGCAAATCCAGTCCATCTCACAAACCGAATAAGGCGAGAATCCTTCAGAAACAATAGCATGGGATAACATAATTAAGGGCTACTGTATAGCATACAACTGAAGAAAATTTTGGCTTCTTGAGCCATTGTCTATACTTGACTATAGTCTCTTCATTTTTCTTGTAATGTCACTTTTTAATGCATGCAACGTATCTTAAATTCTGAAGAAACAAACAAAACCACAACAATTCTATATCCTTTGTGACAACCTTGTCCATTAGTATTAGAAACTTATAYGCACCATACAGACCTCTCCCCCTGGAACACCAGGGGAACAAACTAGCAATTTCAACTCTGTTCTCAGTACAGTGTACAGGTTTTCTGTGGCAGAACTGTCCAGAAAGTTTTCACAAGTTTGTTAACAGCAAGAGTCAAGAAACTGGGGTGTCATTCTGGTCTCCAAAAAAAAAACATGCTCTTTTGGCAACATACCTTTTATCTCCCCCCACTAAACTACCTTCTGTCCCATAACTCAAACCTACCAGTCATATCTTTCTGCCTTCATAAATCTCATTTTATTTGCATTCTCTGCTTCTTCCTAAAACCTTGGGCTCCTTCCCTAGACTATGCAAGTTTATCCCACTCTTGTTGAAATACTTCATCTAATTATTTTGTTGCTGTTGAGTTTTTTAGTTCATTATCTTGCACTCCTCAGTCTAGCTACCTTATGCCCATAATTTTCATCTCCACTGATAACTAACCCTTTTGCCTAGTAATCAGTAACCTTAGTGTTTCCTCTCAGGAAGAACACCAATACTTTCTCCTAAACTCAGTCTCTCAAGAGTTCCTTCTTATCCAGACCAATTCTAAAATGTCTTAAGATGTGTTTCCCCTTTCCTCCACCACTTTATTTTCTTATTTATCTTAGTACTATATGGCTCCCACTCCTCTCTCTCTATATACATATATATATATACACACACACACATATATATAKAGAGAGAGAGGGTCCAATTCGGAGTCTCAGTTTCAAATTCATCCCTAATTCCATTTTTCTTCTCCTTCCAAGATATGTATTTCATCTACCCTGCATTCAGGGTATTGCACAACTTGCTAAATGTTTTACAGTAGCAGGCAATAAGAAAACCTCTTCTAACTAAGTCAAATCTTAACTATTTTTTCTCTTAAATATTTAATAAATTCTAACTATCCTTGAAATGAAAAAAGCAAATTGTATCMCATCACACATTTAAAAACATATGTTAAACTTTGTAATTATTATTTTTTTCACAGGACTGTATTACCCAAACATATAGAACCTGAATTTCATTGATAGTTTTCAATGATCAAACCCTGAAACTCAGAATGAACTAATAGGAAAGTTGAACGTTCATTTCTAATAGTAACAAATTGTTACAATGCTTCACCCCAAATTCAGTTGGAAATATATCAAAACAGCAGTATTTATGCTGCTTCACCACTTGGTGATGCTGAACTAAAAGCCTCTGAACGAATATTCTGTTTAAAAACATAGAACATCTCCTCAGTATGCACTGTTTTAGCTGAACACTTGAAATTCAGATGAATTGTCTTGAAATATCTTCCAAAATGTTCAAGACCAAATGAAATCACTCTCAGTATGAAAGAAGGAACCAGGCTGAAAAAATGCASAGAGAGTCGTGACCTTTAACAAAAGAACAAAAAGGGCAGTGCTAAAAGCTGGTGCCTACGAGGAAGTAATGAGACTGCAGCTTTGGACTCAGAAGGCAGAGAGGAGGAAGATATAGTTGCCTCTCCTGAAAGGAGACATTTTTTCCCTGTCTGCACCGGGAGGCAGCTACCACCCCAGGAAGTCCTAACCCCACCAGGAACCATTCACGCCTCATACCAGGGCCTCCTGTCCTCCCCAGGACAATCCTTGTTTCCTCCACTTCCAAGTCTGTTTTCTGACTGAAACGGGCTCGCAAAGCAGTGGAGCCTCAGAGCACTCCTTCTGCAAGACAGCTGTGCAATGCCAGTGCCTCTGCCTGGCACAGAGGGATATGCTGCTGCTCATCACTGTGGTGCAGCTATGACAGGCTCCAGCACAGGCCTTAAGAAAAATCAAAGCTCCTAAAGGAAATTTAAACAGCGCAATAGAGGCATGCCRGTATGGCATATCGGTGCAGACTGCCTTACTTTGGGCACTGCAGTGGTAATAACTACACTACCTTCACAGGAAATTCCATTAGCTCTTCTCTGAATTTGAGAGCACTTAACACACAGTAGCATTATGCACAGCCAAAAGGGATTAATAATATATGTTTCATTACCAGAGTGTCTAAGCATCTTGCAATCTCTCCTCACCTTTTAAAAGATCTTGAAAAATTTATTCAAAGCATAACTTCAAGTACATAAAAGCAAATCAAAGTGAATTTTACATTCTGCAACTAGTTCAATGCAGTCAGCTGTTTCTGTCTTCTACTTTGACCAATAGTTTAGTTTTTCAWCTCAGAAGCATTACTCCCATATTTCTTTCCAGGCCAAAAGCTCTGTAAAATATCATTTTGCACCTATACAAATCTATGAGTTGAAGTCACCAAGACTTCAAGGGTAACAAGACCAAACTGAAGTCCAGATAGATACTTCAGGTTAACTTTTGGAGGAAAAAAAGCAAAAAGAAAACAATGAACATGTACTATTTAAAAGAAATTAAGAGGAAAGGCAGGGTTCCCCCCTAGATTACACTTGAAATTCACAGCAGCTACATTTATCACAGAATTAGTGTACACACACACCCCATTAAATCCCAAATAAATTAAAACCCAAATAACTGGGCAGCAAGTTTTTCCAATAATAAACTTATTTTCAAGTCTCCAGACTTCAGTAGTTTTTTTCCTCCTTAAGAAATACTCCTTAAAAAAAAAAAAAAAATGGCTGAGAAAGCTGTCCTAATTAATATTCAGTTCAGTGATTAAGCACTCTCCCAAGTGACCTATATGTGTAATAGCATCAAGTACCACCTGCTCAAACTGTTGTTTTGCAGCRAAATATTAATCCCTTGTACCTTCTGTTACCAAGCTTGGATGCCATCTGAAATCCAAAAGGCARTAATTCATTGTAGATGCTTTGTAAACTCACTGAAATTCATAGGAGAAAAAAAAGAGGTAGCAATTATGTACAAATAATTTGAAATAATTATTTCAAGTATTACAAAAAAAAGAGATTATGGAATTTTAAAATAATCTCTTCCATTTCAAATTCATTCCACATAATATATAAAAATGGTTGTGTTGTTTGTACATTATTAGCAAMAATTTATACAGCTTTTTTATTTTAAATACACTTTGCAGATTTTATATACACAAGTACTGAGAATACATGTACCCCAAATTGTTCTCTCTGATACTTAAGGAAGAGGTCTTAAAATGTTTTTTTTTTTTTCATAAAAATCTACTGCTTCAAAAAATGTTGGCATAGAATGGCACACTTGTTTCTTTTATGCAAGTTTAAACTTGTCCCTATTACCCCTATATAGGGTAATTTTATATGGCATAGGAGTAAAATATATATAATTTCTGCCAAGATACCTAGCATGGAAGCAAAACTGCAAATAATATTTAGGACAAAATATTTGTGCCATTGGCAACAGGCAAGTGGAAGGAAAAAGAAACAAAATCAGATAATTAGCAGCACAACAAATCCAAAGGTCAACATCTGATTTCACTGACTACAACCAGGAG
>NW_028186712.1:3100567-3165621 GCF_003343005.1 Rhea americana
AGTAATAATAAGTACCCTTACGTGCTTTCTTTCTTGGAACTACCTATGTGAAAGGGACCTTTAGACCTCAGCTTCAGACCACAAAGATCTTTGCTAAGCAAAGGATCTTACAGAGAGACCTGAACGAAGGAAACTAAACAATGAAGTTAAGAGTACAAAATAGATTTTGTGAGCAACATATGAAGCTACTTATGGGGGGGGGGGGAGAAAGCAATAATGTTTTTGAAGTTAATGTCGGTATCTTCCTAGACATTTGTGTAACAAGGCAACCTTCCTCTTATCTTGTTAATGTTAGTCAACCTGAGAGCAAATGAACTGTACATATATTATGTGTAAACAGAGTTTTCAAAGATGAGTTCTATACYTAAAGAATGAAAAGTTGAGATCTAAATATCATAAAAGGATAGATTTTACAGTAGAAGAAAACTTGTAATCAAAACCCATATCAAACAATAAAATTAGTCTTTGAAACAGTCACATCAATTCTAAAATAACTTCCTTCCCATAGTAACAGCCTTGTAAGCACTGGCCTTTAGGGCTCAAGAAGAGAACCAAACTACATCCAAAAGTGGCTTGTAAAAGTGCTTAGCTTTAAGCGTAGCAGCACCAAGAGTGTCAACATACAATGATAGCTGAAAATTTCAGAGTACCTTGCTGGACTCAGCATTAATAGATCATATGACTAATGCAAAATCAGCTACCACCAATCTCTCAAACCTTTTCTCAGACAAAACTTAAGGCCTACAGTGTGAAGATAAGAGGCTTGAACATTTGCCTTAGTGGCTCTAAGCTGATTGATCTCACCTTCTAAAAATCTAGATGAACATAGCTTTAGTTTCTCAGTCTCTTTAAAATGGGAAGCACTGTACTACTCCATCTTGTCAGGCTCTTGTGAAACAAACACATTAAAAACTTCTAGCAGATTCTGATTTTGTAGTTGTAGATGCAGTATAAGTACCTAAAGTTTTCTGTATAAGTGAGATATATCAGAGGAAGTATTTYGTTTTCTCAGCTTTATCTCTATTGTATCTAATCTTTGAGAATTAGTGGTGAAAGCCAAACAAATGAATTTTTCAAAAACAGAGGGGAAAAAGAAAAAAAAAMGCTCTGAATTCTGTCAGTGCCCTCACTACCCTGATCATTCTCYTCCCACCATTCAACTACTGAACAGTGCAAGCCCATTGACTTGTGTGTTTGTAATGCCCTCATTTCATTTATGTGACTTTTTWAAAAAAAGATTGTAGGTTGATTGTAAACTGCATGCAGAATAAAGCTGCCCAAATTGTTTTTGGAGATATGTCTTCAGATATATCTTAGTTCTGAATGGAAGCAACCATATTAATCTGAACCAAATTAATCAGATGTATATTTTCTAAGACAGAAACAGGAATTACATAGACAGCTCTCAAAGGTTCATTGCAGCTGAATACTTAACTGTTTTGCCTCCGCTAAGCTATAAGTGGTGGTGATTTTGTATATTTGCACAAACCAGATATATAAGGAAAAAAAGGCTCTCACTTGCAAGCAGGGATGGATGACTTGCGTTGAAATRACTGATAGTCTCTCAGCTATCCACCCTCTCTTTGCTGAACAAATGGAGAAATTGCTCAGAAAGMAGCTCTCATTTTCACAGCTTGTACCTCAAGAGTTCAACATAAACCAGACCAGTTTGACTCAAATGTTGTATTTTAGACTATGAGGGTTGAGGCTCCCTGAGCAGCTCAGGCTGCTTGCAACAGAGAGCGGGGGAAATCGCTGGAGTCTTCATTGTCYGCATCTATCCCAGTACAAGAAAGTGACCTCAGCTCAATAATATGCTGACTTTAGTACTGTAATTATGATCCCCTTAGGATTCTTCCTACTAGAGAAGTTTATATCCTCCATATGTATTAGTGGCAGAATGCATTCCAATTTCTGTGTTAGAATAGTTATGTTTATTTACTTTCACAGTAGATACCACCACCTTGTGTGAAGTCTCTGATCARCATTACCTTGTAGAAGGGGAAGAAGATTTGATTTGAAAAAGTACACAAATGAAATACTGTTGAAGTGTACTGCCTAGCTCAAAAATAAAAGCATGCGTGAAATATTTACTCAACAAGATAAAATTCATTTTCTTACCAAATTATGCAAACAAAATATGTACTCTGAACTTCCAAACTTATTTTAATAATAAAAAAAAAAACTAGAAGTCACAAAACATCAAATCAATAGAAGATTAAAAAARGGACATGGAAAAGAAATCAGTTCCGTAGTATGGAGCTACTGGAGAGAGTCAAGCTTAGGGCTATGAGGATGATCAGGGGACTGGAGCACCTGCACTGTGAGGAACGGCTGTGAGAGCTGGGCCTCTTCAGCCTGGGGAAGAGAAGCCTGAGGGGGGATCTTATCAATGTCTATAAGTACCTGAAGGGAGGGTGTCATGCGGATGGTGCTAAGCTCTTTTCAGTTGTCCCATGYRAMAGGACAAGAGGCAACAGGCAAAATCTGAATGACAGGAAGTTCCGCCTGAATRTGAGGAGGAATTTCTTCACTGTGAGAGTGACAGAGCCCTGGAACAGGTTGCCCAGAGAGATTGTGGATTCTCCTTCTCTGGAGACATTCAAAGCCTGCCTGGATGAGACCCTAACATGCTCTAGGTGATCCTGCTTGAGCAGGGAGGTTGGACTAGATGATCTCTAGAGGTCCCTTCCAACCTTRCTGATTCTATAATTCTATTAATCTGTGTAATTATGTTCTTTTGTTTTCAGTTTTGTCATAAAAGCTTCTAAAAGCTAATAAATAAGAGACAWGTTATCTGCTAATAAAGTCTGTGAAGTTTTTTTTTTTAAAAAAATGAATCTTAACTGAAACAAAAGGCTCTGCTTTTATTGAAGCTTTATATTCTGTGTACTTCAAAGATCCAAAACAGAACAAGAGTCCAATTTGATTTGAATAATCTCAAAATTTAGCTAAAATGAGGTTTTCTGGAGAATTTCTCTCAACACTGATTACAATCAGTTCTGTTTTATTCAGTTTTTTTAGTAGCTTATCATTTGTTAYCCATGTGTATGAAAAATGTCAGAGGTATTCATAGGGGTATTATCCTCTTCCTGTACAATGCAGTTATTTACATCTTTGAATTGGCTATCTGAAGAGCATAGGCATAGCTTAGGGTTTGTACTAAATATAGTTGCAACGTTACTGCTCAGAAGGACAATTTTGCTATGCTTACACCTTGGTTGTAGGAAGAAGTATTTTCTGTGAATGACACTGYTCTAATACTAGTACCATCCTCACTTGTCCAGCAAAGCTGATTAATGAGGAAGGGAGGAAAGAACCAAAACAAGACAAAACACCTTACCCTCCAGGTTTTTTAACTAATCTGCTTTTTTAAATGCTSAAAATATTTTACAAAAATAAGAAACAGTAGGAGAAAACTACCCAAATGCAACCTGACATTACAGAGTTGCATCAAGCCCAACTATGAATAATCTATTTGAATAAGGGTTGGAATACCTTCAGAAGTGCTCTGCATCAGGGAGGAGAGAAAGAAAAAGAAAAAAAAAGCTTGATGGTCACTAGACATGAAGCTATTAAGAATATGGAGGAGACAGCTGGGATGCATTGAATGGCCTTTTCTCTACAGCTGGTGAATGACAGCTTTCTATTTGAAACTGAAGTGTGTGTAAAGACTTCACAATGAGAAAAAAAAAATAGACACATTGTGATGTTCTTCATTCCCAAAGTAGTGTCTCCAGTATGAATATGAAGAGTACTTAAAAATATATTTTTATGTGAAAAATATGCCCACTAAATGTTTTGGAATTCCACAAAACAAGGATTTTTTTTTTTAACCTACAAAAGGTATCACAACTACAGAATATTGATGCTGTATTATGGGCATGAGATTTGGTAGTGCTGTCATGGAATAATAGTGACTTAAACTTGGGGGTTTTATTATTATTATTTTGAATGTGACACTGACTTAAATTTGTCCTATGCTAATAAATGCCAAGCTATAATATATTAAAGTCACATGCATTAGGTGCAGGGGAAAACATTGTGACAACATCAAAATCACTTCAAACCAAAGTCAAAGTTGACCCAATTTCTGCTTTAAGTATAACAATATTACAATAACTATAAAGTTAATGTGAACTGAGACAAGTCCAATTGAAGTCAGTGAAAAGACTCACTGTAATTTCATGGCCTTTTTCCATTTCCACATCTGGCATAGGCTCTTTAATGGTAAAATCCCATCATTCTATTTCCTTACTTTGCCCCTAGAAAATTGGTCTTTAAAATGAAGATGACCCTATCAGTCTTCTTCAKTTAATTTTATTATATGTTCTAAATAAAAATGATGATTGTTAAGTCAGAAATTTTTAAAAAACAATCTCATAGGTACAGATTTTAAGTATGAAAACAAGGTTTTACTGTGTTTTACCTCCACTCCTTTTCCACTTTGTTACAGAATATTTTCTTGGGTTTTTTTTCATTCTTCTGCAGCACTACATAGGTAGAATTGTTATGGCAAAAATGAGGTGAAACAAAGATGTGTTCCAGCACTGCCATCTCCAGCCACCCCTTGCAGTATTCACAAGRAAAAGAGCTAACTTCAGAGGCAGCATGTTTCCTGATATTCCACAATGATCACATGCCATTTGTCTGTTAACACAGACACTTAAATTACAACCATTTTACTGATTGATTGAGGATCCTATCTAATTCTATATCCAAATATCAAGTAATGATGAGCGACCAATCACATTCCTTTTTCTAAACCTTCTGGAGCACCGAGTTGGCCTTCCTCCACCCTCACCCCCCCTTTTTTTTAAATGGCATCTACTGCTTGCTTTCTTTCTGCCAAGGGTGCAGAACATTTCTGTATCCACTCACTTTAGAGGCAACTGGTGCATCGTAACATTGATCATCCTGCTGCTATAGATCATTCTCTTTCTCATCCTTCAATTACTAAATGTCRGTAGAAAAGAAGTATTTGTTTGAAGCAGGAGGACTAATTTAAAGTAGCAGGAGCCATTTTACAGTGAATTAGTCTGCACAGTCGGATTTATGCACCTATTTCTTTTAAGACTTTTAGATGGCTGGCCATCACTTCTGTGTCTGAGCACCTGCCACGTATAAATCAACAACAACAACAATTGAGTACCATGGGGATCACACAGCCATATTCGCTGCATAAATATTATAAACCAGACTTCTGTTTAAAAATACTGAACCAYGGTCTTCATGATTACCAGTGACAAAATGATTTGGTTTGACCTGAAACTCTCCAAGATAGTTAGAAGTATACAGTATGTAGCCTTTCAAATGTTGAAGGTGATCTCTGGAGGATATGTTTTTAAATTGGAAAATATTTCAATCAAAGCATATGCCAAATGAAACTAATTTTTATCCTTCCTAAAGTAACCCTTGAACATCACTTATAACRGTCACAAGGACCTCTTCTTTGCTTTAATCTAGAATTCTAGGTAACGTACATATTAGAAGTGCATTAAAATGCTCTTAACCTGATTGGATTTTTAAAGGGGATGAAAGGCACATAAATGGGTGAATGTGTTAGAGAGGTCTGAAAACTGAAATTCTAATTTCTGAATTATTTATGAAGTGGTGGAGTAAACATGTTGAATAGCRTTTCTTTTCAGCTTTCTAAAGAAACCGTGTCAGCAATTTCCACAATTAAAGTTCAAGCCAGCTTTCTATCAAAGGAGCTTCTTGCACACACACTTTACACAGCTCTAATGTCAAACAAAAAATTAGTGTTATAGCTAATATTTTATTTGGCATTAGAGAGCTGTAAAACTCCTGTTTAATCAAATCAAAATTCTTGAGGTCCCCTAGGTCATGACTGAGKCTACAAGGAGGCCACATTGCACAGCACTCAGTGGCTCTCACACTGCACAGGAGCTGCTATGGCCAGCAGTTGCCTAAGGGATTCTTGAGGGCTTCACGTCACATGGCCACGTTGCTGGTTTTAGTGCAACTAGAGGCCCTGAGAGCTTTACTGTTGACTAAAATTAGAAACCGTTAATGCTATTAATCGCTTCAAATTGTTTCAAAAGCCAAATCTTAAGAATTTAGAGTTTCTGAAAACCTACATCTACTTCCAAATGGGACTAACCACACATAAGAAATATGATACTATTTGTCATGTATGATTTTTATAGAAGAATATTTTAAGCAGCATACTATCTGAAAATATCATTGCTAGTTTGAATAAAATGCTACTTGTGAAGCATAATGTGGTGGGTAACACTGCTTGGCATTTATTTGCTAAGAAAGTTGCTTCAATACTATTTTTTCTTCACTGATTTAGTACTCATTTTGTTTAGTCAGCTTAACAATGATTCAACTCCAATTTCTGAGCCTTGGCATGCTACTGAAATCCCTGATAGCCTTTTCAAGCTCTTCATAATAAAAGACAGTGCAATACCAGCACAGCATAATCAAAATGTCCTCATGCATATTCTACTTCATCGGTAGTGAGTAATACTTCCCATAATCATGCTGATAAAATTTTCTCCCCTACTCTGCCAGACTGAACAAACACCTAATTTTCCACTGTGGTAGCCCAAACAAAAAATTTGAATAGTTTAATCTAAACTGATAAGGTTTATTTAATCAAAASAAGAAGAAAAACTAGCAATATTTAACTTTAAGTTATTTTTAAACARAAGTATTCATTTCTGTTACTGTTTAGCTCAGGTAAAAATGTCTAGATTTAGTCATAMTTCATAAAACAGAAGGAAAAGATAACGTACTGTCTGTAGCTTAATAGTCAGGTGCTTGAGATAATTKTGAAGGATGTTAGGAAAAGTGAATTTAAAAATCATTTTTTGATAAGACTGAAGGTAGGCAACCATCCCCCCCCTTCCCCAAATATAACTGGATAAGACAATAAACAGAAAGATGGAAAAATGAACATTCTAAAATGAATAAAATAGTCCAGCTTTGGCAAAAAAAGATGATGCCTAAATCAATTGTGAAATAATTCATAAGCTATTATCAGAAGTGATATGTATTGAATTTTTTATATGTATATATTTAGGTAACAAAGTTGAGAAATCTGAAATAGTGGTGCAAACAAGCAATAATAAACATGATGGGATGGATGTTCATGATGCTGTGTGAGAGTATCACAGATAGAATCTCTCTCTCTCTCTGTAYATATATATATTATATATATGTATATACATATACACACAAGCACACACACATACACACACCGGTAGATTTTCAAGGCAAGATTTCATCACCAACAGTCTCAAAATTAAGTAGAAAAATAGTGGTGAAATTATGGGAAATCAACTTTCCAAAATACAGACTGAAAGTAAATATTACAAATGCTAAAAGGTATGTTTAAAATCAATGATCAGCGAGTTTTATTCACAAAGTAGTCACCGATGAAWTGAAAGCACGACAAAAAATTGCAAAGCTATTTTAGATGTCTTTCTGCAAGTAATAAGGACATTCTAACATGAGCTAGTCATAGACAATAACCTCAGATRAGCTGTTACTATGAATTAATTCATGATGAACTGCAGAGGACTAAGGCAACATCTYGGAGAAGTATCATTACATATCTCTCTTATTCTCATCCCTAGACATCTGTTGGTGACAACCACCAGAAGTGAGTCCAAGACCGCTCTGTGGCCCAATATTTTGGGTCACTTAGGGTTTTGCATTCTTATGCAGTGTTGGGTATGCAGTGAAAAATGAAAAAAGGACAAACAATCCCCAGCCTCCCACACCATTTCAGAAGAGCATACTCTGAAAGGTTAAGCATTCTTGTTAGTGACCAAGGAGACTAGAGACTTGAATAGAGGTAAAAATTGGAATTTCTCAGGCATATCTGCTAGAACTACAGAAATCTGTATACTAGTCAAAAAGAGGGAAAATTAACCATGAATTGTCATCTCAAGGTTATAGTAGTAAGCAGAAGATATACAAGGAATGAGAAACAGGATTTAACTGTGGAAAAAAAACACACAATGACATCAAGAAATCAAGAAGYGAGAATTGCCAAAAATGAGCTGAGTTAGAATTTGCAAAGTGCAATTCAAAAAATAAAAAAAATAGGAGCTTGAATGTTTTATATGAATGAAAAAGTTTCATAAAGTTAACGAAACCAAAAGTTTGTGGACCTACTATCTAGAAAGGATAAAGATGAAAATTTGGGACTCCATTTTGATTGTYCTAAGAAATACACACATCCTTCAATTCAGTTCTCAATAACAAAGAGTAAAAAAAGGAAGCAAAAGTAGAAAGAAGAAACAAAACTAGAAACTACTGCGGTGACAATGTAAGAAAAAATTAAGAACTTAATACATTCACATTTGGCTACAGATGATCCATCCCAAGATTCTGAAAGGCCRTGTGAAAAAAGTCACTGATCAATTATAAGAGTTTAGGTGTATATATATATATATGCTATTATAGAACCTAACATAGCATCCAAATTCAAAGAGGAAGATTGTGCCAGATTTCAGTAAAGTTAGAAGGAAGAATAAAATCATGATAAGAAGAATATAATATAAATAAAAATTAAATAATAAAAAGAATAATAAAAAGAAAAATAGCAACATGAGTAATGCTTCCAGTATTAMATTATGCCAGGACAGCTTTATATTTTGAAAAAAAATCTCCGATACAAGGTTGAGTTAGTAGACAACTGAAATTCTCTATGTAGTATCAGTTTGCACTAGAACAAGTTACATCCCTTTAGAAGGTATTAGAATGTAAATAAAGCCTTTTTAGAAAATTTGAGATAAATTTTTCTTGCATTTGAACTATGCTCATGAGCTCATGAAGATTTTATTTCCTAAAAATATAAACAATGTTACCACCATTTTAAGATTCCCCTTGCAAAAAGAGTTTGCATGCTTTGGGGAACAAAATTAAAAATGCTAATTTACATTCCCAGAGAAAGGGCCTTACCCAAAACTAAGTAGAATCAGATCCTTAGCTATTTAAGRTTTTTCATTAACTTCACTTCAACCAAATGCTGAATAGATAATCAAGAAGTCAAATTTCCTTTCCCATGAGGTTCTGCTGTCAACCATTTGCACATAATTCCAAGTTACGGCTATTAAAATAAGCTTTACATAACATGATACATTGTAAGATAATGAGTAAAGATAGCAATTGGAACAAAAATACAAGATTTGGGACATTTTGACTCGGTTCTCCTCAAAAATAATTTCTCTCAGTCAAAGATAAAATACCCTCTGGATACTGGTTTGCTTTATTGCAGACTTTGATGTCTAGAAAACAATCTTTACTGTATTTCAAATAGAAATATCTATGGACACCTTGAGTAAGAAGAACAGCAAGAGCAAGGACCCTAGGGAAAGGCTTTAGAATTGAATGTTTGTTATCAGCTAGTGTGACAAACTAAGTAAAAGCCAAGTTAAATAAATGGATTTTCAATATTTGTGGCACAGACTTCTGAATTAGAATACCTCAAGAATTAGCTCAGATTTGTAATTCTATGAGTAATTAAATTTAATGTCTTCATTAGTATCTGGCCCTAACTTTGKCATGGATTATCACATAAATCTTTTTCCATACTGTAACTAATTGAAAGTAAACAAGCCAAAGCTTGGTGTAAACCCATTCAACATGCACAAATTAAGCTAGTACTTATGCTAGATCTTATTTCCTCTGAACTCCAATATCCATTTGCAGTGCCTAATAAAGAATCGAATGTGACAGTAATGCTTAGCTGGTCCCATGCCAAAACACTTGATGTTGAGTCCCTGCCCAACTTAAGTATATAAATTGATATAGCGGATCCTCTAGCTCCACATCAGAGGCAGCTACTTTCTCCTAAWCATTAGTTTCATGTCATGAATTAAACATTAACACAAATTTTAAAGCCTGTATGTGAATCAGGAAGAGGTTAGTTAGGAAGCCAGTTTTGCTTGGTGTGCGAAAACACACTGGAGCATCCCACTCAATTCAAACACATCAACCCTGCAGGCAACTGATACTGGCCAGCATCTGCCCTGGGAGCTTCATSATCCCAGTGGAGACCTTGTGCAGACACAAGACTTCCTAGAGCACTGTAGTGCAGGAGGGGCTTGCCCAAGGGTCCCAGTTGGTCTCCAGGTGGCCTGAGCTCCAGGCTCACAGGAGTGGAGCTACTACGCTGCTGCTTTCCGTCTCCTCAAGCATGGGCAGCATTCGATAGCTTTAGCAGGAACATTGCTGTGGTTAAGCAAAATGTTTTAATACCTTTGCACACTTCTCTTACTGTWCAATAGTTAAGCAAGGCATCCAGACAATAACAGAAAAGAACCACATGTAATGGCTAGAGAGRTTTCAGCCACTGGTTGCAAGGAAAGGAGAGGACATCCATGCCTCAGAGACCACCATAGAGCAACAACAAGCAGAAACTGCCATTTAAGGAGTTTGTCCTACATGGCCAGAACCAGCAACCACTGTCATCAGATCTGTTTGGTTTAAAAGCCTGTGGGACACATTCTGAGTCTTATTCACAACTTGTCCAAGCTGTTACAGTATGTACTGCAGACTTGCTTAGTTGCTAACTTGCACTTTCTCTCTATTCTGTGCTACTATCATACATTTTGTAAGAGAAGTTATAGTGTATTCTTTTAATATCTTCCAGAGCAAGGCCAAAAACATGAGCTGTATCATTAGTAGTATCTTAACTGYACTAAATAAAAGTAACATGTTTGCATATTATTCCTTTAGAGGTGTAAGTAAATATTATCAAGTTTTCCGCATTGCATGCCTATACATTGCACACTAACTTCAGAACAGTTATGTGAATTAAGAATTTATATAAAAATTATTCAGATTAGTATTTTGCTGCCTGAAGCCACCAGCACCATTTAGAGCATGTCTGAAGTGCAATAAAATGAAAAGTATTTTTRTTATGTATAGGTTTTCTGAGCACGAGAAAAATATTTCTGAGGAAGAGACCTGCAGCCTGTCTCCAAGCTGCATATGCACTGTTACCTATTTCAGTTTACAATCAAAATAAAACTCCAAAGCAAAAAATAGTGTTAAACTTTATATTATCAAAGCTACAACACTCCTTTTGCCATAGAGAAAAACAGAAATCAACTCAAACAGGTTTTTACACAACCTCAAAGGATCAAAGTTATCTGCACAACTGAGTGGTTGTGTCCATCCACCTCTACACATAAATAGATTAGTAGGTATCATTTTAGATTTAATAAAGTCAGTACAGGAGTCCACAGGGATGGGAAGAGTTCGCTGCAAGCCAGTAAGGAAGGCCAAAGTGATAGCTTATTGATGGAAGGGTTATAAATCCATATCATCTCCCATGGAAGGGCCTTTCTCCAGCTACCTTGAAGAGGAAAGTATTAGACATTAAAGTATCATCTACTCTGGAAATCATGAAGGTGCTATCAGATAATCTAGCTCAATGTTTTCAACTCTGGGTGTGGAGACCCACTGGAGATTAGGAAGAAATGTGGATTAATTCCACAGAATTAGTGGAAAGTGTTTAACTTTTCTTGAAGCACACTTATGTAATCTATCTATATGAGATGCACAGAAATTTATATATGCGAAACCTATATACTTCAATGATGTTGATAAATTGAGGATGTCTTTGGAAAACTAATCACCATCCTGGCTGCTTCATCCAGCTTAATATACGTAGTTCCACTACAAATTTGATTAACTTTTGGCTTTGTTTACTTGCACAGTATTTGCAGATTCCTTTATATACTTTTTTTTGCATCCACATGCTTGGCTCGAAATCACTTCTTAGTAAGATAAGTTAACTTAATATAAGTACTGTAATGTAAATATCTATTTTAGCCCATGACAATTATTACTGCAAAAATAAAAAGCAAGACAAATTAGAATAATCTATATTCATGCTTTTTATAATGAGGAGACTATTGCCCTCAGTAGGCTTGTATAGCTTACCCACAGAAATGCTTTCAGGATTTTGCTGTAAAATTTAATATGTTACTTCCAAATATAACATATGCAAGAATATCTACTCTAGCAATTAAATTAGTAATACTTTCAGCATATCGAGGTATTTAAAGTTGTATCCAGTTTAGAAAAAAAAAAGAATGTAGGCTTTTCTTCAGTATTGACTATATTTTTAAATGTACTAAATGCTACCAGTTTTCTTTAGTCTGAGAATTAATGYACAGTTTCCTACTTACCAGATCTAGAAAATACTGAGGAAGACGAACAATTGCTTCTTCTTTTAAAGAAAATACTTCAAACATATCTAATCTGCCATCAGTAAGTCACAGGCCTTCTCAGTGGCTGACCTTGTAAAGGACTAAAGAATTTATTAGACAGGATTCAAGAATGGTAAGATTTATGAGCTGACTATAGTAGAGAGCATAAATCACAACACTGTTTTCTCTGGGTTGATGTGTAGAAAAAGTGAGAGAATGAGAGGACCAAAAATGGTCAYTTTTTTTTAATTCAACATGTCTGATAAGAATATAATCCAATAAAGAAACATAAAATTCATTTATTTGCTTGGTTTGCTGGTTAACAAAAATAAATTAAAKCTGACCACCTTATCAGAGAGCTCACACGAAGCACACAGGACCTGTAGGACTGAACTGTAAAACTTAGCATGATGCCCCTCATCACACATTTACTCAGAAGGCCATTCATTTTCTTCTTGAAAACATGGAATCATGACATTATCTTCAGAAGTGTTGGATAAAGAAAAGCAGAATTTCTATTGTAAAAAGATAACAAGGTTATATCAAGTAGCTGAGCCAACAGATTTATTTTCCACAGGGAAGCTGGGTGCATCAACTGCACAGAAATATTAGAGACCATTATACAAAGCTGTATTTAATACCTATGGCATGAAAAATATTAACACTTAACAGAAAATAAGAGACCTTTTGCATACTATTATTTAAATCAGTAATGTCCCACAGTTGTAGAGCTTATGTCCATCCAGCAAAAACTGTCAGATAAGGTGCCAATTCAACAAGCTATTCTTACACTTCAGTGAAAAAATCTTAGCCTTGATTAGCTTGGGTAGGGCTAGAGCAGTTAATTCTCCTGCTTTGCTGAATGGTAGGCTCTCTTGTATGCTATGYAGTCAGCATGTTTTCCTGTATTGGAAGCTAAAACAAAGAATTCCTTGTAGCAGACACCTTATTACGCCGTGTAATATCCATAAAAGAAAGATACTGGACAGAGGGGGAGGGGGTTTAGCAGTGTTGGCATTGAGTTTCAAATCAGAGATAATGACAATGAGACCTACCAGGTTAAGTTAGCAGTTTCACATAAAAATCTATCATGATTATGTTTGTTTTTCCTTAACAGACACGTGTAAGCTCATGCAGTGTACAGTGGCACTTCAAGTAAAGCGTCTGCTTTCCAATTTGTACATGCGTGAACATACTTGTTAAATTCACCCTCCAAGCTCAGTGAATCAGTTAACACAGACTGATTTTGCCTGTCATGTACATGCATAAATTAATATGCAAATTTAAATTGAGAATCACAGTTCCCCAGGCATAACATACAATACTGTAACCAAGTCTTTCATGCAGTACTCCCAAACCTTTTATTTCAGGTGGGCAATGCTAAGTATTGGCATAGCAAAATTGAAGCCTCATGTTTACTTTCCTGTGGGACCTTTCAAAAAACACCRAAAAGCATCTGCTGGATTTGTGGGTTTGTTACTGTTGAACACTAAACTTCCAATATGTACTTCAGGAATAGATATCCTATGTAAACAGGATCATTCATTGATTTCAAATGAGCTACCTCTAAGATGTTGTACTAAATAAACAACCAAGCAGAAAGAGGAAAAGTGCTTGGCAGATGTGTACGCATGCATGTAGCTGTAGCATAAAATATACATAGCACAATTTTATCTGGGCTACTTTTGTATAATGAAGAAAATTCATAAGATTTATTAGCAATGGATGCCAGACTTTGAAAGAAACAGGGGATAGCATACTTGATAGTTTTCTGCAGTATAACTAACTCCAAAGTGTTCTAACAGCAGAGCAAAACCTCAGTYCTTCTCAGAAACCTTATTTTTTCTGTAATTTGTATAGTTCAAGGACATATGTAATCATTTTGAAAAATTCATGTTTTATTTAGATTGTGTTCATATATGATACTATTGAACTTCAGCAAAAAAACTACTAGCTATTGTTTATTCCTTAGTTTTAGTACAAATTTAAAAACTTTACCTTTCACAGTAATGTATGTAAGTGAATAAGAGGTGATCCACACTGTCTACTACATATTAAGATAATGGAAACAACACTCTATCYTTTTATTTTAATGATATGACCCTAAAACTATACTCATGAAGCACTGAAGCATCATTTAACAAGATGAAAAAAATGTGACTTTTTTTTTAACTGATCCAGAAATGAGCTGTCAAAGTTAAATTGTCATGTAATTAATTGTGCATTTATTGGCAATTTTTAAACTGTGAATGAAAAGCTGCACTGAAATTACAAATCATTGTACCCTTTCATCTGCATTTGAGACAGTTCTTTGAAGACTATATTCCCTGAACAGGGTGCTAATGAGAAGATACTCACTTTAATAAAATGTCATCTAATAACCATATCCAAACAATATACCTTTCTTTTCAAAAAAAAAAAAATCTTAGATGGCCATCACTGGATGGATTCTATAACTAGTGTTGAGATACAAAACAAAAATTAAGACCTTCAAGAAATAACTGTCTCCAGAGTCAGCTCTAGAATGAAACTCAAGTGAAACTCAAGGACAACTACTACTTATGAATTTACATGTAAGATACTGCATAGGATGACTGCATTGTCTGCAGTCAAATAATCTTTGAATTCCTCCCGATTTTTTTTCAAAGGGGACCTAGAAGAGTTACTGATAATAAAAAAAAAATCCCTTTTAGTCCTGTTTTACTACTCATATAAATGAAGTCACTTTACTATTCTGCTCCCGCTTTTCCAAGCCCTTCCTCATCTTCCCACAATTCATAAGATATTCTACATTATTTATGCAGATATGTTATAACTGGCCTTTTGCCCTTGAGAAACTGTCATTGCTGTACAACTGCCAATAGTCAACACAGCTTTTGAGATAATTTTGGTGTCTTCTTCTGTCAAGTTTTGCCTTTTCAAAACTTTTGCTGAGCTGTAATCCTCCAGCAAGAGTGAGGAGCTAGCAGAAGAAAAGCATTTATTTCTCCAAGTGTCAGCCACTCAGACCACTTGGAGAKGTGTAAATGCTGAACTAGCAAAGAAATACTTATCAGTGTTAGAACTTACATATGAGATTATTTTCATTCTAATGAAACTCACAGGACTTCATAGAGGCTAAGGCTGACTTTACTCTTATTTATTTCATCTTGGAACAAATAAACAAATAGCAGCTGAAAGACATCTAAGAAACTTTGCTTAAAAACGCATCTATTTCAGTTATCCATCATATWAAACAAATTTGTGTGAGCTATATGAACTTCCTGTCAGAATATTTAGACATTCATTTCAGCTCACCAAGACATCATAGTTTATGTCTATAGTAACTTTTTAAAATAAATTACATACAAAAAGGACAAAGACAACTGAATCCTGAAATACTTTAACTTAAAATGCAATATAAATAAAACGCCAAGCTGTATTTCAATAAGAATACATTAGGACACTTAGGACTTGTACAGGTTCCAGGATTAAGTGTTTTATGCTGCATGTATTGTATCATTCTCTTTACTGCCAATTTTTATTGTTTTTTATGAAGCTTACTACTATAGTGACTGCCAAGAACATTTCTAAAACCTCATACATTCTGTTAAAACATCAAGAACACCATATTTTTAATTATGATGTTTTACTTTAAATGATAGAGTAACACTTTTTAAAAAAACATGCTAAGTAAATGGAATTTTTGCTCCCATCCCACTCTTATGCACAAGTGTACTTTCTGTAAAAAACAGAAAAATCTACATTTCAGTTTAACCCTTTAAGCTCAAGATAAATATACTATTAGAATTAAGAGTTCTTTGTGCTTTCCATTACTCCTCAGATAAGTTCTACAGCATCTTTCTGCTAATCTTTAACAATTGAATATGAATCTTAGAAGAGCATGGAAGTGTTTAGCATGGTTGTTATATTTATGATACAGAAAATAAAACATACCATATCACAAGCTCTACTTCTCCATCTTACAAAACTAGCAACCTAAACACCCACTCAAAACCCTGCAAGTTAGATATAACAGAAAATGTTTTCAGAGTCAAGGACAACTTCATAGTATTAGTAGTTAAACTTGTTTAAAATATCAATCAGTAGATTTCAATACCAGAAAAATCTGGTATCTCTGTTTATACCGCAGGAAATATTTACATTACYAGTAATTCTGGTTTAGAAATACAAAGTGTGCCTACCTTACTTCCAAAAMTGCTGATCCATTAATATCCCAAGACAGCCTATTATATGAACTCCATCTTTCTTTTTTCTCGTATTTCCTCCACTTTTTTTTAATTTATTTTTTTCTATTTGTCTTTTGCTAAGGTTGCGCTGGCTGGTGCTAGCTCATTTTTAATTTATAAATGAATGAGGCCTGACAAATAGAGCTCCATCTCCTACCTGCAGCAGCCAGAAGCTTGCTTGCAGGAAATGTGGTCTGAGATTCTCAACTGCGTGCACATTCAAAGGTGCATCTTCCTGGAAACTAACTTTTGATTAGGTTTTAACCTCTTGCGGGTTGTAAAAACTGAACCTTCTACATTTAAAAAAAGTTTCTTCCTGTATAGTTACTTACAGCCTGCAAGTAATCTTTTAACAGGAACTTAAGTAAACTGAGCTTCTCTGATCTTCCTGTAAGTTTTCTAGATCTTGAGTTGTATTTATACCACCAACTCATTATTTTTAAAGTAATTGTCCCTATTTTTCTTAAATTTTTAACAAAATAAAAGTAACCTCTACTATATATTATCCTCTATACCTTTTACTCACTGATTATAGTTTAGCAAACCAAAGTTGCAGACCAAGAACACGCTTGCCCTCTGCATATGGAACATTAACCTTAGACCTTTTTCTCTTCAGGTATTTCCTATATTATTGTTGCGCAATACAGAACACTTAATTTCTTGCTCTCCATTAGACTTGACTTCAGGAGAGCGGATTTTGGGCTCTTCAAGGACCTACCTGGAGGAATCTCATGGGTTAAGGCCCTAGAAGGAAGGGGGAGGGGTCCAGGAGAGTTGGCTAGTATTCAAGCATCACTTCCTCCAAGCTCAAGAGCAGTGCATCCCAAGGAGAAGGAAGTCTAGCAAAGGGGGCAGGAGACCTGCATTGATGTGCAAGGAGCTGCTGACAAAACAACAGAAGAAGAAAGTACACAGAATGTGGAAGAGGGGACAGGCTACTTGGGAGAATTATAGGAATGCAGTCAGAGTATGTAGAAATGCAACGAGGAAGGCCAARRGCCAGCTGGAATTGAGTCTGGCAAGGGATKTTAAGGACAAGAAGGGATTMTTCAAATACATGAGCAGCAAGAGGAAGACTAGGGAAAATGTGGGCCCACTACTGAATGGGGCRGGGGCCCTAGTGACAAAGGATACAGAGAAGGCAGAGTTACTGAATGCTGCCTTTGCTTCAGTCTKCACTGCTAAGGGCAGCCCTCARGAATCCYRSAGCCTGGAYRTGAGGGASAAAGTCCAGAGAAGGGAAGACTTTCCTTYRGTTGAGGAGGAAAGGATTAGAGACCTTCTGGGCAGGCTAGACATCCACAAATCYATGGGCCCAGATGGGATGCACCCACGGGTACTGAGGGAGCTGACAGATGTTGTTGCCAAGGCCACTCTCCATGATCTTGGGGAAAGGTCATGAAGAACTGGAGAGGTGCCTGAGGACTGGAAGAAAGCCAGTATYACCCCAGTCTTCAAGAAGGGCAAGAAGGAGGACACAGGCAACTATAGGCCAGTCAGCCTCACCTCCCACCCTGGAAAGGTGATGGAACAGCTCATTCTGGATGTCATCYCCAGRCAYATGSAGGAAARGAAGGTGMTCMGGAATAGTCAGCATGGATTCTTCAAGGGGAAATCCTGCTTAACCAATCTGATAGCCTTCTATGATGGAATGACTGGCTCAGTAGACAAGGGGAGAGTAGTGGATGTTGATCTACCTTGACTTCAGTAAGGCTTTTGACACTGTCCCCCATAACATCCTCCTAGAYAAGCTCAGGAAGTATGGGTTAGATGAGTGGATTGAGAACTGGCTGAAAGGCAGAGCTCAGAGGGTTGTCATCAGTGGCACAGAGTCYAGTTGGAGGCCTGTGGCTAGTGGYRTCCCCCAGGGCTCAGTACTGGGTCCCATCCTGTTCTACTTCTTCATCAACGGGACTCATCTTGAGTACTGCATCCAGTTCTGGGCTCCCCAGTACAAGAGAGACATGGAGCTACTGGAGAGAGTCCAGCATAGGGCTACAAAGATGATCAGAGGGCTGGAGCATCTGCCCTCTGAGGAACGGCTGTGAGAGCTGGGCCTSTTYAGCCTGGGGAAGAGAAGACTGATACCAATGCGTATAAGTACCTGAAGAGAGGGTGTCAAGGGGATTGGGCCAAACTCTTTTCAGTTGTCCYGTGTGACAGGACAAAAAGCAAAGGGCAGAAACTGAACCACARGCAGTTCTGCCTGAGCATGAGGAGGAATTTCTTCACTGTAAGAGTGACGGAGCACTGGACCAGGTTGCCCAGAGAGGTTGTGCAGTCTCCTTCTCTGGAGATCTTCAAAGCCTGCCTGGATGCAACCCTGTCTAACATGCTATAGGTGAGTCTGCTTTAGCAGAAAGGTTGGACTAGATGATCTCCAGAGGTCCCTTCCAACTTTACCGATTCTGTGATTCTGTGACTTCCAGGGTAGGCAGGTTCTTAGTCACCTCACCAAGAGRCAGATTGCCAGTTTAATAATCCTAGGGAAAACTGTTGAAGAAAGAGCAACACAGAAACACAGTATCCCCCAATACCTGTGGGAAGAACATCTAAAGAGACATTTAACACTCAACTTCATGTCACAAAACAGTCTTGAAATAACTTTAGGCCCACTAAATAGGGAAAGAATAGCTTATGACATATTATAACTKATGAAATAACATATGGTATGTGATAAGACATACACTGTATGCGAATTACTCATCAGGAAAAACCTATATTTACTCTATTAGATAAAGAGTCTTCACACAATTCTGATTAGAATTTGAGCCCTTTATGCTTCCTCCTACCTAAAAAGTGTCTTCAGCTACATGGTTACTACCTGTTAGTTTCTTATAATAGTTACTAGAGATTTTTTGCTTCCTTATTAATAATAGACATTCTGCTCAAGTTCTTTTCCAGTATTTAATGCTAAAATGATTTTTGTATTCTGCAGTATGATGTTTAAAGATTCCCCTACAAYGTTATTTTCAACAATAATGCTGCATGTTATCTTTAATTGTATATTTTGTCTGAAGTTCTTCCAAAATATACAAGATATGAAATATTTTCTCATTACTAGCCATAGGGTAGAACAGCTGCATGCTTGATTCTTTTAAAGAAATTACATCTGTAGATTGTATGAACTTTGCCCAGTATCGTTCCTTGCTTGCATGAAGGATATGACAAATGGAAATATAATTGGTTGAAAGACAAAATATATTTTCTGGTCAAATTTAAATTGACACACACAGAAGTTAAGCAGAATTCTGACATACTACATGCAGGGTTTTGTTTGTTTGTTTGTTTGTTTTTAAATACTGTCTCTGCCTAAACTTTATCAGGTAGCAAATATTTTACTTTTCAGTAGACAATACTTGTGGGAAGAACATCTAAAGAGACATTTAACACTCAAACTTTTTTTTTCACCCCTGCAAAGAGTTATTTGTAAAGGGCGTTATCTGTACAAAAACTTAACAATCTTGTTAACACTCCTAAAAAGACTACATGCCAATTTTAAAGTGGCTAAGATTAACCATTTCCATTAAAAACAAACAAAACAAATCATCCCTTCAAAACATTATCCATTAGTAAGGCTGCATAATGTACAAGAGACAGAAAGGTTAAGTACAAAATCATGTTCAATTGCTTTAAAARGCAACCAAGGTATGTGCTGATAGTGTGTTTTGAAAGGTATGGAGAGCTTTATTATGAGACATGCAGCAGTTATTTGAATTAAGGCTGAAGCTTCAGCTCTTTCAAAGAACYGGATTCTCTTCCCCACCATAGATTCCTGAACTAGAAATAAGATTCTTTCTGGCAGGTTAGGTTGTGGTGCATATTTTTTTTTAAACACAGACACACTCTTTCCTCTTCCACTCATAAAATACAATTTATCAAATTTGCATCTACAGAGTGAAAACAGGAGTTTTTAGGTGCATCATTCATACACATGCCTTCTGTTCCTTCCATCAAGGTACATTTTGGGCTTGAGGACACAGGCTTTGGAACCCATGTTTCTAATGAAGTCACTCAAACATCTCTAAACGCCCATGATTAAGAAATGGGAACAGAGCTAGCCCACTCACCGCTCAGTAATCCTGTCACAACAGAAGGACAATACTAGAGCTTCACAGTGGAGAAGCAATAGGAAAGAAAAACAGCTGCAATCTAGAACAATACACTTAAAGGATTTCAGTTGTCCTATCACCAGCTATTCTTATTAGAGCACCTGATCATAAAATGGGTTGTAGCACACAGACTGTTAAAATTTGTACATCYGAGCTTGGATCAAAGCACAGTTCTGTTAAAGAATAGGTATAAAACCCCCAAAGTGCTTTATAGTTGTCTACAACAGGATATTTCACAGAAGAGCAGCAGAGATTATTTTTATTCTGCTGGAATGAGCTTCAGTTTCATTTAAAGTGTATAAACTGATTACCTTAAAACAATTTAACACACTCTACAGTAGTCAGATAATCTTTGGAGAGACTGTAAGAACATACACATTTCATTAGTACATGAACTATAGTTTCATTAGCACAGGAGGAGTGAGGTGTAATCAAGACCAAAATGATGCAGAAATGTATATAAGGAGTTCTTGCAGGTAATACCTTCTCCCCCAGTCTTGCTACCCCATTTGCTTTTTTTTTTTTTTCTTTCTTTCTTTTTTTTAATGGAATAAATAGCACAGAATACAGTGCTAGGCATTGTGAATTGGCATCATAGCCCATTAAAATATTACAGAAAGGTTTCACAGTGGACCTAGGCATTCCCTTATCTCATATCAATGGAGAAGTGTTCATATTGCCTCCAAACCACAGGARAAAGTCACACTGACAGACATGTGCTTTGCTATAATAGACAGACAGCCCCACTCCCCCAAATCTGCAACTAGTATATTTGGGTGACAATAGGCTGTATCTGATACTGGTCATGAGAAAAATTATCTAGTTGACAGCACAGATTTTTGCATTACAAGYTCATATACTGTCCATCATACTCTAAATATCATTTATTTAAATTCCTATCTGAAGAAAATGCATATTGGAAGAGATCAGGAGCATTCAATTTTTTAAAGTGTGACATACTCAAGTTTAAAAGGTGACACCCAGTAAAATCAATCTTTCACTATACAAAAGCACGCGTGCTCACTGGGAGATGGGAGTAGAGGCAGGTCTCATTAGGATGGAAGAGTAGTAGGCCACAGCTCAGGTGAGATTGATTATTTCCTGATTCTTTGGCCCATGAACAGCCCCTGCTAATCCTTAAGAAAAGTGGAACATACTACAGTAAGCCTGACTTAACCACAAGTTTTGGTAAAATACCAGTGAAGACTAGCCAACTAGGACTGGTACGTAGAAGAGCAAAGATCGCGAAGATTTCAAAATCTCACCATCTTCCCACACACCCCTGCGGCTCTAGTCCCCTAGCTATCTTAGTGGCCCTCCACTTTGTCAGCATCTCTTGTACCAGGGGGACCAAAGCTGGACATAGCACCCCAGATGCATCCTCATGAATGCCAAATACAGGAGAGCAAGAGCTTACCTCAGCCTGCCTGCTATGCTCTCGGCTAAGGCTAAACAGTACGCTACTCATTTTCACCACCTCTAGAGCATGCTGCTGAACTACATTCAGCTTCCTACCCACCCAGACATTTACAACATTTTCTGGAATGCTGCAATCTACATCACATGTTTAAAAAAAGATTCTCAAATTACCTACAGCTTTGCACATATAAAACTTTAAAAGCTTGCTTTGAAAGATTGGTTTAAGGAGACTAGCTTTCTGTTGGTGTTTTATGAAAAGAAGTCTAAGTCATCTCAAATTAGGTACCCGAAACAGATCTCAGGTTTCTTCCTCCAAGTATGTGAAAGTCTCGTGCACTGAGTCACACCACTGATTTCTGAGGGGAGTAGCTCAGGGCCGGGCTACGTTTTAGCTAAGTTCCTGAGCCCAAAGCAGGTTGGGGCAGCTCTTCTTCATATCTGCAGGACAGCAATGCCACCTGTTTTCTACTCTTTACCACCACAGAGCTGCTTATCTTTGCATGGTGAGTCACAAGCACGGTTAAGCGCTTGCGCTTGGCAAATCTTGTCATGCTGGAGGCAAGCCATGACACTACACGGCCAATAGGCAAGATCAAGATTAGCTGAAGTGTGAAATTGGAACAAATTGAGACTCACTTTCCATGTGGAGATTTGACTCATCTATTACTTTTACCAAAGTCACTAGTCATTTATAAATGTGGTATTATACTTGTGCATACATATACACATGCACTCCATATATAAAGTGTTTATTTCTTTCATTACCTTGTCAGAYAAGCAAATAGCTGAATGAGAGGAAGCTATTTATACGCAGCTACTTTAGCCCATGGTGGCATGCAGTGGTCAGAAATAAAAACTATTTAAAATGACTATATAGTTTAGCTTAACATTAATTACTTTAGCAATAATTCCAAAGTTAATTTTTTGAATTTTCAGGTTACAATACTTCAATGTCCTGTCCACAGCCAGTATTAGTTACTAATGCTAGGTCTGAAGAATTCATAAGTATCCACTATCTGCCTTCCTTCCCACTGACGAACCACAGTAATCCCAAAACTGAGAAGAAACACTTATTTATTGGTTTTGGAGAATGATTTGGGGCACAGTTCTCTCCTTCYCCCACCCCTAAAATAGACCAAAAAATAAAGGAACTAAGGTAATTTAATTTCCATGCTTTTATATTCAGCTTGCACCCCTTCTGTGTATCTGAAGACAGTTGTAATGCTAGCGGAGCGTAGCCTGCTTTGTTAAAGCCATCAAAAACAAGAAGAAAATAAAAACACCAACAACATTGTTTCAGTTCAAAGCTTAAGYCTATTTTCTCCAATTAAACTGTGTTGAGGAGGAAAAAAGCACTAACTGGACAGGAGGATCAGAACTAACCTAGCCCGTTACTTTTCAGTATGTTTGCTCTCTGGTTTAGAAACATTAAGTCATTATTAGGTTAACTTCCTCAAGAAAGTTAGAGAGTTTGCATGTCAAAAAGCTCATCTTACGTTATGAACTATCAGATTCCTGGGTGTATGTTTCCCTTTAAGAAACTTTTACTGTATTATTTTGGCATCTGTGAAAAACCCGAGTTTTAAAGCTCTGAAAACTTTTATTGGGTATAACAATCAACTTGCTTACATTAAAAAGATATGTTCTTCCATCAAGTAGAATAGCTACTTTTGTGTCTTTATTGTAAAAGACAGTTAAAWTTTTTTGTGCCCTTTTTTGTGCCTAAAGACAAGTTCCATCTGTCTGAGGCTTGCACAAAAGCATTCTTCATTTTTATTTCGGTTAGGGCTCTAAGCATCTCTGCATCAGCATATTGCACAGCCTTTATACTTGATCATGAAAAAAGACATACATACCTGTCAACACTGTACACTGCCAACTCTGTGGATAATAGATTTGAAAGGATCTTTTTCTGCAGGAAGCATACATCCAGGACGATCAGTATTAATGCTGCATTCCTCACAGGACGGACATCCTTTTATTTACTATCTCCAGAGCTTCAGAGACAGCAGCTATTTACTCTGTACAGCAATGAAATCCCAAGTATTAAGAAACATTCCCTTTCATAGGGGGTTTGAAAGTTATTTGATTGTAGGACTCCTGCTGTAAAAGGGAATGTCAATATTCATACTATTTGGAAAAAAATGTAGAACTGTCTGCTTGCTGTTTGATTAACATGAGAGGCTTCCAGCCGTGCGATTTCTCTAAGTTTGCTAAGACAAAGAAACAAGAAAAACTGTTTTGGAATGTATTCTTCAGATTATTCCTGGCTCAGTGTTAGAGAGAGATGAAAAAATATTTTTCTAAAATTACTTACAAGCACAAAATATATCTCAGGGTGCTTCKGCAGACAGAAAGTTAAACTGCGATATTTAAATAAGTGAGAAAAATGGAGTGGATGCAAAACCCCAAAAAGGACACATTTGACTAATGTGCAAGAGCTCACACAATAAAAAGGAAATTTCTTCCACACTTCGAACTCCATTTGAAACTTATACTGGGTAAACTGAAGTCACCAACAGCAAGTGACATATCGAGAAAGCGGGATAAGGACTTTCTTCTACAGACCCTCAGAGAAGAGAGGATAACATGGGTTAATACAGGAGAAGAGACAGATAGGAATAACTGTTGAAAACAGAAGGTATAATTTGAGTTTAGTACTCAGATTCAAAATGGAAGTAGAGCAAATGTTGAGTTCTTTCTAACTTCCATAGCAACCCACTCACACTAAAGTTATATGACTCAGAAGCTGTTTTCTTTAAATGCAGCCATATGGCTTTAAAACTTTTTGGTTAGATGCCCAGATACAGAATAATTATTTCTTGGTTTTATTGTCCTGGTGGAATCCTAAGACTCAAGCATTATAGTTTTACTCAAATTTCTCAAGTCCTCCTTTACTTTCCTTAGATTCCTGCATGTCAAGGTCTAAAAGGCTTTGATTATTACTATAAGTGAAACCATTAATAGAAAACCCCAGCAAAATTAGGAATATACCTGGTAACTTAAAGAGATTTCACGTTTTCAAAACGTTGGGTATGTAGATGTGAATGGAATTATACTGAGAGAGTTATACTGAGTGAGTCTACTTAAACACATTTCCTAATACACCCAAGCCACACAGCAACTTTGCAAAGCAATTTAGAATTAAAGCAAAATACTATTGAGAAAGTAACTACTTTTTCCTGTTAAGGAGCTACTGCCAATTTGAGCAAGACATTTTACATAAAAGAAGTGCAGTATGTTGTTACACTGTAAATGGTTTCAATTTCTGTTGTATTTTGGTAATCATTAGAAAGCACAAGCAAGTAAATGCTACATGACCAGATTCCTCTCGCGTCCCATAGGTCTTAACACTATTTACCTAGCAATCTCAAACATCGCTTTAGCTCAATGTCAAGAGTCATATGACTGGAACTAAGCATGTGTTTAAATACCCTTTCAGTCACCATCAGAACCAAAGGATCAAGTCATACACTATGGGTGAAATGTTCAATAGCTACATTCATCCAGAAATTCTGAATATATCCAGAACAATGAAAAGAGTACTTCACAGCACATGTGCCTCTGCATCCTCCACTTTGAAACAGATTCTTTCACATTTCCTTTTGTGTACATAAAAGGAGTAGCTTCATCATTCACATGCACAATGTTTTCTAAAACAAAATTTTACTGTACTTGTTGCATACTATGACATTACCACAAACAGCAAGTCTTCAGATACATGTTTTTCAAGTCAAAGACCATAAGATCAAAACAGAAATCCTTTTAAAACTAATCTTTAGAAAACCAAGTCACCTATCTTGCATACAAACATTTGGTATCATAGTAGAATTTCCCTGTGTGTCTGGTGATTAGCTGCAAAGTGTTTGTGGCCAACACCCCTTAAAACGGCTCTGTGGGCTTCTAGATCAGCTTCTAATAGCTGCAGAGGTAACATTACCCTCCACACATCTAAATTTCTGCCGAACAGCAGCACCTAAAATTTTATCAAGCAGAACATTAAATACTATTATCATTCCAAGAGCCAGGGTCTACTTCTGCCCAAACTGCACAGTGGGATGGACCTAGCACAGATTATATATGCTAGCCAGCAGCATTGACCAAAGTAATACTTAGAAGATGGCCTGTAGTTGAAAGAATATGGCTTTTTCCCCCACTTAGAATAAGTTAGGGACACGGCAGTACCACAGTTCACCTGTAACATTTATTTCCTAAAGTAGACCTGCCATATTCCCAAAAAAAAAAAAAAAAAAGAGAGAGAGAGAAAGAAAAAGAAAAGAAAAAAAAAAAAACTATACACTTTCCTTTTTCATTCCAGTGTCTCAAAATTATCACTTACAGAACTTGATTTCTTTGCAATTTGACACAACATGCAAGCTTTTTCCTTTCCTTCTTTTCCTCCTCCCTATCCTTTGCCCCCTCCAAAGTATAATGGCCTCTTACTAACTCTCTCTTAGTACTAGCACTTAGATATGTTCTTCAGATCAGGAACAGGTGATGTTTCAAAAAGAAAGATGCAATAAAAAAAATACTTAGAATAAAACTAAGAAACTAATGAAACTATTTCGTGGGAGACATAAGTAAAAAGATAGTAAAATATATTTAAACACTTAAAATAACAAGGAAATGGAATATGCTTTTTGTGTCCTCTTTTCCTTTGTAAGTTAACTAACATAACACTTGTTTTCTGCTTAGCAAATTCAAGCAGGCTAATGCCAAACTGAAGGCTGAAATATAGAGGAAGCAGCTGGAAGACTAAGCAAACCACCTTGAAAAGGAAAGTTCAACAGTTACAGGTAGGCTTGGTTAAGAGACTCCTCGATCTGGCAAGAGTTTCTCTCTCTGGTAAGAGGAAGATGAAACAAATACATCAAAAAAGTTGAGTGCAGAAGTATATTGACTAAAATTTCTGATACATTGATTCAGCAATATTATTTATAATAGCTGTATTTTATGTCTCTTACCCCTGCAACACTTTAAGAACATTAACAGATCTAATTTTCCGTTGTGCCCTGTCCACATATTCTCAGCAATCGACTGCACCTTCAGCACTTTCTAGGGTCCTCAGAGCACTCAGCCTGGGTCACATTCCTTCAGGCATGTTTCTCAAGTGAAAGCTCATGATTCTCTCTCCAAACTAGCATTTTCAGACTGCAGGCTACCTCCAGTACACTGCATTTTACTCTAGCAAACACCAGGTTATTCTCCCTCAGGGAAGAGGGAAAGATTAAACCAAAAACCATCTAGCTCTCCAGAAAGCATACTATTAAACACACACATACAAGTGTAGTATCTCAGTGCAAAATACAACAGGCTATGGACATTACATGAACATTGTTGATATAAGTGAGTTCATCAGCTCTTTGTACATATTTTATGCATATTTTTGTACATATTTTGTGCATATTTTGCTTATGCTCATTAGGCAAATAAGGGTGACAACACTGATCAGGAATCTAATTTCTTCAATCAGAAAAGACTCACCCAAGGAGCTAGACTTTTTTGCCCATCCATGTTCTTGCACCAGTTGTGCATCACAATCAGTGAGACAGGAACACCACATGGAAATTATTTATATCACAGATATCTTCCTAAATATTGCAAATATTCATTGCAAATGAATGTTCATTGCAAATATCACAGCTCAGTAGCAAAGCATCCCTGTCTGTAACTTCTTGAGCAACTATTTCTTTACACCAAGAGAGCTGACCATGCACAACCGTGGGAGACCTATTCCAAGATGCGCTTCAATTACAGAGCACAATTGGATAGGAAGCTTTTGCCTGTGGAAACCTTAGAAGGCATTTAGACAGCATTTTACAAACTGCATTTGAATTTTCAAATGAAACATTTCAGATTTTGATATTATTTCTTGCCAGCAGTCCATGCGAGTTCAATATTCCATCACATCCTTGTTTTTGCAACTGATGCTGTATAATGTTGAACAAATGTGAAATTGCTCAAAGGATCATGCAAAATTTTCCCTCTGTGGCTTAGTCAGAAAACAGCTCTGTATTAAAATATCTTCTCTTACCTTGTCCTTGTCCATTGGCCTGCTGACTCCATAGTATCAGAATTACCGCCAATATCTGGTGGGACCACCCAGTTACTCTGGCACTTCCTTGTCTTCCAGCCATGGCATTATTGGATGGATGTTCTGCAAAGAAATATTATTGTATTCTTTTAGTTACAACTCTTTAGAAACATACCTCCATTTAGAGGAAAAAAAGCACAAACTACTCTGATGCACATGTTATTCTGCTTTAATAAATACTTATCTGGGGAAAAGTTTTTTCATTCAGAATCTCCATGACTAAGTTTGCTCAAGATTGTCACCTCATAGCATACTACAAAGTAGAAGTGAGTCACTCAGGAAATATTAATTTACCTTTCATATAGCAAGCATAGCTCAGAGAACTTAAGCCTTGTAAAAACCCTGTTCCAATCCTGTAAAGTGTAGGAGTCTTCTCAATTACATTACATAATCTCTGATCAAAAGTCTTTCTGTTTTATCAGGAAGAATAATCTTAATTGCTGGTTTCCATATCAAAAATATGCAATAAAAATTGGTAAGTAAAATGGAAAAAGGTGTCTAGAAGAACACTGCACTTGGGAGTTTCTCCCTTCCCACCTGCTCCCACGTGTGAAGGAAAGGAAAAAGATGGATGCTACAAGGCTTTTCTTGACTGCTAGTTCCTTCCTTCCCCCCCCCCCTTTATTGCTGGTTGACATGCACAAGTTTTCACTTATTCATTTATTCAGTGGTCCAGCTACAGGCCCAGATTACTAGGTATTTTCTCATGCACTTCACATAGCTGTGCAGAACTGAAGTTGGCTTTTGCTTCAAAACTGGTTGTGGAAACTAGCTGTTCTGCACAGAAAAATTCCTCCGTGCTCTAGACACATTGACTTTGCTCGTTTTTAAACGCCACTAGAACAGTTGTAATCTCAGCAAAATATAGCATCCTCTCTAGCCAGCGCTTGGAAGTTTCTGCCCTTGCTTTTGCATCCAGAGATAGAAGGGAAGAGGGGAACAGATACTGTGACACTTTTATTGTTTGTTTTGCCTTGCCTTTTTCAGGCTGTTTAATCCTGAGAGGAAAGAAGGAGGAGGAATACTAAACAACTGAGAATGGCTTTCCCAAAAGTAAAAGCCATGAATAAATGACTTAAAAGGTTCATTTTTACTACTACAAGTTCAAAAAAGCAGTTTTTTAAAAACAGTATCTTGGAAAAGACCGAAGATTCAGGGAAAGAATATTAGTGAAACAGAATAACAGACACATTTTTGATTCTCAGTGTAAGCAAACAGATGGTATTCAATTAGTTATTTACCTACTTTACTACTATTAATTAAAATCACCAAGATAATTTTCATTTCACTGTGTCTACAAAAAAATGGAGATCCATAAAAATCTGGCACTTCTACCTAAAGCTCTGGTAACTGTAATATAAATATGACAACTAAGAAAGCATTAAGACCTCCTGTCAAAACCCGCAGGAAAACATCTAATTTTTAAGAGAGCATTTTTACTTGAACATTCGTAATTACTGAATAGTGAGAAAAAAGCTGTCGTGTTGGTGGGGGGGGGAGATGTCAATGTTTATAGCGTTCAAGACAAGAGAACAGTAGCAAAAATCAAGTCTTAGGTGGGGATCCGAGAGAATTTTTTTATGCAGCAACAGCTATCCAGCCACGATAGAGCGAGGCAGAAGAGGGTGCACAGGTCTGGATCAATCTTCATGCTTGGCAACCGCACAGGATAGCACGGGGAGCAAGAGAGGCTATCTAAACCTGATAGATGTCACCCCATAAAGAAGTCTATAAAGAAAAACAAGTGAACAAAAGCTACGAACATTTTCTACTGAAGGTCAAAACTAGAGCTTCCACTTGCGAAAGAAAGAAACATATAGCAGGTACTGCACTGTACAAGCACAACACTGAGTCAGAAATCCCTTTGAACCCTGTTTTCTATGCAATACATGCAGGGAGACAGGTTTAACTCAACCAAACGCATTTGTTAAGTAAAGAACAATTGCTCTGAGAGAGGCTGCACGGCATAAAAACGTTTAACTATTAAGTCTGTAACAACCTTTATATTGCTTGGTGTTACACCAGTGTTGCACCTGTCCTTCTAGTACAGGGAGAAGATGACCAGCAACAGAATTGAGTGATAGGCACACTGAATTGATAGGAATATGTGCAGGTAATAGTTTAGTTTGCCTTAAAAGCAGAGGGCAAAAGTCTTCTTTTCCTCTCTTTTTTCTTTTTTTTTTTTCCCTATCCCATGAAGAGGTGACAAGAAGTTATGTTACAAGAGGCTGGATTTTAAAAGTACATACTTTTGGGTTTTTTTTTTCCTGTTACTCCTATCACAGTTGTTTCAGTACCTATTGAAGGGAAGCCAACAAGTATACAAATCACACCCTGCAAGGGACAAAAGCCTCATTAATCACTATATAGCTCCCTTAGAGGAAATCCATTCTATCTATTTTTCCCTTTCTAAACTAGCTAGAAGAGAAAAAGTATCAGAGAGGAAAAACACTGGGCTGACAAAACTCTAAACTCTTACCCACAGAGCCACCCTCTTCTGTACCTAGTCCTCATTTTACCTCCACTAGTGCACCAGGGGAGAAACACCTTTTATTGCCTCTTTGGTGAAGGCTCAACTGAATTAATGAGAAATTTGACATAACTTAATGCAGCTACAGCTAAGGAAGAAAGTTAACATTCACTCGACCAAAAAGCATGGATAAAAGATCACTCATCAGCACTATTTATTTTAGTCTTTTTTTTCCCTCCTCTAAACTTACACAGACAATAATATTCTACTTGAAAAAAGCCACCAGCGCTATATTTGCCAGCTTAACATCTGAGAGCAAAAAGCAAGACTCCCTTCTTCCCATTTACTGACAATTAGCTGCAGCTAATTTGGAGGGAGCCAGGTGCATTCAGTTGGCAGGAAATCAGCTGACATGGCTAAATTTCTCATACAAAGAATTGTAACAAAGTTTGGATTTTTTTTCAGACCAGACTTACAATGAGGTAGCATTGGCATAGACAGCTATAAGGCTTTCACTTGTGTTACCAGAGATCAGTTGTAATCTCAGTGGCATGATCCATTATAATCCATAGGCTTTGTAGAATTTGATTTGGAGGTGACTGTAACTCACTTATTTTACTTTCCTTCTGTTACCGCTTGGATAGATTTATATGCTTTTATTTAGTCTGAGTCACTGGGTATATCAACTATATACAGTTGAGTACCTCTTACAGTATAATCAATTAATAAATTTGTTCACAAAAATACCTTTTAAAACAATATTTAGTCCATTCTAGCATATTTGATAATGGCAAATATAAACATGCTGGCTTTCTGGGAAACCATGCGAATGTCACCATTGCCTCCTGAAAGTGAAAGTTCTGCTGAAGAGGAAGTGGAATTAGTCACTTAACCCTATATTATGATGCATAAGACTGTGCATATAATACTATAATTCTATAGTATAGTTATCTTCCCCCATAGAGCACCAATGAAAAATCTGGTATATTAGAGCAAAAAGGGATAAAATAGCTTCCAAGGTCCCTGTTAATACAGGCAGCCTATCTTGTACATGCCTTTCATTCATGTATTGGAAAGGTATTTCAATATTATTTTCAGTAAAATAAATAAACATTTCTTATTCTTCTCTATATACTTGATGTTGAAACCGGTATTTTACCCTACTTGAATTTCTTATCTCTTGGTTTAGAAAACAGTCCCAGTCTTCTCTCTCCTCCAAGAATTCTTATGTATTTGAAATTTGCAGCTGGGTAAAAGGAAGACAATAATAGCAAAGATATATCTAAAATACAAAGAAAATAGCTTATGTGGTACTCAACATACAGTTGACTGTATCACCTTAGGCTCCTTTCATAAAATAGATTTGAGATAGATGCAAGAACAAAAAAAATCCTTAACTATTTTCTCAGTGACGGTTATTGAAGAGTTGACAGGTCATGTTTCCCAGCAACTAGACCTCTCTGCAATGGAAATTATATACAAAAGTTTTAGCAGGTATGTGAAGTGCTAAGAGTTGTACAGTCAGGCCAAAATTGAAGGAGAAAAACTAGCAAATATCTTTCGAGTTCAAAAGTGTTTTAAAAGTTATAATCATTAGGAATCACTGATGCCTAGGGAAATTATAATGTTAGTCTGAAGCTTTTACTAATACAGATTGCAAATGCTAAAACTGATACATTTTAGTAAGTGAGAATCAATGTGCGTGAAGGCAAATTCTGATCTTCATAGAGTCACAGAATGGTTGAGGTTGGAAGGGACCTTTGAAGATCATGTAGTCCAACCCCCCCTGCTCAAGTAGGGTCACMTAGAGCATTTTAGACAGGGTTGCATCTTCCTAACACACCCCAGGAGACCATTGGCCTTCCTGGCCACAAGGGCACATTGCTGGCTCATGGTCAATCTGTCATCCACCAGCACTCCCGGGTCTTTCTCTGCACAGTTGCTCTCCAGAAGGTCAGCCCCCAGCTTGTACTGGTGCCTAGGGTTTTTTCTCCCTAGGTGCAGGACCCTGCAGTTGCCCTTGTTGAACCTCATGAGGTTCCTCTCCRCCCAGCTCTCCAGCCTGCCCAGGTCTCTCTAAATGGCAGCACAGCCTTCAAGTGTATCAGCCACTCCTCCCAGCTTGGTATCATCAGCAGACTTGCTGAGGAGGCACTCTGTCCCCTCATCCAGGTCACTGATGAAGAAGTAGAACAGGATGGGAGCCAGGACTGAGCCCTGGGGGACACCACTAGCCACAGGCCTCCAACTAGTCTCTGCGCCACTGATGACAACCCTCTGAGCTCTGCCTTTCAGACAGTTCTCAATCCACTCATCTAAGCCACACTTTCTGAGCTTATCTGGGGGGGGGGACAGTCCCACCTTATGGGGGACAGTGTCTTCTTCAAATGCATGGGAATCTATGGTACCTGCAGGCTTGTTTATATCTGTGTAACTGAAATCAGAATCTGCTCTGAGGGATTTAAAATAATCACTGATGTCTTACTTTGCCTTTTATAAAGACTGTATTTTTTAAACTTCATTTCTGCTAGTGCATAACCAAAGACATTATAAATACCAGATCCCTCTGAGGGCCATCTGTGGAACTAGATACCATCCAATGAGAACATAACTTTAGTATCAGGATTGTTTACAGTGTATGAACAGCCATGATAGGATTTTTCCCTATTTAAACTCAGAATTGTGTAACAATATCCTCATCACATCAAAGCTTTTTAGTGTCGTTACTGGTGAGTGAGAGCACTCCTGAACCTCACTTTTAACTGGTAGCCACTTTTGTGTGTGAAGCTTAGATGGCTTAGAAGGTCAGAAGTTATGAATTTCCACATAAGATCTACAGGAACCTGGGTGGAGAAAATCGGAATAGATGATCAGATATACCTGTCAGTTTGTTGACAACTGTGGCTCAAGTGAGATACAAAGAAAGGTTGACAAGCTACGTACCTTGAAGGCCTGAGTGTCTTGCCTGCACTGCGCTACAGCAGGAGAGGGAAAGTCACCTCCTTCCCTTCCAAGCAAAGTGAGACAGTGGGGAGACAGTGGAAGAACTTTCTTCACCTCCCAAACATTATGGCAGATTGATGAAGAGAAGCAAGTACTTGCTGAGGCAAATATTCCCACTGACATTAGGGTCCCAGTTTAGGAGGTGCGTCTTCCTAGGCCTCCTCCATAGCCAGTGAAGAGAAAGAGGAGCCACTGGAGCGCCAAACAGGAGCACCAAAACCAGATTCTTGCTGGGATCCACTGTGGAGGTAACCCTGTATCATCCACTAACTATAGGAGGAGTTTAGAGAGATTGCCCACTAAGTGAAGTATAAAATAGGCCTAGGTGCGTACTCATACTCATTGGAAGATGTTCTTTCTTCCACTGCCAGAGTAGAGCTTCTTGTAATACCAGGACATATTCTTCTGTATGCTGTAGTGATTTCTTCAGAATCAAGCAGGCCTGCCAGAATATTATGTGGTGGAATTACAAACTTTCCAAAACATATTTAGTAAGAGTGATTGAGAACATCAGTTAATAATTATTGATTATTCAGTAACATACTAAATCATTAATTCTGTAACTTATAATTAGTTTTTCTTCAGAACCTTTCCAAATTTAAGTAACTATTGATTCTTCAGTACTCTCTGATTTAAATATAAAGCGAAAAATGTAAGAGTTTTAATATTTTTATAGCAAAATTTTTAGCATCAAATTAAYGCTATAAAGAAAAAAAATACGTGTGTAATGCTACACATAACCTGCAGCCATTCTGTAACTAGTGAATTAATGGGACCTGAATAAAGGCCAGTATGTTTTAACCTAGGTATTTAGCTTTAAGAAAGATCATTTCATCAATTCTTTTGTGTATTGAAACCTCTCAAGACATTTTTATGAAACACCCTGGACCCTCATGGCAATTTCATTAAGACTGAAATGGATTTTTTTTTCTTTCCCTCAAACATAAAAATTTTCTTCGCAATGGAACTCTTGGATTACCTTTAAGATTTTTTTTTGCAGTCATCCAAATTATAGTATCTGATGCAGGAATTTTCTGTACCACTGCAGAGAGCAGAAGATACTAGTAGCTGAAAGCAGTTGCATTACCACTAACTATTCAAAATTTTTATTTTATTTCACAGATGAACAAACAGAAATCAAATTCTTTATTATTTCTTATTTCTTCATTTTTGTCTTCTGGTGTTGGTGCCTTTAGGATTAATGGTTTCAACTCAAGTTCTTAACAAGAGCAAAATTCACTCTTAGAAGCCAGGATTCTTAGGTAATGCATTTATCAGTAAACAAACACTTTAGAAAAAAGTATAATATCAAAGATCTCATAAAAAAACAAAACTAGAATCATCTCAATTCAGATATGTCCTTTCTTGGAAGGAAATGAAATGCAACATGGTAAATTGTGAAAATCTGTCTTAGAAAGCTCTSTTTTTTATTCCAAAATCAAAAACCTTCCAAGTATATTTCATTTTCTGCATTTTTCTGTAAATACAAATTTACACTTTCCAAGAATTTTATTTTCTTTCAAGAAAGGGCATATCTGATTCAAGAGCTTGCTAGTCGTGTTATCTCTAGTTTTGAGATAACACATGATACAATATCAACAGTAATTGGATGTTTTTAATAGCAACAAAAGTTGCAGAAGTCTTGTTTACAACCATCTTTATTCATAATCCTTAATTTTTGCCTTTAAAATAGATCCCTAAATACAATCTCCTGCAGGTTATGGTTAGAACACATCATTTTTCACAGAACAAATAGTATTGCGAATGATCTCGCCCACGGAAAATCAGACACCTCAGGGCTGCAGTGGTTCGTCTCGTTAAATGTTGCAGGAATACGCAACGGCTGCACGCGTGGAGACTAGGTTGCACAAACAGGCAGAAGCTGTGGTATCATGGTCCTGACAAAGCCCATCACAGTTCGCTGGTGGCCCGTCGGCGTTGCAGCTAGTCTCCTCTGGTGCCTGGCTTTCAAGGGGAGCGGGAAGCAGGCGGCAGCGTGCTGCCGATGCGTCAAACGGCGGCACCCAAACGCGGTCGCCTGAGCACTCAGGAGCAAAGGTGAGCCTCCTCACCGCATGCGCTACGTATGCACAGCTTTATGCAGCTTACCTAGGGATAAATATACGGGGCTGTTCACAAAAGAACAGCAGAGCCTCCTACCACCAGCAGCACSGGCAGGTATGGCTGGTTATTACCTGGCACCTGAGAGAAGGACGGCAGCAAAGCCACATAGCCGTCCCCTTTCTACATGGGATGGCATCCTGCCTTGCTTTGCCCCTAGGAAAATAGGAATAAAGCTATTCATTTCCTATTGCAGCATTAACAGCTTCTACCATCAGATAGCACCAGTTTCCAATGGGTACTTGAAATGTGGTMAGCTCACATCTGAGTATACCTGATTTGTGTAGCCATATGAAGTTTTCTCATCAATTGTAAGATGTCCCACCATCACATAAAACTTGATCCAGTTTATTCCAAGTGTTGTCAGCTGTGGTGGACCTGTGCCTCAGTTTTGCATCAGTCCTCAAAGAAGAAGCATATTGCCCACTTTCAGCYGACACTCTGATATTTTACTTTTTAAGTCTTCATAATTCATTAAAGAAAACAAAAGCAMGGAGTAAATTAAACTGTGACCAATAAATGTAAGTTTCCTAAGTACAGTCATTCATAAAATCTACTTTTGCATTAGCAGATCAAAATCAATATAATTGACTTCTGCTCCATAAAAATATTTATTTTTTATTTTGTTTTTTCATAAAGTATGAAATAAAACACATTAAGAAATTTCAGATAACTAGCTCTGTCGATAGAGTATGAAGGATGAGAAAAAAAGTGAGTAAAAAAGCAATATATTTTTCATGAACTATTGGATCCRATGAACAAGTTAATGATGTTTGCAAGGAAGAAGATGTGAGCACCAAAAGTTTTCAAGTTGTTGAGTGATAATAATGGTGCCATCTATTGTGCATCCATCACACTGTAGTTCTTGACATGTATTTTGGACTGTTTTCATACRTTTTCTTTATGATGATTAATAGTAGCATTGTACTATCTGAAATAGCAGCCCATCACACAGAGAAAGGTRCATTAAATTAAATTCACATAATAACAACTTTGATCTCAGACACACATAAAGAAACTACTTAAAGGTTAGGAAAAGAATTTGTAAGAAATACCCATGTCTAAGATGAGAGTCCATAATAAAATACACTGAAAATGAGTAGGGAGAAGATACACTACTTAAAGACAAATACCTTTCTTAAGCACCCATTATTTGGATTTTTTTTCCCCACATTTACATTAGGTGGTGATGAGGATGTGTTTTCTGTTGTTACACTTTGAAGGAAAAATGGGCACTGCATTAGATAAGGTAATTAAATTTCTGCAAAAGGAAGGAATAAAAGTAATGTGTATCACCCTTTTGCTTCTCACAGCCTGAATAYGCTAGCATGGCCTGCTTTGCCTCTGATATAAATCGGAAGTGCACAGAGGTYGAAATAACTTACATTCCTTTCCCCCTAGTTTCTCAAACATTTTGGATGAAGCATCTGTTCTGTTCTTTTCAGTGGACAGTGGAAGAAAAGTTAGCATAGAGACAGTTCACCAATATCTTTCCATCTGATGAGACTGAAAGCCTCATCACTTTGAAGCCCTTTAATTTTAGGTGACCAGAGAAGTGTATAGACATTTCAGCATGACTACGCTTATGTTAACACATTTTAGTTTGCTATCCAGGAGAATGAACACAGTTATTATGGCTCAGCTAACAAGCGCTACCTCTAATTTCACCTATTCTGGGGTGGAATTTAGCAGGAGAATTTAAGAATTTTCATTGTGTGCCCTTCACTCTGACTCATCCTGAACAAATAAGGAAAAAGATCCCTTCTCCCATCRGAGGAATGCACATAATAACTAGCTACATGAGTGTCATAAAGTACTTTTAATGATTAGAAATCAGTCCAAAATCTCAGGATTTGTCGTGTGCAAGTGAGGATGGTAAGTCCTTGTTCAAACTTACTTGGGGAAACTTTGCAGCCCTGTGTGTTCCCGGGAGCACGGAAACGGAGCCACACTACAGTTTCCCAGCGTGGGATCCCAGCTACAAAAATCAAACTTTCAGCCTTTCRCAGCAAGCAACAGATTGCAAGAAAAATGGAGTGCAGAGAGAGGGTCAGAGATGGTGGTCTGGCTTGTGGATACGACTGGAATGGTAAAGTCCAGCTAYGCTGCCACCCTCTTAACCACCAACATATAAATAAATCTTAGCTGTGTTTTGGTAAGTGTTACATTTCCAAATGAGTCTCAGTGTAAGTTCAGTTTGGCTTTTCATTTTCTATACAGTTACATGTGCACACAATAATGTTGTACAGGACTGTGTAGAAAAACTGGATTAACTGCACGTTGATCTACTGAAAACATTCCAGAGCATCATCACAGTTAATAGATTTGGTCATGATATAATAACATATCAAGTTACAGTATTGCTAAAAATGTTACAAATTCTTACCTTCTTACCATTATCAGAGACTCTGGCATAATTGTAAATCCTCTCTGTTTAACCTGAAATAATCTTGATGGATTTAAAAAAGAAATTCCAGAGCAGAATAAGTCTGAAGAATGGGAAAGGTCAAAAATCTAACTTTTTGAATGGAARCATGAACTGAGTAAGCAGTTGATTAAATTCTTCTGTTATGTATGTAAAATCCAAGTATCCATAAAGCCCARGGGAATCACATAGTTTATGTTCCACCTGTATCAGTAATATCATACTATTMTATATTCAGAAGGTACATAATTTAACAAAAAAATTTTGAGGAGTAGTCTAGCAGTTTTTGGTATTTATTGGAATTACACTTTCATGTCTTTTTAAAAGGTAACTCACCAAAGTTCAGCTGTCTGGGATTCTTAAGGGTAAAAATAACCCCATAATAGCTAATAAATTTAAGAATCCTCTAGAAACTTCTTTGCATAACTTTCTTATGCATAATGCTGTACATAATGTTTTAAAAGACCTGCTCTACCAGGGCTAGAAACACCTAACTTTTGAGGGAGAGTCCTTACGTCTGTGCGTTGAAAAGCTCCTTTTTTCTTCCTGAGCTTCCTGAGAATGTGTCACCTAAAATCTATCATTCATCCAGTATTTTATACAGCTATTCCAGGCTTATTCCAGCCTGGTATTTCTGTGGTAGAATTTTCTCATTTATGGGGTGAACAGGAAAGAAAATGTTTCTATGGCTGTTGGTTTGGATTTAATGCTTTAGAGCTTTTGTCTTATCTTAAAAAAAGAAATTTAGCATCCACAGAGCACTTGGCTTTTAAAAGCTGTCTTTGTGAAGGGAGTAAAGCTATTTTCCATGTTATTGTTTAAAACAGATGAGAAAAGGGAGAAACCATCACCCTGTGGAAATCAGCATAGTCTGCTGTGAATTTAATATYACTTTTTCCCCATAGCCAGTAACATGTTAAATTCCCTAGGCCCAACCACGACTCTGAATTATATGCCATGAAACTATGAGGTGCAAGGTAGACCTGAGAAGAAGGCCAACAGACAAAAGACAAATCAATGCTTGCGCATCAGTACAGCATAATAAAAGCAATATCTCATGTTGACACCTTGATTGAGTTTGTTTTGGACAAAGATTAGCATTGTTTCACCTAAATTTACCCCTGATGTTGAGTTATGCCTTTGTGTGGTGTCCGATATTGATGACTTATGGCACAGCTCCAGCTGTAGTAACATAACTTGTCTCATTCTTTCCTCAAGGCTCCTGCTATTCTTTTTTCTGCAATGTACTTTTCTCCCGCACAGAGTAAGCTAAAAATGCAAATATGCAATAGTAAGATATCAAAGACTACTTAAATATTGTGATTGTGATACTCTATTTTTTTRTCAAAGGTGCAGACTGTTCCCTCATTCTCACAAAGTATGGCATTAATAGAGGCTCCATAAGTGCTCATTTCTTGTTCCTTATCATTTCTAGTTGACCCTGTAACAGGYTCTCCTTCAAGCCTGTTGCCTACAACCTTCAAAGTTGTAAGGCAAAGCCCCGGAGCTGAAGACATTTCTAAGCTTTTCCAATGAGCTGAACCATGGATAAAGATTTAATCTAGTGCCAATTCCCCACGTTCATTAAGATCAGTTATTCCACAGAACAACCCAAATATTCCAAGGGAATTGATGTCAGATAAAACTTCTTTCTACTGCTCAGCTAACTGACAAAGGAAAACACCAGTACAAAATATTCTSTAAACCAATGACTCGGCTTCCCATTTTATAAGTGTGTTGGGCAATTTTAGTTGCTGCTTGTGTGAGAACCTGATGACCTCTCTCATTTTTTCTGCAAAAACATTAATTTTAGAACAAATAAGAAGTAGTCAATGAAGGAGAAAAGAAAGCAGCAATGAATCTGAATCTTGAATCTGTATAAAAAGGTAGATCTGAAACATAAATTTTGTCTTACTTCACTYCAGTAACTACCTTTAGATTAGTTTGGTTTAGTATTATAAAATGGATGGCTTTCAGCCATCAACTTTTTTTTCCCTTGTCATTCATTTCTATATGTGAATGGATATAGAGTTGTTTTCACAATTATTCTGATGTGTTTATAACCTGTTCAACATAGGAATGCTCACTGTAGACATTTTTCTGTGTTAATTTGGAAGCTCTACTGACCTCAGTAGAGATATTTTTTTCATTCATTCTGAAGTTACAGAGGAAATGGGTAACTGAAATTCATAACTCTTCAGAGAAGGAGCACCCCACAAGTAACCTGTCAGGGACCTAGGTGGCACATAGATCAGGTGGCAGCTGACTGCATGCTGGTCAATGTCATGAGAGAGACACACTTACRCCCAAATTCAACATAGTAATTAAAAAGAAAAATGTAAACATGTTGTTTTGTATTTTATTAAACAGTGAGAGACATAAATTGTGTGGGGGCTATTAATACTGCCAGACAACTGAGTATACATTATAACTGTAAGTTATATTAATATATTTATGAAAATACTGTATGAACACTAATGATTCCTATTTYTCTGATTCACCTGGCTAATGAAGCCTTGGATGGTTAAATGCAGGTAAACACACTCYGCTTGCACCAAATGTGAACAGCACTGGAGTATACCTACATCTCCCTGCCCAGCATGAAACACCACACAAGTGAGTTAATCCCTTTCCTAAATTTGTCTTTGTACTTCTGGATTACTAAGTATAGTGACCAAAAGCTACCACCTGTGCACTTGCTATCTCCAGCTGCATAAAAAGGCCTGAAAAGTAGAGTATAACATGTACCRGCTATATAAAAGTGCCTGAAATGTAATATGTAACATGTGATTCCAAAATTAATTTCCRTAACATAACATTACGAACAAAACATGGCTGATTTTCCACAAGTATTTTGACTCATTATATGTATGGTAAGCTACATCTCAAATAAATGATGCAGTATCAGCAACTTTAAATAATCGGTCGTATCTTTGGCTTGCATCATACTTATCTCACTTGATTTATACCTGGAACCCTGTTCTTAACTCAAGTTAGACAACAAAATTAGACACTATTTCTACAGTCCTAAAGACCTACTTAAGTATCCATCTTGAGTYGTAATATTCCTTCTTGACCACATATCTATTAACATAGGCATACAGTGGGTATCTCTCCCTTTATCAACAGGAAATGCTATCYAAAGTTAAGAAAACTGCAAATGAAAGGCCTCCTGCTGTGTTGATTGCAGAGAGTTTAAATTTATAAGGTTGGGKTTTTTTTGATGAAACATGCCCATACTGAAGTGCTGTCAAAATGATTTGCATTTGTATTACTTTTCCCAAAGCTAATTACAACAATTTTTATTGCCTAACTTTTTCTTACTGTTAGCATCAACATAATTGAATATATTATGTTAGTTCCAGATTAATAAAGGAAGTCTGTGATTTCCAATTTACATACTACGCACAGATACCTTTTATGAGCTAATCTGTTTTGTATATTGTAATCCATAATTTGAAATGAAAGAGCTCGGCATCTTTGCTCATTAAACCGTACATAAACACAGGAGAAACGATCAAAACTCCTAAGCCCTTTCACTAGCACTTTGGTAACCATTCCRGCAGCTCTGGCACTCCAGTTTAAGGGACATATAGAACAGCGCAACCATAAAACACCGTTTTGCAGCAAAAGGCGTACACAGATGCTCAGAAAATATGCTAGCCACCGGTTAGCGTGGTGTCCGGGGAGGGCAAAACTTGGGGAAGTCGCCTGGCGAGAGGCACGGGCACGGAGAGCAGCGCGCTCGGGGGCAGYGGGGCCGCAGCGGGCACCCCCCGGGCGGGGGGCGACCCAGGGGCAGGCAGGTCTGCAGTGTCTCCTCGACSGGGAGAAGCATCTCACTTTCTTTCTCTCGTCGCTTTTTTTTTTTTCCTCCCTCCCTCCCCCCAGAACACTATGCATTTCTCCCTTTTACGGGGGTGTCTCCCTTTATTTTTCCTTATCTTTCTTTTCTTTTATTCCTCCTTTTTTTCTCTTTTTTTTTCTTTTTTTTTTTTTTCCCTCTTTTTCTTCCCCTGCCTCCCGTTTCTTTTGAAGGACTCCGGCGAGCCCCAGTGCTCGCTGCTCTCCTGACAGCCTCCTCCTCCTCCTGCCTCTCCCTCGCGGCGGCGGGCGCGCAGCGGGCGCGGGGGCTGCGCGGGGACTCTTACCTGCGCGGCGGGGAGAGGCACATCCGCGGGCGGCTGCAGGCGGGCGCCGGGCGCGGAGCAGCCGCGCAGCGCGGTGCGGCCGGCGGGGGATGCGCGCCGGTGCGTCCGCGCCCCGAGCTGGTAGGCGCAGGCTTATTGCCGCGCTGCGCTGCCAGCCGCGGAGCCGGCGGRTCCTGCGGCCATCAGACCGCTCGACCAGAGCCAGCAGGGTCCACGGTCAGTAGTTTGCACGGTCCAGCCAGCTGCAGCTTAATATCAGGCTCCCTACAAAATAAATAAATAAATAAACGGAGAGGATGAGCRAGAGGAAAGCATCCGTGCATATGGGCTTCTGGCACTGCAGTTATTAAAGCTGAAGGGAGGAGTCACTTTAATTCAAGGTCTTGCTCTCAGGAAATGTTTCATTACGGATGCAGGCGCAGGGGGAGTCCAAAAGTTGGAGCAGACCCAACTTTGGGCGTCTCGGACAGCGGGACCCCATGACCAGGCAGAGCCAGGGCCATATGGAAAACACCCCTTCCTGCCCCAGGAGCAAAGGGGAACTTCAGAAGTGAAAGGAGAGGAGCCTTCTATTTTCTTTTTTTTCTTTTTCTTTTTTTTCCCCCAGCTACCACATATGTTTGAAAAAGGCATATATTCCTGATGTAAGTATTTCRAATGATGGAAAAACTAGGATGCTCCTAGGCAAGCTATTCCAATAGCTCATTCTCATCACACTTAAAAGTTTGCACATTCTTCCTTGGAATTTACCAAGTGACCAGGCTCACAGGTGATGGTTCTCCCAACTGTCATCAGCTGAAAGCCAGGTCATSATTGCCTGGATAATTTCTAAAATCCTACTAATACACATAAATTATATTTTGTCGCACAGATTTTGACTAAGTAGTGCTCTAACTACCACAGGCTGGTAAATATTATTAACCTTATTTTACAGCTGAGGAAACTGGGACAGGGAGTTTAGGAAAGGGTCAAGGTTACATAGCTAGAGCCAGATTCATACAGGACTGCAGGCCTGAGTATACCTAGCTTGTGGGATCATCAGCCCCCTGAGACCACTTCCTTCCTTCCTCCTTGTTCCTTGGGYGTAAGCATGGTGCCTGAATGACACCATATATAGTTTGGCTGTCACCTGTCAGCTCTGGAGGCTTTTATACACCTCAATTGAACACTGAAATATGGTTTGAGGTCCCCGAAATTTAGGTAATTGCAGCTGTGAATGTAATAACTCGGAAAAAAAAGAAGCATAGCTTTTGGGGGAACAGCAAATAAGGAAGACAAAAATGAAGCTGGACCTTTCATGAACACAGAGAAGAGCTGGACATTTTCATGATAATGTTAAGTTRGTGAGATAGGCATTCACATTTTAGGGCCTCTCAAGTGGAAAGGAGAGAAAGCACCTTTCATAAATCTCAACAACATACTCAGAAATTAATATTTATTATTGTCTCCAGATTACCTGCAATATTAAACAAGCCTTGTTTCAGGACTTCATATTGCTATAGGAACATAGTTGTTATTTTGGGTGGGAAATATTGATAAATAAAAGTGGAAAAGGAAGGTTTTCTTTACAAATTATTCATCTGAACAGAATAAGAAAACTGAACCTACTTCATGGTAGTCATTGAAAATAGTATAGCAATTGGAATAAAATTAAAGGGAGACTTAGGTAAAGTTTGTTAATGATCAAGACAGACAGGAGGAAGGTAAAGTGAATCTTAAAAACCATCCTACATGACTCTTCGGTTCGTCAAAATGTACATGATCTATTTATGTGCGTGCATTTTCTAAATGTGTGCATCACACCAGAATACAAATTACAGCTATGCGAATGGCAGGCAGAATGGAAGCCTGAATGGATGGAAATCATATGAAAAATTACTCAGATTTGTAAATAACCACTAAACTGTTTGTGATAGCCCAAGCACTTTCTGTCAAATCTTCTAGTGAAGTGACTTTGAAAACTGAAAATGAGAACTGAAAGGATGGGCTGATTTTTTCTAGTTAGCATTAAACAGACTCAGAGAATTCTTTAATATACATAAACATCTACACATAGAGTCACAGAAAAGCTCAGAACAGTTCTAGCCCAGCTAAGCAGAAAACAAAAGGTGGAAGGGAAAATATCCACTTCTGTATAGCCATCCCAAGGTTTTTGCTTTGTAATGTGTATTCTGAAATGTCTTTTTTCCACTAATCTTATCTTCTTTAGGAAATAAATTATTTATATAAAAATGCACGCGCGCACACACACACACACACACACTCCAAAACTTAATGCCAGGACTTGCAACGTTTTGTAAAATTGAGCAAGAGCATACGCTAGACAGACCCCGATCTCGGGACAGCCTGAGATGTAGACGGGAACATAAGCTTATAAAAAAGTTTATAGAGCAGATTTCTTAACCAACACACTTCCAATCGCCCCGTGCAAGTTTTCCCAACAGCAGCCTGAAAGCAGGTGTGCCGCTTAGTCTGGTCACAGATTGTGCAGTGGAGACACAGACCTCCGCAGTGAAAGCGTCTTGGAGCATATCCATCCCAGCACACGACGATGGATCCGATAGCGCCCAAGTCAAGGCTGCTACGGCTTTGGACTCAGAAGTCACCTTGTGCCACAGATGGCCTAAGAGATGGAGCATAGAGGAAGCAAGCTAAAGYGCTCATGGTGGAAGTCACAAACTGAATTTGACTGACTGCAAGAAGCAACGTATGACAGAGCCTGCTGCAGCAAACTGGAGCTTCTTTGCTTCCCTGTGCTAACCACAAATTCCCAGTCGGAAGGCTTGTTTAGGGTAGTGAAGAGTTGGGCATTGTCATTTTACARGACAACCAAATATGGTTAACATTTCACAGTGCAGATAAGGTTGCTCTAATCCAGACTGAATTCCTGGCACCCGCAGCCCCAATGCAGTTTCTACAGGAGACAATTTTTGCTCAGGTAGCAAAAAATCAGAGTTAAACAATGGTCAAGCAGTTATGCTCAGAAATTATTAGGGACTGAATAGTAACTATCTTAGATCAGAATTAAAATTACTAGATCAACTACACATTATTTTCAGATTTTATGCAAGGGATCTTCCTTGGTTCCCTCTACTKTTGCTATAGAGCAACCAGGGACCTATTATGTTAAACTTTGGACAAATGAGGTACAACAACAACAACATATAGTCTAGTAAGGTAAAAATCCTGATAAGGATAATGTATTTACTGTGTGAGCAGCAGAAGTTTTATGTGTTCTTAATTATTCATTTCTTTGCTTCTAAGTGCCTTGATTTATAAATGATGTGATGTGTACATACAGTGTTGATACTCAGATAACTTAATTGTTTTGGTAATATAACAAGGCATATGATGTAATGTCAATTGACTGCACCTTGTGTGCATTAACAGAGCTTTTCYATGTTGATGCTTATCCTCTAGTGACAAAGCTAATGATTCCTAATATGTGTACACAGGGTAAGAAAAAGACTGCAGTGACAGACACTTAATAAATGGTTAAACAGACTGGCAGGAAAGCCAAGAACAAGACTCAAAATGAAATCTTGGCTTTAAACTGTTTTTGGAATGATATAATCAGATGCAAAAGATTTGAATACAGGGAAAAAAAAAAGAAAAGAATAAGGCTGAGGAGGGGAAGTACAAAAGTAATGGCAATATTTGTCCACACATGCTGATTTATCAGCTTCCTTTCTTCACACAGACCTGTTTAGAGCAGATGCATTCTTTACCATCACCTAACKCTGCTGAAGCAAAACAGAACTGGAAATGCAGATGCTCCAAACAATACCTGCTTTATGTTATGTTTCTAGTAGTAATCCAGACTTAAAGCCATTAGGCTTTAAGTTATCATAGGGCATTATGAATCTGCTCTTTCAGGCACATCAGTAATGGAGTACCAAGTATCTAATTAAAATGTAAACATCCAAGTAYGTACTCACGCTTTCTAACTGATGTCATCTGAATTATTGCCTAGGAAAAACTCCCTCCCTCCATGGGCTACATAGAGAAATTCACATTCCTAATTATAATCACCTAAATAGTGTGAAGTATCTGGTTTGCATTCTTTACCATCACCTACCTCTGCTGAACAAAATAGAACTGGAAATACATGAACCAGAAAGAAAGGACAACAAAATCCTTGTGGCCCAGYCACTGAGGATCAGTAACATTTATTTCTAAGGTCCTCCCAGAAAGAAAAGAGTCGAAATGAGATAGGTATCAATAACTAAATGTTCAGAGCAAAGAGGAAATGCTCACCTTTACGTGACAAATTATGCACTATTTATTTTTTTTTCTTTTTTTAAAAAACACATCTATTCAAGAAAATTCTTGCAAGAACCRTCCTGGTTCTACTTTAAGGTGTACCTTTGGGGACTTTGTTTCTTTTTTTAGAAGTTAAAAATCACCACCAAGGTAGCAAACGGAGCAGGAAACCATCTCCTGTAGTCAAAACAGGAAAATCAGCCAGAGCAACAGCGTCTTTCCTCTCAGTAAGACTTTGAAAGACAACGTGGTTTGAGTTATGTCCAAAGCAGTAGTGCTACTACTAACAGTACTGCCTAATTACGAATATAATCTGCYGTTTGGTGAAAATTAACCTCATAAAGCCCTTACAGTGTAGAAGGTTAAGTACTTAGATTACTTCGTATCTAGAATTTGACCCAGAATCTCAGTTTCATAATGCTAGACCAATATGTAATTGATTTTCTATCACTATTGATGGTCACAAAAATGTAAGACTTCATCCAGTTGGGTTACAGAGGGAGGAAAAAAAATCTATCACAAAGATACAGAAGCATCCATCAAAGATGCATTTAGAGCAAATGGACAATGCACTTTTTAAAAAAATTGTAATCATATTCAGGGGAATGACATTTAGCAGTCGTCGACTGCAGGTTATGGAAATATTCTGTGACCTTGGCTTCTCTTCCAAGTGGAAAGCAGAACCACAAATAAAACTGCGGGGAATAAAGCAATTGAGTTTTAGGCTCAATTATATTGTTTTGAGAATGCTCTATAGTAAGATAATGACCTCAATTGCACTCACAACTACCAATTTTGGCATCAGYGCTTGACCAAAAACCACATGTTGAATAACCCCGTAATCTATAAACGTACAGAGTTCAAAGTACCGCCATCAGAGCCCACCTACATATACATAAATGAATCTTGCATATACTTATTGTAGCAGCCCAGCTATTTTGGTAAAAGTGTGATTTTCATTGCCAGGATAGTTGTATTGGTGTRCTCCTTGGAGTGTGTAGGCTTAACTTATACACACGCAACATATTATGGTTTATTTCATTGCTACTGTGTAAGATCTAACGACAAGGACGCAGTTGCAGTCACCCTGGGTGGGCATTTTCCACCCTACTATATGTCGATATTTAAAGCAGTAAGTCTGTGTTTAGCAGCAAGGCCTTTTTTATTCACATAACTACTTCAATGTAAAATCAGATTCTGAAAGCAAATATTTTCTTCTTTTATTTCAGAATGGGTAGGAAATGGCAGAAGTTGGAAGCCAGGCCCTAACATTCTGGTTTATTTAAATGTTATTTATTTACAGCTTGAGCCTGTACACTGAATTTAGCTGTTAAGTAAAGAAGTAGGAGGAGAGAACAGAAGCTCTTTGCCTGACAGCAGTTGTTAGAGTAGCACTCCTGATTATCGTAATGGGTTTGCTTGTCAAACGCCTTTCATACCAAAAGCAAAGCTGTTAAATATGAAGTTGAGACCGTGGATTTTTTATTTTTCCTTCATACAGAGAAAGAAAAGACATCTTCTTTCTTTTCCTTTTTTTTTTTTTTTTTTTTTTTTTTTTTTTTTTTTTTTTTTTTTAATTTTTTTTTTTTTTTTTTGGTATTTCTTTCTGTGACCATTAAAAGCATTTTTAATGCTTGAGGGAATCTTACTTGGAAGGAGATATCACAGCATCTACCTGTCTGTTGGTGATTCTGAACACCTTGTTCATCATTTCAAATAATGAGTCAGCACATTTCTTTTTGAATTTGCTACTAATTCTAATTTATCTCTTTTGACCAGTGGCATTCATAAATAAGTTCTATTTCTCACTTCTTGTTCACTAAAAAGAAATAATTTTAACATTCTACTTTCTGAATTGGAAGTTTCTGCTCATCTGGCTGGCTGGCAGAGCGCCGTGTYGTGGTGAGCACCACTGACATCTCAGAAGTCGTGTGGTGCTGGAAAAGATATCACAAGGAACAGACGGAGAATGGCAGTGGAAATTATATTAACCAAAAAAAAATTGACCTTAGCTCCTAATAAAAGAGTTGTTTAGACACCTTCCACTCCTCTGCAGCCGTGGAAGGGCAGTGATTTTAGCCAGCACAGGAGAGCTGGAGATATGAAGGAGGAGAGGCAGAAAGTAAGCCTAGCTATTGCTGACATTTTCCAGTGAGCAGTGCTCAGTGAAGGTGATTATTCACTGGCCAGGGCGAGGGATCCATTTGGTAAAGGATTAGGGAAAATATTAGCCCCCAAAATAATGATTAGTATTGTGGCAGTTGATGTTTGTTACAAACAACACCAACAAAAATTCATTCTTCCTCTTCTCTCTAATTTTCAAAGGGATGTTCTGAAACTCCAGCAATGATGCCAGGACTAAATTCACACACCAAAGCAGGTAGGAGCAAGCAGAAGACTTAGTAAGGAGAGTTGAATCTAATTTTTTTTTTAATTCACACTATTCCTAGATGCATTACATCCCACACTTGCAGATATATTAAACTATATTCCCAGAATCCAGAGCTGGGATTGAGTGTTTTCTTTTCGTGATAGGCTGAGGAACTTGACTTTCTTCCTTTGGTAAGGTGAGACTGCTGAGCAGGAAACCGTTTCTCCTACCCACACTCTGGCTACCTCGTTTGAAGGATAGAAAGAACAATGTTTGTATGTCCCATAAACTGCTGAAAAGATTCTTTCCTTGCTGCATATGAAGAGAACAAAACCAATTGCATTTTAGAGTAGAGGTGAGTAGGGTGCTTTSTACCTCTACATTACTTGAGCCTGGCTGGAAAATAAAAATTAGGGTAATTCTCATTTTACCTAACATAACAAGGAGCCAATTTATGAGGCATTCCTGAGGTGTTTCTTCTGGCTTCTAAGCCATCAAAACATTGTTAACTGTCTTGAACTCTTACACTTGCTGTTGGCTTTGTTGGCACCCTATACACAATTTTTAAGTGTGGTATTCCATTACCGATGCTGCAGGACACCAGCCTGCAGAATTAAAAAGAAGTAGTATTAAGCATTTTAAAGGGACAATGAAGAGGAGGAAGAGAATCTAACTGAAAAAAAAATCCCCTCAAAGTGAAACTAGTTTTTCAATTACTTTTATAAAACATTTTTATGCCAAGGCAACAAAGAAAATGAGCTAATATATTCAAAAAAATCTTCATTCCTTTTGTTACTGTTCTCTCATAGATGTACTAGAAAATCATTAATATCTCTCTGAAGACTGTAGAGCTGGAAATATAGCACCATAGCTATTGCTTATGTTCCTTATTAGAAAGGCAAGTGATTCCTCCAGGTTTTCTTATTATACATATTGAATAAAAGAAGAGTTGAAAAAAGATTAATTCTGGAAAATCGCACACAAAGTAGAAAAAATCAATAGCAACAGGAATCTAGGGAACAGGATTCAAAAAAATCACAAGCGCTGGAACAGTTACTGTGTGAATGACAGATGAAAAGAATAAATCAATAGAAAGCTTTGAAGAAGATACCATATGARCAGACGAATATATACTCCAGAAAGATTAATGTTTTGTGTATGGCAGACAAAGCCAAWGGAACCAGCCATCACGAACTGGAAAATAATATCGCATCCCCTAACACTTGGTAATGACCTTGATAGGAAGAAGTTGACTGCAGAGAAGTTACATCTTCCTCAGCTGGGTAGGATTTTGTCCAGCTTTGAGAGCATTTGCTTGATCGTCTGTATTAGACATAGCTCTTGTTGCCTGCAGACTGCTCATAACTTGAAACTTCACATTGCGACAGAATTGGTCAGAAAGCTACCAGTAAACACTTTCTGATTTGAAAAAGATGATTCAAAATAGTAACTTTTACGGAACTTCCCCAAAAGTTTTATTCATAACTTCTAAAAATTCCAGAGGAAATTTCTACTACAAAGTATGAMTATAGTGCTTATGATAAGGGAGACTAGAATAAGGAGGAAAGCGGTTTGTTTGCTCTCCCTAGATTTGACTTAGCAGTGATTTTCCAATCTATATTTCAGGAGAAGGAGTCCTAAGAGCAAGTGACCATTACTTTGTGAAGAATTTTCATGTGATTTTGTTCCTACTCTTGACTGCATTTTTATTTTATAGCGCTGTTGGTTCCCAAACTCAGTAGTTACTGTGGAAGTTGAAACTSCATGTTTTAGTAAAGAAGTTTTAAATAGATATAAATTCCGGGGGAAGGATTCATCCACTGAGATCCAATGAGATAGCTTTCGTTAAAAGAATGATGAATAGGGAGAGAGTACCTTAGATCCTCTTTTCATATACTCTTGTAGGTTCATATTAAAAGCAAACATATATATATATATATATATACATATATATATACATACACACATGTATACATATATATATTGCAACACTTTTTTCCTGAAAGGTTCCTTCTGGTGCATGTCTAAGAACTTTAATCTGTATGTAAAAATCACACTGATGACTTTGGATTCTGTTCCTTAGCGTGTTGAGCCTTGCCTCRGTGCTGACAGAAATGAAAGGCGGTGTGCTATTGCTAGCTTGAACTGGCCAGTGTCAGGAGAGGTGTCAGCAGACTACTTCATGGGCTTCGTGAGCAAGAATGTCCTGAGCTAGGTTTTGCCCCACAGTTCATGCAYTGTCTCCATTCAGTTGCTCCATCAGAGGACACATGATCGGGACAGCCACAAATGTAACAAATTACTGGTAATACAAACTAGCAAATGGAGAATTCCCCAATACTGATGATTCATCTGGAAGCTTTGAGGGACCAGTCTGGATTGCGGCCCTTTGCTRACATGGTAGCCTTTCAGGGCCTGTTAAAAGTTATCACAATTTGAGCAATTTAAATTACACTGGACASGGGTGCTGTGAGTTCCCACCCTTGGCAACATCTTTTGACAGCTTAAGCTCTTGACCGCAGGATATTTAGGCCTTCCACTTCCCATTTGTGAGTATACAATTTATCAAAGATTAAAATTGGGGGAATCTTTATGGAAATCTTGTAAAAATAGCAGCAGATTTCCAAACTGAGCAGGGAAAACGCCAATGTATTTTTTCCCCGGGTTTCTAGTGCAATARGTAAGCTACTTTCACAGCTCCCTTTCCTCTTCTAACATTAGTCTATACCTCCAAACTAATATCACTGATATCACATGTTGCTTTTCTTCAGCTGTATCATAAAAATCTCCAGTATTGCCTTCCTTTATCTCAAAAATAGTTTTGTGCTGCCTCTGGCAGTTTTTCTAACCTTCCCTTTCACAGCACAATGCTTGAGGATTTTTCTCTCCTTCTCACAGCTGCATCCTTCAAATATTTTAATCAGGATTTCTCTCTGACCAAAAGATGGACACCTCTCTCCTCCAATTAGTTAATGGTTTCCTACTTTCTGCTGCTCTAGTTTCCGTCTCTCTCATCATCCTCCTTGACCTCGGAGCAGCTGGAGCTCTGAAATTAGATTAGACAAGCTCATGTTACTCTCCTAGCTGAACAGAAACCACTACAGTAGTTTAGCTATTTGTGTCCAAAAACATGCTTGGATTCTTACTTGTTGTGTAAATTGCAGTAATGGTGGGTTTGTATGACTATTTCCAGTACAAACAAAATTATGAAAAAAAATGCAAAGCAGAACAAGTAGAAGACAGACTTATTTTTGTAGCTCAAGCACATGTAAGACCATATATAAGCCTTCCCAAAGGCTATATTCAAAACAGTGTTCATTCCACATTATTCTAGGAATCCTACAGAGGAAGAGCTACCGCGGACAGAATGGTAATATCATCTAGTGACTGGAACGGTTTATTGTTAAAGAGCTAAGATTATGACTGGCAAGGAACCGATCTTCCCATATTATAAAGCGCATTATAATTTTAATACAAACCTGCTAGGAATAATAGAGCTCCAGTGTGGGAAAAGAGGCTTGACACAAACGGATGAACCTATGTTTTAGCAATTTTTGCCTTTTGTGAAGCAATATTAACCCAAGTTAACCAGAGTATGCCCGCTGAYTCTCACTGCTTGTATTTTACAGGGATATGATCTTTAGCAGTAGGCACAYGAAGCACAATTTTCTAAATGTTATTAACAAAATTTTGAAATAGCAGAGCAAAGGCTAAATGAGGAAAACACCTCCTGAAACAACAGCTAGCAGGAAAAAGAGGAGAAATTACCAGCATCTGTTGAAAATGCAACYGCATCAGATGGTACAAATGAATTGCAGTTCAACAGGTACCCTGTCACTCACTGCGGTCAGAATGGCACAGCAGTGTCTGTGCTCTTTATGTGCACTGATCTATTAATTAAAAGAATACATAAAGCTGGAGGTGGTTAAGGAAGTAATTGTTGTTTCTAGTAGTTCTTAGGACACGCTGGGAAACTTGTTTCTATTCTTGATGGAATACATTAGGTCATGTTAAAGCTTTTGTGTCTTCCCTTTGTAAGAGCAGCTCCCGGCTCAGAGGAGCTGTGCGATGCAGGTTCTACACCCTTAGCAGCAGCTCCTCCTCCCTGCCACCGCGGCATCTCTCTGCTGTTACACCTGGGGCAGGATYGAACGGAGCTGTTTGGTGAAGAACCGCTCTAGCGCTTCTCTGCTCAGTTGTAGTTCCTCTGACCATGACAACCAAATTTCATACAGAGGAGTCAAACACGGATTGTCTGAGCTCTTTCCACCCAGGAACCATCCCATCATCCATCCACACCACTAAGATCAARGGGAAACCATCAGCGTTTACCCAGCCTGGTGTCTGCTGCTGCCGAACCACACAAACAGAAAAGGCAAATTTGGTCCAACTGGAAAACGTTTTGAGTAATGGATGGGTGATGGATAATTTTCTTTCTTTTCTTCTCTTCTCCTCTCCTCTCTTTTTTTACACAACTCAGAGTTCATGTATCCCCTAGCGTATATGGAAAACACTACACAGTAGSCCAAGGAGATGTTTTCAAATCCTTTTCTGTGAATTGATAGATATAAGGTAAGTCCAGAAGAAAAACAAAACAAAACAAAAATCCTAGAGTTGAATATGCACTAAGGTCCCCTGTATCTTCTGTCAAAATAACATTTTTTTAGCATAAAWTCAACCACAGATAAAACACTGGAAATGAGGATAAAGCAGAAATAATTTGACAACATCTAATTTAAGGGCAGCTTAAAATAATGTTTTTCTCTGAAAAWAATCTTTTCTAATAACTTATGTGGTAGTGTTTTAAAAGAAAACAGGGAAAGGAGGAAGAATGAGGAAGAAGAAAAAGTAAGTGGGAAAAAAACTAAATTAATAGTGTCATAATTTTTCTTTTATACCAACCAAATGCTGCAAGAGGTATTTAAATAAAACATCTAGGTAGATCTCTTAAGGAGTTAAGCCCCTTATTTTTACACCATCAGATGCCACAGTTAGGTGAAAACCAATTTTAAATTTTATATATCAATTTTATATATCATGCTTCTTTTAAAAAGTACATAATCTTAAGATATGGGTACATATAAGACCCTGTTCTCTTTCTTTATGAATGAGGCACTTACTTATCTTACCAGCTTTTGCTCAGAACATGAAAACTTCTAATACATTTAATTTTTCCCCTCTGGCTTYCTTAGCTTTTGGCAAACAGTGAGTAATCCATACTTTAAATCAGGCTTTGAGGCGTTGTATTCAAGCTAAAGCTATATTATAACGTTGAATATAGGAAAGGTATTTTGGCCAGATTTTTTTTTGACTCAAAAGGCCTAACTGATAGAGCCTGAGTCCCAATGAATTATGAGGCTTTTTATTTCCATGACACCAAATCCACTATTTTACTAACGTAAAATATTTTCTGGTTTTTTACTGATGTAGTACTTTATGAATGTTAAGTATTGCAACTTTACAGCATTCCAGATAGGGGTGATATTCACTTGAAAAGCAGAAGTCCAGAAGTGTGTATCGACATAARCCAAGAAGCAGACAGACCTGATCCTGCTCATTGTTGTCTTCCTTCATCCTGATTAATCTGAGGGAAACTGAGGGCCTTCTGCAGGGCCAGGCCATTACTATTAGGTCTTGGCTACCATACGTAGCATATGTACAGTTATCAAACCAAATCACATCTAATCTGTAAAGTCCCTGAACTTCAATGTTATTTCATTAAGAAAAACTACAGCTACCTCAACTCCACACCAATGTTYAACTGTGTTAAAAAACAACTGTGAGGAGTTAACATCTGGAGCACATTTAGACAAYCCCCCCTTATCTGCAAGTGTCTATGGTCAGAAAGTCTTATTTGGGTTTATATCACTCCCTTGAATCATACGATGAGGTCTGCAATGGAAAATTSGTATTCCATTGGTTACAAATGCGATACTCTTGCTTTAGGAAAACCTCCTCCCCACTTTCACCTTATCAGTAAAATGATGWATTTCAATGTTTTTTGCTGAGTTCAGTGCATTTTCATCCTTMCTTTTGATGTTTCACACTTCCCTGTCAATTTTCTCTTTGCAGTGTATCAGATTTTGTTCCTTTTATTTCAAATAGTTGGGCAGATAAACTGTTTCTGCCAAGATATACTTTCAATTGAGCATTGAAAGTGCCTGCTTAAAATTCTCTTTGAATACACTTCTGTTAAAAAAAAAAAAAAAAAAAAAAGTGTTGGCAAGCCATCAAATGATGGTTGCCACACCATCATTTTTGTGCTAGACTATCATGAGAAATGGATGTGGCACTATAGCTGTATTTCATACCATATTTTATAGCCAAACAACAAAAGAAGGTACTGATTGTCTTTATCACTGAAGAATTTCTTGTACAATCCTAAGTAGATAACCTCTGTGTCCCATGCAAAAAGACTTTTATGTACCTTTTTCTAACTTAAATATCCAAAAAAGTTATAAATATGGCTATTTGTTTAAAAACAAACAAACAAACAAAAAAGCCTTATTTTCACAGGCAGTACAAGCCATACTTCCCAACAGCTTTCATCTGTGGCTTGTTTTACTTTATGGCCAACACAAATAACAATCTCTGCAGATGAAACCTGGAAATACTCAGCTAAGTATAAAACTTCTTCCAAAAGGATCTTGCAGATGMTCCTCAACAAATCATCTTACCTTGATCATTTGACGATTAGTATGCTGTCCACTTCATGTTTCTGATTTCGAAAATGTCAAGAGCTGGGCATTGAGCTTTTCTTTTATTTATTCAGGACTCAACTAGGGACAAGTAGCTCTGAGTTTTTCTTACTCTAGGAACAGCCAAAATTCACTATGGATGCCCATAAAATCATAGAATCAGTAAGGCTGGAAGGGACCAAATCTTTTCGTTTCAACTTGACCATGCTTTCTTGCTAAGTTATTCTATGTATTTTCCCTTATGTGCCCTTGCCTGTCTACCTACCTAACAACATTTTCCCCAGGCTTGGCTCAGGTGCTTKTTTGGGGATAGACCTGAAGGACAACATATGGAAAGCCATTGCTAATATTCTCCTCTCTGAGTGTCTCATAGTACACAGTTCAAACAAGTCAGATGTGCTACGCAGGACACTGATCTTTTAATGAAGCTTAATATTTTGCAGCAGGCAGCTTATGATAAAAGCTGATCCTAGTGTTACCTTTTTGGCAGATAATTTYAAAATTATCGGAATTATTTCCCTGAGAAAAGTAGACACCGACTGCTAAATTCCTGCAATTAGTTCTACTYACGTAAGCTGGTGTTTCTAGCACAAACATCCATAGCTGAATCTCTCTTTCAATATATGCCTGAAGCACAATCAAAACACTAATTGCACCTTGTGTGCAACTCTGTAAGCAGTCTCTCATAACATGGATTTACACAATTTTGTCCACACATGAGAGCTCAGTTTGCAAAAATCCTCATTCTTCATTCTGGATACCATGATCAGAAGGCAAGAGAGACTATTCACCTTCTCTACTAGTCTGTGAAGTTTTCATTAAAATCCTGGAAGAATTACTCAGATGTCTGGAGTAAGAACAGGATTAGTGCAGATATTTCAGGCAAGATAGTCTATACCTATTTGTTGACACAATATCTCTTAAAAGCTCACTGATTATTATCACCTGTGTCTATTAAAAATTCAACTTTGACATTTTAAGGCGTGTGTCAGGCAATAAATTGGTAGATTGAAAGTTTTTTTCCAAGGAAGAGAAGGTAGCCACAAGGGCAGATATACAGCACAGGCCAGGAAGATTGTAATACACTGAAATATGCTTATCAATTTGCTGAATTAATGCAGGGAGTTGATCCATTGTGTTTTCTGTGATGGAGACAGCAGTTGTCACAGGAGAAGCAGAGCATCACCAGATTTCGTGAGTCTTACAATAACAAATACCAATGCCCTTGGCCTTCATGATCCGCAGCCTCTCCCTGTTATGCCCCAGCTTTCCTCCCAGCTACCCAAAAAAGATGGTATTAACTCGTCAGAGAAGCTACTATTTACAATCTACTGATTTACAAGTAGCTCCAGGAAAAAAATGCCCACAAAATGAAGTGTCCTATGATGTCTTTTTTTTCATATTTGCAGTCTCTGATGTGTAATAACAAAACCTGAGCTCTGGAAGAAAGTTTCCTGTGWTTGGAAAATCTTTTTCCCTTGTGGGTTCCCTGATTTTTAATAAGCTTTGAGCTCACCTCTCAGTTTTCTTTCCCCCAGGGTAAGCTAATAGTATCTGTCCCTTCTGCAGCATCTAGTTTTATGAAATGCAGAAGTTACTGTCTCTAAAACCATAGTCTCTTTGCCACCAGAAGAGTCAAATGTCAACAGGAAAAGATGGACAGAGAAACAAGATGACAGCACAGGCCACATCCTTCAAAGAAACCAAGGTTTCCTGCTCACTACAACTTAGGATGGCAGCCCTCAAAATGACTGTTCACACTTGATTTGGACAGTTTTACATGTTTGCTACTTAACTGTTACACTGTTACTAAGGCCTAAGAATGGCTATTACACATTTTCATGATATTTCACATATTTCATGATATAGAAATTGCAGCAGTGAGGGAGTAGAAAGCAAACATTTCCAGCAAACCACTTCTCAGCAATGGTGCATAAATCTACAATTACCCAGCTGAGTTCAATGAATCTACTTCACGTTTATGCTCCTGTAGCCAAGCATGAAATTTGTCCTAGTGATTTATTCTATAGATTAGCTATATCTAGGTTGAACTTGGTTCTGCACTTAGAAAATACTCTGTAATTGAAAAATTCACAGTAATTAGAGATAAAAATCCATGGCTGAGGAGTGCCTCCAGACTAAAATTTTCTAAATGTTTCAGGGATTACATGTTGGCTCCAGTACTATGATGAGCCAGATATATAAAGCCACCTATGACTTAAAGTATTCATGCTTCAGCTMTGAGATAATTCTTAGGATACAACCATTGGGGTTAGGAAGGCACTGGGATTAGCTCTGTAAAGCTGATTGCTCTTCATATTTTAACAAAGGATTCAAGTTCATATTGCATAATTCCTAAATCTATAAGACAGCTTTATACACTAAGACAAAAGTTGTTACCTAGGAGAAAAAGTTGGGGAAAGAAATGGAATAAATCCAGAACAAAATCAATTGATTACCTTAGTCTCATCTGGAGCTACGTATACTTAAAACACTCTCTTCCTAATTACATAGATATTAGAGGTGTAAAGACAGAGCCAGATTCATTTCAGTGATAAACAGTGACAAGGTATGAGGCAAGAGGCACAAATAGGAACACAGGAAATTCCACTTAAATATAAAAAAACCTACCTTGTTGCTGTGAGGGTGGTTGAACACTTGAGCAGGTTGCCCAGAGAGGCTGTGGAGGATCATGGAGACATGGTCCTGGGCAATGGGCTGTGTAGGTGACCCTGCCCTGAGCAGGGGTTTGGACCAGAAGATCTCCAGAGATGCCTGCCAGCCTCAACTACTCTGTGATTGCTGGGCAGAGCTGAACTTCTGTTTTTACATATCTGAACAAGGTCGTGATGAGTAATTCTTAATAACAGGCGATAACATTCTAGTAATATTTTATTCCATAAACCATAGTATCCACAGTTTAAACTCTCTTTTTGGAGAGCTTTTTTTCTGGGGGGAAATAAAAGTGTTTCAATATAGCTATTCATAATATATGTCTGAGGTTTATTAACTAATCTAGCAGTGCCAGCCATTAAATAAGTGAAAAAAAGTCCTTTCTCTAATTGTAGATAATTTTAGATTTCTATTATGTTGTTGCGAATTACTCAGCTACTATTGCTGTAAAACAGCCTTTCAGCTTACACAGAAATCAGACCATGTACCAAAATCTTTTGTATGTATTACTTCTTCAATTCTTTTTTTCTCTTTTTTGGGGGAAGGGGGTTAAAATAGTTCTGTCCTTAGGAAATTAATTAACTCTTTCTCTACAATCCTTACTCGGCTTTTAGAAAGCCAGTAGATGAAGGCTCATTGGTAGCAATCAATATCACAGAATCAGGATCGTTCATGTGAAACCCTCCATCTCTCCCCCAAGAAGTGTCTCTTAATTTATTGAATGTGGTTTAGATGTTATTATAATATATATCACTTAGTAGCTACAATCTCCCCATGACTTGAAACTATATTAAAAATTACGGGGTTCTTTTGTCTTTTTTTTTTTTTTTTTTTTGATTGATTGATTTGGGAAAAGGAAGAGAATGCTTGGTATTTCTCTACTTTTATTAAACTCAAGGGATATTTTCTGCATCTTGTAAGCCTGGCTTGATCTGAAACCTATAAGAAATAGTGTATTTTCAACAATTTCAGTAAGCTTTGGGCAAGGCTGCCATGTTAGAATCTATGAAAGGACACACTATGAAAGGAAATCTATGAAAGGAAAAATCACAATAGGGTAAATTAGATGTTTCCCCATCAACTGACTACTGTCTCCACCTTTTTCAGTAGTTGTACAATAGCTGCTCTGTAACAAAGTTCAGACAAAATTTACATACCCATCTGGGTAAAATATATAATTCATTAACACCTTATCTTGCAGATGAAAATTGCAAATTTAAAACCTTTCTTCTTGTGACAAACTGAAATCATTTTTTTGTCAGTAGTGTGAATTGATGTTTCCCATCTTTGGCTCTAAGTATTTGGTGGGAAATGTACAATTTGCACWTCAAAGACTCAGTCTAGATTAGTTGTGTGCTTAGTGGCTGTGCAAAAGTCTTACAATTGTATCATTAGAGTCAAGAGATTTCCATATATTTAAAGGGACAGGTTTACATATATTTAATTCTGTGGGAAGTATTAGACTGTATGTTGTTGTGTGCAGCATTTCAATATATTTGGTTTGCACATCTATTTATTTAGTCATATAGATGATAAACTCGGTGCCCATTACTGTGTGAAATCTTGTACACGTGTAAAATAATTTAGCAAAAACCTGAAAATAAAAAATAAACATTAGCAAAAATAAACTCAATAACCCAAAACAGTCCTCTCAAGACAATTCCTTCTGCGTTAAGCCATTATATGATTATACAATTTAATTTTTTAATCTGTGTGTTACCAGACTGAACTCTGATGACCCTACTCACGCCAYATTCCTGACAGAGAACTTCTCATCCTGAAGGTTTCAGGTGAGAAGCCYTCAGAGCTAAAAATTAAAGCCTGCAAGCATTAGAGAGAATCTCTGTTATACCTGTTTGCAGAAGACACTCCATTACAGCCAGAAGGCTCAGAAATGCCATTCTTTTTGCAGATTCATATTCTACACAGGAAAACCTCCCTCGTAAAAGAGCTGGTGAAGCTAACGTCTAGCAAAGTGTCAACGCAAGCAGCTGGGATTGCTTCACTCTCAACTGTTATATCTCTGCCAGAACCTGGAGCCAGACTGTCACCATACCACATTTGCACCTGGTGAAATACTATTCTTGACACTAGTGCCTTGACTTACCATGCTAGCAGCTAAACATCTCATATAAACTGCAGATACACTGAGCAGAGAGAACAGTACATCTCTTGGTAGCTATTCTCCTGCTTGGAAATAACATTTTAAAAATATATTTTTGAGAAGCTCCTGCCTAGCAAGAAGAGCAGGCTGAATATATAGCTTTCTGAAATCCAAACCCTTGCGAGCATTATTTCCAAGAAAGCCTGGGACACACTGTGATTCAAGGGAATGGTGTAACACCCTGCAGACCAACCTCTGTGCCAGGGCAACAAGGCCCCACAGTGCCCCCTCCCACAGCCCCTGGGCAGGCTAGACTGATGCTGGGGCGCAGCAGGCATCTTTTATGCTGGAGGCAATATGTTCTTACCCTTCCTCCACTAGGACTGACAAGCCTGGAGTAGGTGAACTTTTACCATGAGGTCTGTATCTGTGAGGTGTCTCCAAGTGGGCGCTGCTTGCTCAAAAGAGGTTGTCTCCTAGCATGCAATCCCCTCAAAATGTCCACAAAGCCTTTGCTACTGATCTGCAAAATCAAATATTTTGATTTCAGCAGTGTAGAAACCATTCCTGGGACAACAGATGGTCCACAGAAACATTTCCTCTTATGATATGAATGATCAAGAAACAAGAAAACTGACAAGTGTGTGGGAAGACAAGTTCCCTTGACAAACCTTGTTTTGGGAAAAGTCATCTATGTTAACAATATACCCAGACACATTATGCTTGATCATGACAAAAGGCAGAGAATGCGATGGAATCTTAAAAAATAAAGGTTTTAATCTGACATTAAGTCTAGCACTASTTGGTTTAACTTGGAAATGTTGATAGGATTTGTAATAAAAGAGCAGAAATCACTAAAGGCAGAAGAAATTACTGCTAAAATATCATCAGTTAAAATTGATTGCTAAGAGTAAGATAGATGTCACAAAGAATCCTTTAATAGAAACAAAAGCTTTTTTTTCCCACAAGGAACTCTCTTTTATATACTTTTGTGTTCCCTCTTGCTAAACAGCAAGTGCTTTGCAAGTTTTAATGCATTTATAACTTTTCTGYGAGGAAGAGAAATATCATTGTTTTTCATTTTACAGATGGAGAACTAAGGCAGARGGAGGCGGATGTTTTATCTGTGATCATGAATTTTCTTATTCACTTCTGGATTCCTAGACCAGTGCTCTAAATACYTGGAAATACTTTTTCCCACTAGAAAATGTTTTCCTGCTTACAGATAGTCCAACACAGAAGTATTGACAACACGACACCAAGTAAAAGAAAAGGTACATCTCAGGGTGCCCTTCTCTCCTTGGTTGGGGTAACAACACAGAGACCTTTCCCTGGTCCCTAGGAAGCCTAAGGGATAACAGCTGTGTTAGTCACGGGCATCTGCACTGCCTTATCACYCTAGGCTGGAGCAGCAAAACCAGCTCTGGAGATCAGGGCCTCTGATGTGGTTCCCAAGCCAAAAAATATCAGCAATAACATAGACCGACCAGGTACCTCTTGAACGTGGCTCTTACCTAGTCTCCTCACTCAGATAACCAGAGGAGCTCTTAGAAAGGACACAGGGACCAGGACTCACAGAAGCAGGAGGGTGAAAATCTTTTCCCAGTACCGAGTGAATGGTCTGATACCCCAGCTAAAGGCACCAAGGACCAAAAGACTACGAAAGCCTTGCCCTAGGCTTGTGTAGGTAAACGAATATGTTAGGTTTAACACGGGCTAGCATCTAGAAACCTATCACTCGTTCATGTGCAGTAGAAATTTTTATTTTGCTGGTAACTGCACCTCTAGAGACTCTGGCTGATTTCCGGGTATTTTATTAGTTTTTTGAAATAATGTTACCCTTGAGATGAAAACTATTATTTGAAACTGCAACCCAGACTGAAAACAGGGTGGTTTCACTGTCTTACCAAATCGGCATATCCTGATATGGCTCATATCATGCATTAGCAACACGTATGTAGAAGCTGATAGGAGATAGCACGTAGGTAGCATGGCACTAACAATATAAAAAGTGGTAGCTACCCTGCAAGAGAGATGGGAAAAAATATCCATCAAGGCCCCACTCCTCATCTTGAGGAGACAGCGCTTGGCCTGGGATTTGACTCAGTCAAATCAATGAGTAGGTGCATTAATCCGCAAAAAGCATTATTGAACGGCTCACAGCTTATTACATTTCATTTACTTTTATACAGTATACGCTCATTAGCAAACCTCTCTGGTGTYCTTGTCTCTGTTCCCACAGTCATCCTGATCCCGTAAAAGAATAACTCTTGTGAAAACTGGCCCCTTAGCAGCCATAAGCCACCTTGCTGTCTGGCTGCTGGCTGGGCTCACCACAAGGAAGCAACAGGGTCAAGAGAGATTCCTCCCATGGGATTTGCCCATCCTGGGGAAAAGCCTGAAGAAAATGCTGCAAACTCTCAGTTACTTCTGTTTCCATGGCCCTACTCTCCTCTGCTAAAGCCCCAGTAGCAAAGGAAACTTGGGCTCTACTGGGCCATCAGTAGCAGTAGGGAGAATCAGACTGACTCCCCAAAACGCAGCATGTTTTCTCCTGGCCCCTGTAAATAAGCCTGAATTCCTCCCTCCAAACATATGTTCCTTCCTTCCAGAATACAGGAGAATACAGATTTTTTTCCTCTTTAGAAGAAAAAAATACAAAACAACTACGCAAATGAAACATCGCCAACTTTTCCACTCTTTTGCTGCAGCATATTCAGTGGTGTTCTCCACAGATACATGCATATTTATAGGATTTRTCCATAGATCTTATTTTTCCTACACTCCCAAATTAGGAACCCTTCTCCAGCTCTACAGCATTCTTTATCATCTGTTTTCCTTTTCTCTTTATCTGTTTATGTATTTGTTTTTTAAAAGGTCTCTCCTTCTACCAGCTAAAGCAAAAGCATATGAATCTAACGAATCAGCTACCTTATTGCTGACTTGAACTTGTGTGGCAAAATCGCTCTTATTCATGAACCTGGACTACAAGTGGCTGTAATCAGAGCTAGTCACTGCTTGCATTGATAATTTTAGCACTTCAGCTTCAAAAGAAAAAAGCCCTGATTATAACAATCAGTCTCTTGGAATTTGTTTTCTGTTTTCTGATCCCTTTGTTTTCACACACTGTATGGCTCTAGTAAGATAAAAGGAATGTCTGCTGTAAAAAATGTTTTCTTTTCTGCTTTGCTCCTCTTTCAGGAATTAAAACTCTTCCAATGCATTACAGATAACTGAAAAAATAAAATTATAGGCCTATTTTTAACTTGAAAAAGAAAGCTCTAGCAGAGCAATTCAGTCTGGGAAGTCTAAAAGGTGTGAAGAGCCTTTATGCAATAGTCAGGTAAGGCCCTTTCCAGTGCTCTGCAATCAGACGAAGTTCCTGTTCATTTTAATACAACTTTGCAGAGGGGTAGAGTGTTTCGATACTGAAAACTTTCACATATGGACACAGAAATGGAGGCTACCTATTAAAAAAGTAAAGCATCTAGCAATGACCGGAAAGAATGAAGCACGAGGAGAAGTAGACCCACTGGTGTCTCCACCAGCTGCAATGCCCTGGCTTTGGGAAAAAACAGTCTGCACTTTTGTGGAATGAGACATTATAGGTTAAATAAATAACCAGGCAACTTAAATAGATAGACCAATCAATCATAGATATCTGCACAATAAGGTGTATTGAGCTGCAAAATCCTGAGATTGCTGCCGAATGCTCTTGTTTATTTATACAGACARATATATCATAACAGTTTTCTTGTTGAAAATACTGTTTACTCTGAACAAATATTTAYGTACATTTATATTGGCTTCACAGAATTTCTATAGATATTTTCTGAAATTAGAATGTGCTATTGGCAAATTTGTTTCAGAAAATGCTGAAATATCATGGTAGACTGAATCCGAGTCTTATTTCATGTTTTCTTCCTGTTTTTATGTTCTTTTCCCATCATTACATGACATGTGAGTARCAGTAATTCCTACTGACATACCATAACAACTGAAATACTTTGTTATTTGGGTTGTCTTTCTAAAATCAGCATGAACAATTGAATGTTATCTTCAAATGGAAAAAAATCTATTGCAAAAGATTTCAGCATAGGAACTTCAGAAGACAAGAAGAWCTGTTATATTCTTTGAATACATTTTACACATCTCCTGTGCCTGCTGTAATGAAAGCACTGTGACAGGCATTTCTATATTGATTCACAGAACTCCTACTATTTACTGTCTAGGTGTAATGATTTCAAAGAGAACCTAAAATATGAATTAAAAGTCTACTTCCACAGATGTTTCTCTCTTGCAGTCTTCCAGATCATTCTCATCTTCCTGCCGCATTTCATGTTCCCCAAGTTATCTTATACAACTGCTTGGAGGTCTGTGCAATAAGACAGATCACTATAATGTTCTAGGCTAAAAATGTTGCATGGATCTCTTTCAGCTTATTTTTTACCAAACAGCTTTTTTCCATTGATTTGCTTTTACCCTGTTAACAACATTCTGGCAGAAATGAGAGGGCAAAAAATTACAAGGGGTAGAGGAAGATGTGGAGGTGGGATATTTCAGAGCAGCTTCTCGATTTAAGAAAAGCAGGAAGATTAGAAAGTTTAAGTGGAGAATTAAGCTGACTCTTCAAAAATCCCTTTTCTACTTTTGTTATTATTATTGTTTTCAAGCCAACCTATTTACTGATTCAGTGCAACCATATTGTGAAACTATAGCTT
>NW_028186712.1:3165691-3519550 GCF_003343005.1 Rhea americana
AAATAGGTGAGACAGGATCTGAATTGAGTAAACTGATAGACATGAGACAGTTTCTTGACAATAATTTTTGTTACTATACCTATTTCTGAACAAGCACATCTTCACAAACACTTGGGGTGCAATACTTCACGATGTAAGCATACAAAATAGATAATTACTGGCTTGCTTAYTCTTCTTGCCATTCTACAATTTTCATTTCATTTTGCAAAAAAAATATAGAATAAGAATGGTAAAAAAAACAAACTCTTAAGTGTCACCCTTAACAAGTTAAAAGACATTAAGCATAGTTTTAATGATATTCTCTGGAATGATTACAATGTCAAAGCGTACTGAAAAAAATTATGAAGAGCCACAGAATAGGCACATAATAGACATTAAAAACCCTAAACTTTGCAATTATGCAAGCATATAATTAGGAGAGTGCTATATAATAAACACCAATTAAGCTGGAACAATCACAGGGGGAATAACACAATGAATACTAAAGCAGGAAAACCAAAGACATCTGCACASTGAAAAAATACCATGATTTCAGAACAGGCTGTGTATAGCTAAATACCTGAAAGGCTGTTTATTACCATCCTGGGCGGGGGGGGGAGGGGAATGGATGACCTAACAACAACTTCTTACAAAGTTCTCCAGTTGTGAAGAAGTTAAAAGAGAGACCCTATATAAGAAATTTCTGCACAAAAGATAGTGCAGAAGAAACACAAACGACAGTAAGAGCATCTACAATCATTGTTTAAAATGAGATGCTTAGGTCTTCTCACTGCAAAGATTCAATCCAAATACTTTAAGTAGTCTGCTACATTACCAAGAAAAACATAGTTTCATTTGCCTATGTAGATTTTCCGGGAGTTTTCTTGCTGTGGTTTGCCTGAGCACAGACATGCAAACCAGGGAGAGCAACACATCAGTAACAGTTAATGCACCCAATTTCTATCCATCTATCAAGCCATTTCCTTCACATTCTTTTTTTACTAAATATTAGTTTCCTAATTATCATATCTAAAACAATTACCTGCTGCAGAACTGTCTTTCATTCCCCAAAATATGGAACTTTCACATCTCCTTTGCCCATTAAATAAAGATCTCATTCTCATGTGGAAATCTAACTTCATGASGAATAAAATCAGTGTAAAATTCACATCAGCTGGAGTACAGAATCATTCCTATAAAATTTATATTTAGTCCTAGATCTCAGTCCACAGGAAACAAAAACCTTAACCATTAATGAAAAACTTGTTAACTGACCCATGACTTTGAGCATGCGAGTTATTTATGGAACATTACTTCTCCAGTTTCTTCTAGCATCAGCGTTGCAACATGACTTGCCACCTTTGGGCTCATGCAAAAAGAGATAGCTAACAAACCAGCAAATTTTCTTTCTAGAGCTCTGCAAAGCCATGGCATCAGCAACAGCAACAACAAGAAAGTAAACAAGGGAAGAGGGCCAAGATGCAAGGGATGTGATTTAATTAGGCTGCAACTCCATTAAATCTAGGGACATCATTCAACAGTAAGTCATTCCTCCCTTGGTCGCCTCCACCTACTTGGGAGGGTGCTCCTCAGCCCACCRACACTGTGGTGACCCTTCCACCCCTCCTCGTCAAGGCAACGAGATAAGAGCTGATGGCTGGTATTTGCTACCCCACGGGCTTWGAGAGGACAGGAGATGCCATTCTCCTTGTTTCCTGCCGGTCTGTTTCCAGCTGGTTTTATTGGATAACCAAGCCCCTCATGTGCAAATGCAGATACGGAGAAAAAGCAAAGCAGAGCAAATCAAACCAATTTGCTTCACCAGCCCAATCTTTGAGCGAAACGCAATTTCCCTCCCTTGCTCCCTTTCATTCTTCAAAGAATACGGCAGTCCTCAGTGCAAATCATAAAACACTTTGGGTCCTACAGGTGGAGAAAGTGAGGATGAAAGTAATCTTTAGCAGTGACAAACATCAGGGTCAGAAGGGAAAGAGTGTATCTGTGTTTTCATCCCCAACATGCACACGATACCACTTTTCCCAGCTCCTGGATAATATTATTGGCTGATTATTCTCACCCTGTGGGCATATGTGGAACAAAAAGATTCAGAAGTGAGCTCTCTGCTTGAAACCCCAGACTTTTCAAAATTAAGGCCTCAATTTTCATGAATTAAAAGGCAGCCACATAATATGCTGTTAGAAGATACTGGGTATAGTCTTTAGGCAATTAGAGATCTTATCTAGACAAGCAAAATATTCTTAACTTTTTACATTCGTGTCTCTTGTGGATCCCTGCTAAATATTTGCCCGAGCATTGTTTAAAGCTACATGAYAACTTAAATGTTTCTTTGACTTCTTCATTTTTGATAATAGAATATTTCTATAAAATGAAAAGCCATCAAAGAAAATAACTTTAAAATATTATACTCAACAATATTGATCAGCATAAATTATGCATGACTCATTTTGGATTACTTCTATAACCCAATATATACTTCTATACCTCACTCTTGCTAGGGAGAATAAATTAATTATAACATTAGGAGCCATTGTACAAAGGTTAAAAACAGGCAGGCATACATTCAATCTACAGAAAACTAAAAAGTTTAGGTTAATGAAATGTCTATGGAAAAGAATCCTATTAATTAGCAGGTTCACAGCATCCTTCACAGCTATATTTTAGAGATGCCAAAGYGTAATATATTAGTGCTGCAGGCAAAGGCTGCATCACTATCTAGAGAATCATTTCAAGCTTATTTTATTCAATCTTAGATCTTTTTTCTAGTGATTTGTATGCTGCAAAGCACTATCTCTTCCTCAAAATCTTGCATGAGACAGAAATCAAGTACAATGTTTATGGCCCTGTAGATAATGAGATAAAACTACTGAAAGAGCTCTGCTTTTTTTTTTTTTTTTTTTTTTTTTATTTTCAAAGTTTCATTAACATTGTACCTGAGGTAGGTAAGTGTTTATAGATTTTTTTCCCTCCCTTTATTGGCTTTGGATTCGATGCTGACACAATCTCTTCTTTTCTTTTTCTTTCTTTCTGTTTTCTGGGCGGTGGGGAAGGCCAAGATAGGGCTGATCCAAACCTGCTGCGTTCAGCATGAGTCTCTCCACTGACTCCGATGAATACTTGAGCAAGAGCTAGTAAATAAAAAAGTGCAGTACCTAGCAACCTAACAAAATCGGAGCTTTCTGTTTAACATGCAGAGAACCCCTTTTTGACCTGAAAGAGATACGTGAGTAGATACTGCCGTGCTTCAGCTTGTTTCGTTACAGCCCTTGCTCTTCGGAGAGCGTCAGAAACATTACCGCTCACTAGGGTTGTTTCTGTGCGATGGACGCTTGCATTTCTTTGGAGAGGAAACTTTTTCGCTCGCTGTATCACCACCTCTCGAACCAAGCAGTGAACCAGCGTGTGTGTTGCTGTTGTGAGGAGGAGGAATCGCTGATGGGAGGAGGCGCGGGGAAGGCTGAGCTGCCAGACTCGTGGCCGGTTCCCGGCGTGGCCCGGGGACTTCTTGTTCTGCGGGCGAGCGGGCAGCGAGGAGGAGCTGCCCGCGGAGCCAAGCGCGGGCGTCAGGGCTCCAGCAACGGCTGCAGCTGGGCTGGGAGCACAGCATACCGGAGGCTGCATTTTTTCAGCTGACAGTGGATGCAGCCCTGACTTTAAAGCTYATTCATTTGAACTAGAACAAGCCCCCTCTGGCTCTTGGTCCTTTCTTAACAATTCAAAGTCTCTTTTCAGATAACATTACACCCCCAAAATCTCCTTTTATTTCTGTTTTTTATTTTTTACTTTCTGCCCTTCTGAAAGACTTTCTGCATTTTCCTTCGCGTCTTTCACTTTCCTGCTGAGCAGGTTGAAGATCTCATTTTTTCTCGCTCTGTTCTCTGASATTTTCACCAGCCTCCTCCAGGAAGTTGCTGTGTCCTCAAATCTATAACCTTCCTAACATATTCCAAGAAAGGTGAAGCAGCTTAGCTGGAACAATTTAAACAGTAGGTCAGAATACACTGAAGAATATTAGGTAGCGATATTACTTGCAGAAAAGGCAGAAGCCTAAAGGGTGACCAGAATAGATCTGCCAGCTTTCTCAGTGGCTGACTGCATTTTCTCTGCRTTCAGTCTATTAATCCTCAGATAAGTACTCGAGTCATGCAGATAGGTCAGCTTCTGCTCAAGTCTTGCCACCTACTTGCACATATTGCAATAAGCCTCTGTTATTTCTTTTTTCAGTAAAGCACCTTATCCGCATGTCCCTCCCCCAGCATTTCCCCAGCCTTCCCACTCAAAAACCCCAACAGCCCACAATCTTTCTGTGTAGGCTGCTGAACAGTTGGCAAAAACTCTTGGTCAGTGCTAAACTGGGCCTCCTTTCATCTAATGATACTCCTCCCCACCCCACCCCCACCTTATTACATTTAAGAACATGTAAATGTAGCTATGTCATGGAACAACCAGGAAGATAATAATAGCAAGAAAAAATAAATTAGATTGAGAAGACATTGAAAAAAGATATTCCTTTTGATTGCAGTAGTTACGGCAGATGGACCAGAAACTATATAAATCAGCACAAGCCCTTCACTTGATTCATAGCTCATTTGAGCTACACACTACTACACCATCTGACAATCTAGCCCTCTGCATTTATTTTATTTGTTCAAAAACTGGTTCTAGTTTACAAGTTTTTATAAAAATAGTACTTTTTCCTTGATAAGGAACTAGTGATTTCAAAGTAAATTTGGAAATTTTGCTGACCAGAACAGTCACACTTCTTTTTTCATTCAAAATGTGAAAATGAGAACGGGGGGAAAAAAGAAAACATGAGTTCTTTTATTAGATCCAAGTATTGAGAAATCAAGGTTGGTCTAGGGRTCCTACTGACAGGTTAATAACCAGTAAGAGGACTGATGCTTTTACTTCATTTGTATACATAGACAAGAATATAAGTCCACAGTCTCCAATTCAACCAGGCTCTTAACAGACAGGCAGAGTCATACTGTTTGTGGAAAATTTCCAATTTATATGTGTGTCTTCAGAAATGCGGACCTACCAGGATCCCATGTGTTTTGCTAGTCAAAACACTGGGAAATATCCAAAATTCAGCAATCTTTAAACGTTATAATAAGCATTAAATATACCACAACACCTTCAAACTGCATGTGCAGATCATGACACATTTTGTACAGCCCTCTGTTCCTTTAAGGGAAGTCAGCTGGAAATCCAAGGCTTTACAGTGAAGGAATTGTTTTGGATAAGAACTAAGACGCCAAAGCCCCATCTGCTTAGCACCCACAAGATGCCTCACCATATTTTGTAGGAATTGGGGTCTGTCTTGGCATCCTATATATGAGAGTGCGCGCACCGCATGCTGAACAGTCTGCCATGCTACGATAAACTCTCAGCCTTCACCTCAGACTTCCTTGCAGGGTGGAGACTACAGACCCAAAGCATCCATGAGGATGGAGTGAAGGATGGGAGGGAGCGGTCTGGTAGAGCCCGCACTCCTTGCTCCTTCCTTGCGCTATGTGCTTCTTAGCTGAAACAAAGCCATAGGTTTGCACAGGACACGCAAACCAATGACGTTCACGACTGTTTCGAGCTCAAGGCAAACCTTTGATCTTTGAGCAAAAATTACTTAATTGCTTGAGACTGCAATTAGAAACCTATTTAAGTGCTTAAGATTAATTCTAATGTTAACCAATCACTAAAAACACCTGGAGTTCACACGCTTTACAGAATCAGGCTCTGAAAACTTCCTTAGCTCGGCTTAAGCTCTCACTCAGCCGAGTGTCTAGATCCAAATTTCTGATCAAGACAGATTTCTAAATCTTAAGAAGGTTTGGGGACATTCTAATCTGACATTTGACACATACTAAAATAGACTCGGAGCCACAGAATTACCTCGGTTCATATACAGATACAAGACCTGATTCTTTCTTCACTTCCACTGGCTCTTCAGCAACATAATTTCAGCACTAAAATTTCCTTCAGTGGAGATATTTCTGATTTATATTTTAAAAAGTGAGAGGTTCAGGCTCCCAGGCGCTGGCTTAGTCAACATCTGACTTTGTTTTGACACACAGAGACAGCCAAACCTAGGCTTTCCTTTGATTTCATGTTTGTTTGTTACAACCCAGGGCCCTTTTTTTTTTTCTCTTGGAAATCACTTGCTCATCTATCTCATCTCTCGGAAGGCTACATGAAACTTTAATTCATGAAATTTTCCTCCTAATTGCCAAAGTAAACATTCYGAGGCAGAAAGAAACAGTTTTAACATCAAGTCAATTCAATTAAACTATTCTCTGCAAAGCAAAAAATGTGTTTTAAAAGATTATTTCTGTGCTAAGTGAAATAAATTGCTCTCTAACAGAGCAWAAACATAACACCACTATGGATGGGAAACTCTGCAAGTCAGTTCTAGAAAGGAAAAAGAAAGCTCACTCTAACTTCAGACCTCTCCGTCACTTTAAAAATGACTCCTGTAGCTCATGGCCTACCTTTGTCAAAATGCTGCTGAAGCTAATTCACTAAAGATTTTTGAAAGAAGTGGCTGTGTTATCTCGCATCTTGCAGGGATTCATTAATGTATCAGCTAAAAGGATATATCAGCCTGAATTAGAAGTACTCAAAATGGGCAAAGTTCCCATTTTAAAGATGTACAAACAAATTAAGTAAGTCAAGACTSCTAATTCTCTGATTATCTTGCTTTTTCCTTTGTATTTTTTTAAGAATGCATAGCAAATATGTGCAGGATGCATCGTGTTGCACAGCTAGCAAGGCAGGGTTCTCAGCCTTAGAACACAATGGATGTATTCTTCATACAGCGTTCAGTGTTTCTTTTCATATCCATCATGAAATGTCACTGTATTAATTTAGACAATATAAACTTCACCCAACTTTTCCTCTGTCTTAGCTCACTGTTTCTTAGTCTCCCTCTGCAGAACCCTTCTGGGAGCTATAGTCCTCCCTGTTCCTGAGAAAGGCTACAAAAGGTATATAAAAGAGAGAAATTAATCATGCTTCATAAATCAAAAGTAATTACATTGCAGACTATTTGGACTTCTCAAGAGAACAGGGAGTCTAAAAMCATTTGAGCTATTTTTCTGTCTAGTATAAATCCACATGTTCAAAGAACTCTGCTGATTTTTAGATATATCTGCAGAGTTGATTACAGTCTTTCTCTTTGACCTGTACCAATCTTTTACCTTTTACTTTCTCCACACAGAGCAGATGGGTAGATGAGATGAGAGCTCCCACCAGTCCCGCTCTGAGCTGCTAGACATGAGAACGCTTTGGTCTTGCAGTCACCAGCGATGGCGCCCAAGTTAATAAGTTTGGTGAGACTCTGGAYATTTTAATTTGACTTCTGGGGAAAGATCTTAATATCGAAAAGTTTCAGTAGATACTGATACATAGTGCATGCAAGCGTCATGCTGGCGTTACGGYGTTACAGTGTGTGCCTGCTTACAGGGGTGGTGATCTTAATGATGCCGGATCTAGACAGGCTGGGAGTTCCCTCGTTTTTGCCCTCACCTGGCTGGCATCCTAGCTGGCTAAATTATTCACAAGGAGACACAGGCACCATGCTACCCCTTCCATTCAAGAATCAAAAGTTAAAACAAACACCTCTTTATAATATCTTATATCCCTTTACAAATCTGCCAGGAGCTCATGATACAAATTTCACTTTCTGGAACAGTCTTTGTGACTACATCTTGTATTTGAATAAATACAGAGACAGACTGGTATGATCAGGAAGAGGAATACAGTKGTTTCTTTAATTTATATATGTTTTAGTTCTAGCTTAAACTAAACATTGACTTATCTCTATGTAGCAATATTTAGAGCAAGTGCACTTTGCCCTTCATACCTAAAGTATTCAAAAGTTAACTTGCCTTTAAAGAAAAAAAGAAAGGAGGAGGATGASATTGCCCTTGGTTGACTCTTCTTAAAAACCTTTCTAACTTCATCATCTGAACACAGCAGAAAGAAACCACTACAAAGCCAGGCCTCTATCGCTTGAAGATTAGGTGGCAGAAAAAGGGAAGCATTCTTGCTGTGAACAAGTTTTGTGTATGCTGCAGTTGCTTTAACATGGTTTACCCCACAGGGTGTGCTTAATTCTGTTGAAMGGAATAAATTAAAATGTTTTCCATATTGTTGTTCGTTTATAGTTTATGTGAAAAGGCTGCCCTCTTCTGACAACATTTTCTTTTCTTCTGAAATCTTAACTCATTTTTCTTATCTCCAGTTACACTTTATCCTTTGTTTCTCTGCACATTGCATTGGTAGGACCAGCACCCTATTCTTTATGCTCGTATTCAGAACTTATAAGAAACAAAAAAATGAGGAAAGTAAATACAGTATATACTTAATGTGTAAATTGTATGCAATTGATAAGCATAATAAAAATCACCATCCCTTCTTGCTCAAACACAAAAGCAGGAAACAACTGGATAACTGGTATTCTATGCTTGGAAGAAATATTAATTGCTGCTAGTGCTTTTGTCACACTTCCAGTATTAGCTTTTTAAATATGAATCATCTTCCCATTTTTAGATACACTCACTGTACAGATCCCCCCAATCTGCAGTATTTTCCCAATGTCTGCATAAGGCTTTTAGCATGGATCAGAGCATGCTTCTGAAAAGATCATCCCAAATTACCATGTTCTAGTTCACATTGCAGAGCGGTCTCAGAGCATGCAGAGAGGACTCCTTTCAAATGAAATTATACTGAAAGATGCCTTCCTGGAGCACACCTAATGTGCTCGGATCACTAACAGGGAGTCAGTCAGTCAGTCAGTGGGGCCTGAACAGAACTAGTGTGAGGACTAGCTAGAGCTAAAGCATATGGTGAGTAGTCAGGTCTCACTCAACAGCCCAGCCTACTGGTGCACTGCTTCTTATCCATGCTCCTTGGAGATGCAGACACAGCTACTGTCTCCAGCTGTGCTGAAGTCAAAGCAGGTCAGGGACCTAAAAACTAAGCTTAATTAAAAGCTACCATGCTACCTTTTATGGTATACAGCGGTTACTCAGTGTTTCTCTCCTACACTTYTACATTACACAGATGGATGTAAAGTGACCAAAAGCTGAAACTAAAAAGGGATTTTTAATGCCRCAGTGCAGAGCCTCTGTGGCAGCTGCAGCAGAATTCAGAGCTCTGTGGCAGAACATTGATAGGCTTCTTCTTCACCTGGTGAAAAATGATAAATTCAGTTGGAATTGAGAACATCTGAGCAGAGACTTGTAACAGCTGTCTCACTTTCTTCATTGATCATTTAAYGTAAAAGAAATGTATTAACAGTCCCTTAAGCAAGGACTATAACCCAACAGTTCCTTTCCCGTAGAATACTTCCCTTGCTGCCCTYACCTTTGCTTTCTTTCTCTAGCCCAGTCAATCTTAGTCTCATTCTGTACTGTCGCACAGCATCAACAGGAAGGAAAAAGTGCTCTCAGCCAAGGATGGGCTTGGAGCTTGGAAGCAAAAGCACCTCACCAGGAACCTGGAGAACTAGACCTAAATCTCTGTTATGCCATGGATGGCTCAGTGGTGCTCCAAACAGGGCTCTTACCCCCTTATCTGTTAGGGAACACCAGTGTACAGTTTTTCCTATAGTTTTTAACAGAAAGCAGAGTCTATCTCAACTTCTTGTGTGGAACTTTGTTCATAGCATTAGGCATGCACCAAGTATGCCCGCCAGACTGAAGGGAGAGGCGTAAGATTAGCTTGGAGGCAGCGTCAAACTGCTCAGCACTAAGACTGACGCACACATGCAAGTACGCTCAGAAGAAATCAGGGAAACTTAAACATGAAACAAGAAACTGAGGTACCCATTGAGTGCCTACAGTGAGACCTATCAAATGCACTAGTTCTTACTGAGGAGTGATTTTGGATTTAGTTTAAATCCTGCTTATGCACTTCTTTAGATCCCCACRTCTGAATCCTTCCTCTCTCACTCATATCAGCTGCACTGTGCTAGTCCATCATTACTATCCAGACAGTAATATCTCACATATTTGTTAAATACTCGGAACACTCCTTAGAAGTAACCCATAACTCTACAAAATTTCCATCAAAAGAGCAAGTGTTTTCATGAGACTTTCTTCTCAAAAAGATATCTGACTCCCTTTCACTGTTATCTTACTAAATTGCTTTCCACTTAGCTGCATATAAACATAGTCCTTAATTTCACCAACATATACCTGCACTTAACCTGATACAAATGAGTAATCCCAATGTGAAATCACTCCTTTTTAAGTTATCTATGGAAGAGAACATAAACCTCAGCCTTAACTGTTCATAGCATCACTGAAATCAATAAAGTCACCCCAAATTTAACTGGCAGCACTAAGTCTTGTGCCATATATCCTTAATCTAGACCATCTAAACCTATTGTGAATTGGCAAAATGCTGTAGCAAACATCTCCTGCATTATGCACCACCTTTCTTCTAAGTCAGCTGCTGCTTACTCCAGTCACTACCAGTGCTTAATCAGTTTCTCAGTATATCCCCATGGCGACACCATTTGAAATAATGTGGTTAAACTAAAAGATTCTAACTACTGAAATAAAGCTATAAAAAAATTATCCTTACAAATTGGGAAGGTTTTTTGACTGGACAGTCTTYAATGTTACTGGTGGGAAAACCAAAACAGTATCATCAGGCCTCCCAGTAGGCCATTGCTGATAGCTGAATATCAAAAGAAAATAAAAGAATTTAGGTTAGTTCTGTAAGGCAAATATTTCAGGTCAAGTCAAAACAGTCTGAAGTGACGTTTCCTCATTCTAGATATTCMCGGAGGAAATTGATTTTGGATTTTGGATTTTCTCAGTTAAAACATATGCACACACTTTTGTAGTAAAATTAAAGATGCTAGTGGATATTTTGTAACCTGACAGACAACGCAGAAGAGTACTGTAATCTGCCAAACCCCATCTTCAGCTCTGACGCRAAAGTAGACGTGTGCGCCGCTGAACTGTCACCACTTCTCCTTTCAGAACAGGGAACTCCTTGGAAGATTTCCATTTTCTGCTTGACCCTGGTATCTTCTGCTGAGCTCAGGAGAGCTGACAGAATTAGTACAAAGTGGTACGTGGCAGYGGGCCATAGCAAGCAGTGCATTTCTGAACAATTACAGCATATTTTCACTAGCGTTGGGAGACGCAAGGCTTTAGTCCAAGAGGTTAGCCACTTGAGAAGTGCCATTATGCACTGGAAATGCACTGCCTGGAACAGTCTCGCTTCAGAAATGGAAATTACAAACTAAATTGGGAAATGAGAAACAAAACCCTGTTTCATTTTGTCTCACTTTKATTATTCAGAACTCTTCATCAACCCTGCTGCTTCTTTCCTCTTTGTCCCAAATTTACCTAAATTAGAGGCAAGTCACTATTCCTTTCCTACTCTTTTATACAGATATGTTTAAAATGCCTGAAAATATTATCATTACCTTTATTCTACACTTGTAGTCATACTTATACGTTTCCTTTCTTCTGTCTTTTCAGTGGCACCTTATCTCACATTTATTCCATATGTTCATAATGGAAAACACTAGAAAAGATTTCTTAATCCTCAACTCCTCACATTCTCTTGCTCATGTGTAACGTTCTCAACTCAATGTATTATGACTGCTTGTGCAAGCATGATTTTGCCACTGTCTTCACACGATAGATAAAAGATGCATGCGACTAGCACCCCATCACATACATGAGCTGACTACTGTCTAAAAGCATGTATTTAGTGCAAGTTCTCCTTTTATAGCAAAGTCCTACCCTACCTTTGGGGGAAAAAAATGACAAAGGATGCATTTCATAGTGAAAATACCATCCCTAGAAAATACTGAAGAGTAACACTTCGGTGCCCCCCGTCTTTAAATAAACTGTTGAAAATTAAGCTGGTATTAGTAAATAATTTAAAAAACAGGAAAAAAGCCCAACCATTTAACAATTACTTCTGTAACAGTTGTGGCAACGTACAAGTGCTCAGAGACTATTACTGGAAACGACAGCACACCTTTATGTTGCCAATGTAGAGCTAAWATAATTTCATTATTTTTTCCAGATACTAACTTGAAATTGAGTATCATCTCAGGCAAAACAAGTTTACAGTCAAAAATCAATTTAATTTTTCTGAACTTTAGGTCTTCTCAGCAGGACTTAAAACCAATGTAAAAATACAAAAAAAAAGTGAGAATATAAAACATTCAATAAACTGTTAAAATTTAAGAGAAATTGTAAAAAACAAAATCAAAAGTCAAATTAAGAGGCCATCTGACACATTTCTCTGCCTGAAAATCTATGCCACCCACTGAAAGATTCTTGTTCGAGACATTTGAAATTTACTGTTATGTCTCTACGCTGGCCTTTCAAGGAACATAAGAAACAGGTATTTGGAGGCAGGGGAACAAGGGGAGGGAGAGCCAGAGAACCATGAAGACCGTAAAGAAGAATCTAGGGGTGATGAGAGCAAGGCTGGACAAAAACCTACAGAATGAAAACAAGTAGAATAACAGCAGGTCAAAAAAGGGAGGAGAATCAGATGGTGAAAAGAAAAAAAAAGCCTTCTCTCCACACACTTGCACATAAACACAAAAAAGATGTCTATTTTTGTACTAATGGCTCCCTAAAAGGAAAGGAATAAATAAGGTATACAATGGGATGGTGAGGCTGAGTTGAGACATTATCTGAGAAAACCTCTGATAATGTATTTAAAATTTCTCTGGGAAGAAAGTGGGATAATCCAAAAAAAAAAAAAAAAAAAAAAAAAAAAAAAAAAAAAAGTCAAGCCATGAACAGGTATATCTATAAGTCTCTGGATTTTTTGTGTCCAAGCATCATCATTTCCAGAGCCAAGCTTACAGTTCCTTCCTGATGTCTTTCCCTGTTTATCTGGACAGGTAAAAGCACATGCTATGGCTGGTTCAGAGCTTTGTGCATCCTGAGTGACAGGCTGAGTGACAGTTTCAATCAGTATCATCAGAAAAAGCAATCTGTCTGGATTTGGAGAACCTGTTCTGAACTGGAGCAGATAATCTTTCATTATGCAGGGCTTACTCTTGCCCACATTCCAGTAACTGAAACGCTGTCACCAATTTCAGTCTGAGCAGCAGCTCTAACTGCAAGAACCCCAAACTGAAACAGAATGAAAATGTATATATCTCATCTTTAAATTAATCTCTTCATGAAAGACTCTACAGTTGCCTCATACCTGAAACGTCACTGCCCTGTCCATAGCTTTAATAGAAAAAAGTCTGAATGGTTTGTAATAATATTCATATGACGGGTGTTGACATAAAAATAATTGATTTAAACATCAATTTTACATATATGTTCACAGAGACTGAGACATATTAATAAGAAAAYGTGAATTCATTTATCCAATGAATGTAGTACAGCAGAACTGCTGTATATTAGATCTATAGATCACATGTACAGTATATCAAATTCACTTAGTAGACAGATAATTATGTTTCAATATAAAGACCATTATAAAGAATAAATAATTAAATATACATATGACTGGATAAATAATGTGCCAAGATTATGCAGATAATTCATATTTAATTCAGTAGTCCCCTCACCCCAACAAATTATAACTAATAAACCATTGCATGTTCTCTGCTATGTTACACTTGTTTTATTCAAATTTCCCAAATATACAGATATCTGAACTTTCCAATGAACTTCACTCCAAGGCACTCAAAGGAAGTAATAAATATCACCACATAAATTCTTGAAAATAAATCTAGCTTATCTCATTTCCTGTGTTGTTGCAGTTTTATCCTGAGAAAGAATCAAAATGTCACTTCTGTAAGAGAAATTGTCAGTAGTAAGTTCTCTTTTTTTTCACATCACTCTCTTGGCATGGGATAGGCTTGAAGGTCAGTTCAGTGTTCTCCACCAATACAAAATCATATCTGCACAGCTGCAGCCTATAAAAGCAGAAAAAATCACAACAGAGAAAACAAATATAAAAATATTTTAGTATCTGAATTATTAAACCTGCAGTATTAACCATCTCTCAGAGAAGTTACTCAAGACAACAACAAATGTAAGTTTCCACCTTATTTTATGGACCATTACAGTAGTTTCACCAGCCTTGGAGCAACAGCCAGGACATCAGATGGGTGGTGCAAACTGGCATGAGTAAAAAGTGTATCATGTTAGCCTGAAATATGGAGATGCTATAATTCAGTTACCAAGGCTATTAACTTGCATTCAAATTAATTCTTTAGAACAATGGTCCAAAAACAGCTCAATATTTGGTCACATTAGGGTAGAACAATTCGCTTTGATTCCCCTAGCACTTYGAGTTTCTCTTCTTTCATTCCATGGAGAGAAATCTAAAACTGCATCATACTACCTTCTCATTTATTTAGTTGCAATAAGAATATGCATAAGAAAACTTCACACAGGACAGTAATTTGTCATCTCAATGCCTAGAAAACCCAGAACTACATAACACTATATAATTAGTACCATGTCAAAAAAGATGTAACACACACAGATATAAAGTCTTAATTTTTATGTCTACTGAGAAGTTAGCTCTGTCCTTTTAGGGCAAAGACAGGGTGCAGATTTGCCCTTAACACACTGCTGGACRACTGGTTTAGACAGGCGAGTAGCAACTAAAATACCTTTTCCTCTCATAGTACCTCTAATGGCATATATGCTACRATGATCTTCTACATTGTTTTAAACTCACAGACACGGTTGACATGATGCACCTCGAACTGGGATATAGGGTACACTGAAACAGCTAAGGGAAAAATCCTGGGAAAGAATGTACAGCCAGCCATTTCTGTTGTTGCCCATTACTGTGAGATTTCCAACCAGTTATGGCCCCACCTCTCTGTGTATGAAAGGACTGTGGGACTCCTATGTTACACAGGACTGGGGAGAAAGGGAAGTTGAGACTATTGAAAGTCCCCACAACAGCTAAGTTAGCAGATTTTATAACTAAGAAGATCAAGAGAAGTTCTAGTATTCTGTATAATGGAAAACAGAGAATGTCACCTAGTGCTTCATCCATAATTTGCTTTAATTGGAATGTAGTGGTTTARTAGTATATTATTTTTGGCACGGTAAAAGAAAAAAGACATAAAAGCACAAAAACTGCCAGCATTTTAAAAATCCTTATAGAAGGCCCTGAAAGAATTCACAGGATGAACTTCCAATTAGGATAAGGTATGTATACATATCTCAAGTTAACTTTCAATATACCAYGTAACAGTACAGTGCTGTGTTTTGACATATTTGCAACACTATTTGTATTACAGTAACACAATATGTTAGCATAGCCAGTTCTTTAACAGAAATTTACCCAGGAATAATTCTGTCTAACCACAAGGGATACAGTGCTTAGACAAACTAATAATGAATACTAGAAAGAACAGCATCTGGTTTCCAACATACTGTACCTCATCTGAAGCAAAATACATCTGACTGAGTACCAGGCATGCCTCATGGGAGAATAATCCTCAATGAGGACTAGATTTTCCAGTTTACAAAGAAGGCACAAAACATAAATGATTTTTTTGTTAGGGGAGGCTTTCATAATCTCTTACCCYGTGTGGCTTCTCTGGTGTATACTGAAAGGCAAGGGCACGCCACATTCTCTTTTTCAGTAGAATTGTTAATAATTCTTTTTTATTATTCGTTTTGGATAAAGAAAGGCGGCTGGACTAAATAACACGAGGCATTTACTTCCCCTATGAAATGAGTTTGGAATTGACTGACAGATTCGAAAGCTTTTAGGGAAAACTGACATCTGGACACCACACAAGTTACAAAAGTTTTCTTTTATGAGTGAGCAAGAATGCTYTATCTCAAAGACCAGAAGAAGAGTCTGAAAATGATATGTACACTCTAGTACTTTCATATTCACACACCATCTGTGTGAAAAAAAGGTCGGTCCAGAATACAATTCTGCCAGTGATATTCCCCAGACTCCCACTGTCTGCTGTTAAGCCAGATCTGGAGAGAATGAGACTGCTATTGGCTTTTATCCTTGCACCTGTCCTCTGTTTTTATGTGGCATTTTATTGTAGGAAAAATTTGGAGATTTTTTTAAATGTAGTTTAATGGTGATTATCCTGTGTTTAAGTCATTGCAGTAATTACATCGAACTAAGGTGAATATAGGTAGTCATAATTACAATAAAGAATTATGTAATTATACCAGCCAACGGCATTGTTAACATCTGCATTTAAATTAACTTCACAAGTCCATATGCAGATTTAACATGCTCTTTTCTGCCACTGTCTAAAAGCATCTAGTGTGCCTACATGACTATCAGCTGATAGAGCTCTGTCTTAAAACCCATCAAGTGCATCTTTAAAACTAATAAGAGTTCAGAAAAAACAGGAATGAAAACTGAAAACCAGTCAGAGTTGTTCACTGAAAATGTTCCTGATTCACTAGACTATCCAGCTGAAAGTCTTGAATGCTGATGGGCTTGCATGAAATGAATCCTTTGATTTATCATCATTGGGTTGGGGAAAAAAATTGCAAAAATTGGGAGCTTTGGCTATCTCTCATTGCCAAATGTTTTTTAAATACAATCCATGCCAGTTCACCTGAGAGCCTGAGACTTATGGCCTTTAACAAGTTAATAAAGTCTAATGTATACACATTTGGGGGTATTATTTTGATTACTGAGTGTTTCATTTCTTCCTAACTCTCTCCCACTTATATCTTTCTTCTTCTCAGTAAATATCAAATAGCAGATAAATTTAATAAAGGTTTAAAAATTTTTACAAAATGTCATACCCAACTTCTACTAGACTATTTTGATATATCAAATCATAAAACAGTACGTTATTGCTCAAGTTGTAAAGAATACTGACTTAAGACACTGACTTAACTCATATCACACTATAATTCCCACACATTATTTATTTGGCAACCATTATTAGCTGTATCTTAAATACCTGAAGGGAGGGTATCAAGGGGATGGGGACAAACTCTTTTCAGTTGCCCTGTGTGACAGGGCAAGAGGCAATGGGCAGAAATTGAAGCACAGGCAGTTCCTCCTGACCGTGAGGGGGAATTTCTTCMCTGTGAGAGTGACRGAGCACTGGACCAGGTTGCCCAGAGAGGTTGTGGAGTCTCCTTCCCTGGRGATCTTCAAGGCCCACCTGGATGCAACCCTGTCTAACATGCTCTAGGTGACCCTGTTGAGCAGGGAGGTTGGACTAGATGATCTCCAGAGTTCCCTTCCAACCTTACTGATCCTATGATTCTATGATTGTTAGTTTGCATGTTAAATTCTGACTTTTTTGAATCAGTCATTTGTAGGAAGTAAATGAATGTAGTAACTTAAAATGAAGTACTCTCACACTTTTGACTATCTACTGTTGGGTGTTTCTTACCTATTCTATGGAATATGTTCTTTTCACAGGAAGAAAATGTAAAGTTTAATTGGTAATGCCATTTTACAGATAACTCTAGAGATCTGAAAACTGACTATAAGGCAATACTGCCAAATATTTAAAAACAATAGTAAATAATAAAAGTGTAGGAATGACTCTTAAGTACCAATAAATGCAGATGATGTCATTTTAAGCACAGGCAAATACAGACTGTGTGTTTTCATCTTGTAGGGCCTCAACCAACAGCAACAAGATCAAAAGCCTATTTCTGTCACACAGGCAGCTGGACTGAAGTACTCCATTCCATATYTGAGTATGAAAAGCTGTGTACAGACATATGATTAAATCAGAAAAATGCTCAGTAAAATTAATCTTCTGAAAGAGAATGTAATCATGCAACCACTGTAGGCGTAAGCCAGGCTGACCTATGTAAGTTGTCCTTTAGAACTTACCGTGACCAGGAGCAGCAGCAGCCTCCTGTAACAAGCAGCATATAAATATTTAAAAGATGCAAATTTAGGGTGCTGTGTACTAAATGTTAACGTACAAATCATCTCTTCCACATAATAAATTTGATTATGGGTAGGGTGAGAAGAATATTAATGCATGCTATAAAAAAATCAATAGAGGCAAATACATATTTCTGAGGAAACATACTGAGCAGTGTAGTTGTTGTGCAACTTCAATACCTGATGAACACTCACCTTTCTGGATCATTAAGAGATTTTAGCCTCATCTGGAGAATTCTGAGCTTATATTTTGGTCCTATTAAAGTCTTTGTAGAAAAGGTCAAGGAAATTCTTGATATTTTGCCAAAATTCTGGTAAAACCCAGTTAGTATTTTGACTCTTCTGTATTGCTGAAATGTTGCAGCCTCACTAAAGAGAAATATTATTTTCTGATCAGTGTTTTGCTATCTGAGCAATATTAATTATTATTATTAAGAACAGAAATCCGACAAGATATAGGGATTGAAAGCATTCAGAACAAGGACATCTAGAATCAGATTCAAACCAGTAGCATACAAGGACATGGGCTAGTTTGCAAACAAAGATAGGATCACTTCAGTGTGAGGATCATTGACTTGTGGCAATCAGTCATATAAGATCCAAAAAAAGGAACTGCGGCCAAGAATTAGCAACCTCATGATACCCTCTGGCTGAGTTATCAGGCCAGATGAAAGCCTTAGGGAACTCAAGAAATCAGTTATATGAAGAGATAAAAACATTTAGAGATAAAACATGACTTACCTATCCATTTCTGATTCTACTGTCTTTCCAGTATAATCTGTTATTTTAACTCTGATGAAACCTCTCCTAATATTTTTATTCCAGGTAATAATATCCAATAAGTAATTATACACTGCAAACAGAGACAGGAGAAAAAAAATAAGATTCAAGGAATGTCTTCAACAATACAGTTATTATTATTTATTAAAAGTACCCACTGGATGATGAGTGTAACAGTGACTCATTCCTTCTAAATTACCTGTTCAAACCAGGACAAAAAGACTATTGACAAAAAGTAGCTTCTACCAAAGAGCTGCTTGGATTTCTATGTAAATAACCTCCATTTCCTCCAGTTCTTACAAGGAAAGGATTTGCGTAAGAAAGCTACTATCAGAATTACRTGAAGAATTAGACCTGCCTAAGAAAAGAATGCAAAATCGAGCCCTAACTGGCATCTTCAGTTTTTGGCAAGCTCCACAAAGTGAGGATAGTTGAGTTACCAGCATAGCTAAATGAACACATTATCTGTAAAAAATTGCCAGAAAATATTTTAGGTATACCGGCAGGAAGAGAAGCATTCACATCTGCTTTATGCAGAGGCAAAGTGCACAGTGTCCTAGGTGAGCAGATTTATCAGGGGTAAAACTGAAGAGAAACATTATTTTGTGATCTGCTTGCCCAGCCTGAGTAGTTGCAGCAGCACAGGTTCTCCAGGCACCCTTCTCTCAGAGCAATTCAACCTGTTCTCAAGTGGAAATCCACGGATACCGGGAAAACTGCATGGGGACAAAGGMGGAAGAGGACAAGGAGGCTGATTGCTTTCCCAGGCTCTCGTCCCTTCTTCCCTCTCCCTGGACGGCTCACAGCCTCAGGAAAGACATTGTGGCTTCCAAGGGCTGGCACCCTCGGTGCAGCAGGCCACTTGGGAGCAGCTGAGCCTGCTCTGCCAGCAGCACAAGGCTGAGTTTTGCCGGTACTGCTAAGAAATTCAGCCTGGCCTTCTACTGCACTTCTGTAACCACTACTAATATTGTAACTGTGCTACAGCTCTCCAGAGGAAATAGATAGAGCTTTACCACTCAAAGCAAGTAAGTGAATTGAAACACTTTTTTTGGGGGCATGTTGTTGTTTTTTAACATTCTCCTCTAAAAAATCAAACCCCACCTTATGTGAAAAGATTGTCCTGCTCAGCTTTATAGTTTCACTTAGTTTTAAGGCCTCTTGCTTATTTCTATTTCCTCATGTTTCTAAACATCTAGGAATTAAAATAAGGCTTTAATTAATAARTATCTTATTTTCTAGGATGGTTTATTAGACTCATTTTTCTCTTTGAATTTGCATGTTCTCCCTTAAATTTATGCTGCCATTACAACACTTTTAATTCCTCTCCATCTATCTCCRTCGATGTTTGATAAAACTTCTCCCTCCCTTTCTCTCCACTACCACCCCTGCCCCAGACTACCATATATCATCTTCTACAATATGTTCTTCTGTCATCAGGTTTCCGCCTGGGTGGACTTTTGATAAATGCCCAGATTTAAATGCTTGCCAGAACAGGAGCAAAGCTGTATTTTTCTTCAGGAAGACTGAAGTGAGGAGATAGGAGAAGGGCAGGCAGGAGAAGATCCTATTTGGGCAGTTCAGAGAGAAACGCCTGAGAAGACTGTGGAGTGCGCAGAGGTTCAAAGGGCACCCAAATATGTGCTCCTTCAACAGCAAGCTTCGCATACTTGGAATGCAGTTAGCAACCTATATTCTCCTTCTCCTCCATCCTCTACCACAACATGAATAAACATAAACAATTTTAAAATTGTGGCTTAGGCTTTGCTGTCTAAATCCTTTTCTTCCATTCACACCAAGACAACTTCATCTTGGTGGCCACCTGCACCAATAACCCTTGCACTAGTTTATATGAAATCTATAAAATCTTTGTTAACCTCTCTTCGGCCATTTGAAAGAAATGGTGACGTAAGTGCACAATTGCCACTAAAACAACAAGAAGTATTCAGTCACTGGCCACAAAACTTGCCAAACTGATGGAAAAAGCTAATGGAAAAAGCTGATTTCCCTTGAATTCCCTAAAAGCTCCCCATGCCTCAAATCAAAAAATTTAAATAGAATCAATTAGAAAAGTGCGCTAACATTCAGTCAGGGTGGTGAAATCTGTTAATAAAAAGGGAAACTGGATGAGAATCTAATCTGGACTTCKCCAAGGCTAGGTAAATATCTAACCTCTTGTAGCTAAAAGCTATGCTAAGTGTTCATTCTCATACAGTGTACTCACGATAGTCAGCTAAGTTTTCCCTCTACTGTTTTATTCTTAGGGAGAAATGGAGCTATAATAGCTAGGAAAGGTTTAGTCCATCGTGGAGCACTCTTCCTTCTTGGGTGGAACATGCAAATGTTTCTTTTCCTCCATTCAAAGCAGTCTTGCTACACATTTTTGCTCTCTGAAAAATGGCAGTAATGTTCTCATCTAAGCAGGTTCTCTCATTTTAGCTTTTRCCCTGACACTTGATGCTCATTTTCTGGCTTCCTTGGCAGTTCATCTTTCTCTCATTACTTTTATAGTCACMTTTCTTTCTCTCTCTYACTTTCTCTCACTTACTGGGTAMTCTYCTACTTTCTACTTTTAATCAAATACATACTTCCAATCCAAATCAGCTAACAAATAGCAACCATATACAGAGTTTRTTAAGAACATATTCAGTCACTTACTGCAGAATGGGTCATGGTCCGAAGTATCAAAATAAGCTTTTGTTGGCAARCTATTTTGTATTAAGAGTTCTTTCCATCTATCAGCATAATAACCTAAAATCCAAAGTTTATATATTTCATTTCAGGTATTTAGCAAAATCACAATATACATGTAAGTACACYGAAGTAAGTCACTCAAAGTGACAAATTTGGCTTTAATTTTCTAAAAGATTCTCTGGGAATGTAAATTGATATGGAAAATGCAGGAACAACTTCAGTCTAATAGAATGTAGCATATATWTATTCCATTCTTCCAATATATTAGCATCACTGAAATTGTCATAATAGAATAGTTGGAATCTATTTAGTCTAGARTACTAAGTCCAGAAAGTGTTTATAAACTTCTGCAGAAGTAATAAAAACAAAATCAAAAAAAAATAACCCACGTATTTGTAGAAAACAGTTATGGAACAGCTTCACAATAGTCAAAATTTCTTCCTTTCTTTCTTCAGTCATTAAAGCAAATATTTTTAACCCTCTAATCTATAGTTGTGGATATTATTTAATAAAAATGTTAAATTTTCTTTAAATCTGCTAAGCTCTTGGATGTAAGGTAGAAAGTATTTTGTTTTATGCAATTTTATGTTTATTGTCTTTTGGTCATGATCTTATTCTCTCCCCCAAATTTCTCTATCTAGATCAGATAAGCAGGGCTTYTTCCGAGTCAGCACCTGGAAAAAGATGCTGTTTTTTCTCCCAGTTGCCAGATTCAGCTGCCTGCCATTTCCTCACAGGTTTTATAGTTATTTAAGAAAAAAGATGGCAGCTGTTTGGTCAAATATTTCTCTCTTCCAACTATGCTGTGTATTGACACAGCATTAGGTATGCCTAATAACTATTCTGGGGAAGTCCTGGAGTCCTCCTGCCCTRCTATGATGTGGCATTATAGTTGCTTTTATTATAAAATAATATACAGTTTACTATAAAATAGTATATGTCTTTCCATTTCTGGTCTTTTTTCAAACCTGATTTAACTAATATATGTATGTTTAAGGAAGAAAAGAAGACAAGGTATGAATTCAGAATTAACTTCTTTTTAAACATTGCAAAAAATTATTTTTTAAGAAAACACCATCAACTGGGAAATACTTATACCATTGTAGCTGTTTTCAAACTGTCCCCAGATCCTCTCTAAAACCAGTAAAACCTCAAATAAAAGAAAAAAAAATCCAAATAAAAGCTTGACTCCAAAAGAGGAGTAGAGCCATGAAGTTGCTGTGAACGTTATTACTCCAAGTGAAAAATCACAGTTACTCTGGAGATGATACTGCATCATGGAAGCCTACAGCAATAGGCTAAGTAGAAGCATTTTCTCTGTACCAAGAAAATGCATAGTGAATCTACTTCAGACTAGAAAACCTAATAATCAAAGATTAGAAATATTCAACGCTTATGTCTATCAGAAATAGCAATAAAGTAGCCAAAGGCTTAAATTTTAAATTATTTTTGAGAGTATGCACCTCTGTAAACAAACAGTCTCTAACAGGAGACTACAGCTCTCTCTAATAGTCACAGAAAGAGCAAGTCTAAATTACTGAGAAAATCTCACCCAGTCCAGAGGACCATAAGTCTTACCCAGTACAGGACAGGACATCGGTTGAAAAGCGTTACAATCAACACATTTTCCTCTCTTGTAATCCAAGTATGAGTCACAAGGATATGCTGTTATATTGCATCTGCTTTTCAAGGATGATAGGAAGAGGAAGACAGATCTCTGATGATCACATTTAAAATACTGAAATCCTTTAGGAAAGAAAATAAAATATACAAAGAATAGGTACTCCTTCTGGAGAGAATGGATGTTACCCAAGTAATCCCATTTAACTGAGTCATTCTTAGCCATGTTTTTATTCTCTGGTTAGTTGACTATCAACAGTTGAATGTGGTTTATTTGACTGTAAGTCCTTKAAAGTGTAAGAAATGGATACACACACACAAACAGAAGAAACTGAAGACTATTTAGAATATACAGATACCAAGAAAAGTCTACAGGGTTTTATATGCAAGAAATATTCTACTGAATTCGATCACAATTATAGAATTACTGTGAAGAAGTATAAGCCTGAGTTAAAACTGGCTTTATTGCATCCCCTACTGAGTGCTTAAAAAAAACTACTGTGAGGAGTACTTCAGAGATTCTTCTCTCTAATTTTTTGGGGAACAAATTCTTTTCTTCTCCTAGCAAAAGGAACTATGAGATGTAATAATGCAGGCAAAGATGATCCTCAATCATGAAGGATTCCCCTGTATTCACAGATGCACAGATTTGCAGCAGCTGTAATTCCCAGCAGCAGTTTGCAAATTAGTAACAGAAACAYAGAAAGAACCATAAAGGTATGCAAAATGACACAGACAATGCAGTGCAACCTTGCCTAAGATTTATAGAGCCTAAAATAAGCAAGATTCTGAGAAAAAAAGATCATGCCRTTAAAATGTTTCCTTCCTAAGGATCTAAAAACTTGATTAAAAATTAGTTCATCATTGCCAGTCAGGAGGAATCCAAGYCACCTAGTGAAAACTTGATAAAGCTAGTGGCCTCCATGTTGTACACAAGTGATCCTGTCCAGATCACTTGAACACAAACTTCTTCCCCCATACCTTGCTCTAAATAAACAGAGAAAAATAATGAGCACTACATGCAGACTATAGATGTATACATATACATATGCATACATACGTACATATATATGTATATAAAAGAACAATAATGGTGTGTTGAGATATGTATGCTTTTAGGAAGATTTTTATTAAAAAGAAAAAAATCTTCTGTGTTATTTCTCATTTACTGAGTGGGCATGCAAAATAAAGCACACAATGCTCTAACCCTCATATTAATGAGCATGAGCAGTCTCTATCAAATTCAGTTTAGTCTTTTTTGACTTGATCTCAGAATCTTTTCCTATTAACTGAAAAGATTTTTATTTACCACTGAATACTGTTTTTGGACAACCAGGCTGATCCATTCCTCCATTCGGATAGAAATCGATGGTTCCTAAAGGTTTCCTGAAACCTAGTGCTAAAGTAAAAACATTATAAATCAAAAAAAAAAAAAAAACATAAACAGAATTGTCCAGTGAACGATTTAGCATTACATGGAATTCTTAAAGAACTTTTTTGCAAATATACTGTTCTTTTATTCATGTAATATGTTCTCTCATGTTGAGTTAAAATCCACAGTTTTTTTCCTTTTAAGTTATTCACATGTAAAATGCTATATAGAAGTGTATACAGATCTGTGCATTGTATTCCTATTGCCACAAAGGGAATGGATAGAACAGAAAAAACTAACATTTTCATGGTTCAGCCAAACTRTAATTTGCACTAAGTAATATAGGAAATGTATGTCCTCTCTAGCAACCAAAATTCTATTGCAACATATAATTCATTAGAGTAAGATTTTCCTTGTTTTTGCACCTGATGCTGGATTTTGAGCTACACTAATCAAAACAATAAATTATAATAAAGTAGAAAAAACATATTTTTCCTGCCCCACAAAAGATCATGACTGATTTCAGCAGAATTTAGTCCAAATTGACATACTTTCCTTTTTAACATGTTATCTTAATTCATATAAAGGAAATGCTACATGTTCACATATAAATTTKTATAGGAAAATGCTAAGTTTTAATGTTTTGAAAAAACAGATACAAAATTACACAAATAATGAGGGCAAGTGTGGTACCTTTGAAACGTTTACTTATGTTTTTGTTAAAAAAAATGAAGACAGAGTATTGTTTGGATGTATTAAAGCCRATTTTACCATGATATTCATTTTAACCTTACAGTAGTATGATTCTATATAGAATYATAAGCAATGGATTTGTACAATGTACTTATATGATACAGCTTAGCTAGATATCTCAGATTGGAATTTAACTCAGTGAAAATCATGTACTTATAGGCTCAGTGTTTCCACATACAAGGTAATATGATGTTTATGTTTAATGATTTTATGAATAACAATATTAATATTAATGCRATAGATAAAATGTCATTTAATGTGAAGACTTCCTTTTTTCTTATTCATAATGCATATAATATAACAAATAGGACAAATTACAGTGGTAATCTGTAGAGTAGAATCTCTACTACATGACATTAAACTGACTCAGGARTATATGGCTAATTACACATACCTAYAGCTGGYTATTTGGAATGAAAATTGTTATTTCATTATTTTCAGGTTCAGCCATGAAATTTCACTCACTCAGTAAGAAGGCTACTCAYGTCAAAACTGAATGAAATGGCCCATCATTGCTCAAGTCATTAGCAAAGTTGAGTTTATTATACCTATTCTTCAAGGAATTGAAACAAGGAACTGAAAAATGTGCAATATGATGCCAATGCTATAGACGAAACCACTAGGAAGCAACAGCACAGAAATCTTGCTAGTACACAGAGCATATCACTGCAACACTATTTGGATGCTCCTGAATTACCCTAATCCTTCTCTTTCCCCTTCCTGCCTTTCCTCCATTTGAAATAGGAAGGTTAAAGCAATGTCATTACCATCAATATCCGTATGAATTACATCAATAAATTGTGCATCAGTATGATACAATCTCCCTTCTGGTGGTTCTTGAGAGAATAAAGGACCCGCAGGATCAAGACCTGAAAGAAAATAATGCTAGCGTTACAAGTCTGAAGGTCTGTTTCTATAGTCCTCTACAAGACCAGCATTTGAGCATTGTACAGTAACTCACCCATTTTACTGGGGTGCTAACAGTAAAGTAAGAACAAAAAACTGCCCAATTCTGCTCAAATTCCATTCTTCAACTTGTYAGGCAAAGCAATGGTTCTTACCACAAGACTGATCAACCCATATCTTTGAATTTCTCTCTCTCCATATTTTCCAGAAGAGTTGTAAGTCAACAGCATTAGGGGTCAAGTCAGGAGAATTCATCTTGCCTTTTTTCTCAAAAAAGACCACATCTATTACGTGCTTCATAAAAACTAAATCTGCAATGYAACTACTCTTACCACCAAAATCCAAGATAGTGCTTATCGCAGAGACAATTTCAAACAAGCCTYAGTTATTTTATCTGTTGATGTTGAAATTACTTACAGAAAAAGTCACATGAAGCTAAGTAAAACATTAGCTTTTACCAAATTTTCACCTGAAAGAGATTTGGGAATCTTGTATTCAAATCGAAACCCAGTAACACAGAAGGGATTCCAACTGTGATCCACAAAAACACTTTAATTCAAAGAGAAAGGGATTTGTTTGTCCAAGTATTTGAAGCATAAACACTGCATATTCCCATTCCCTTTAGTGAAAGGGAATTATTGTTGTGTAACCTGCAGCCTTAATTTTTTTTAATAGAAATTGCTATCCTTTACAGGAAGGAGAAGTTGCTGACTGTGATCTCCTCCTGTTTTCTTAACAGCAAAGGCAAAGACAAATGGAAGAGAAAAAAATCAGTAAAAATTGAAAATGCAACAGTCAAGACAAAACATGTTCCTACACTTAACTGACTCCTAATTTCTGATTAGGAAACTGACTGAGAAAGACAGACTCAGTATATGATCTTTGATTATCAAAGACCTAACCAATTTGTAGCATAATTCAACTGCTATATCTGTTTTACTGGTCTAGGAAGGTTTCCTGTCAAGATCGAGATAACTAAGATCCAAACTACTATAGAGGATCGTGGAATGCCAGCAATAAATGTTCATAGTACGCCAGGTCCCAAAAGTTCATTGTTTTAGTCCACTAATCAGTTTCATATTTCAGAAACCTCCAAACAGCGATGAAGACCATTCCTCTCCTCTCCTTTTTTCCTTCTCCTTTTAGTCTAGTTTTTCCAACATCAGTTTGGTCCACTATTTCAACTTGTTTGAAAGAAACAATATCAAAACAGGCACTGACGAAGTTATGAGTCTTGTAGTTTTAGACTACCTAATCTTTGTATTTATTCATCAATATTTATAATTGTAGGAAGATGACTGGAACATTTCATGCAATTCCATTTAGCTTTGAGCATCTGAGTTCAGAAATCATATAGATCTGCTAGCTCCCAATCATGCCAAGAAGTCAAAAGGGCCACAGGCCTGCTAACCTAATGCTGGTATCAAGCCTGCTCCAGCCAGTGAAGCCCACAAACTCTAAGGAACTGGGTAGAGTGGAAATGAGTCTTCATAACCAAAGGAATATAACTGGAGCCTATCACAGTCCTATAAAACACCCTGACTTGCGTATTACTGTACTAAAGGGGAAAGAGTCTCTCATTCCCTTTTTTAAGACTAACTTCTATTATATTTTGGAAAAAAAATACTCTGGTAAGTACTCTAAAGAGAAGGTTTGGAGTTACGAATCTCAAGCAGAGACAACTGCCTCCTCTMAGCCTGAGGACAGCTGCTATCATAAATCCTAAACATCAGGATCAAAGAGTCACCCCTTACCAGCATTTTCTGTTAGTCAGCTTAGCCAACTTCCTTCTCAACATGCTAGCTACTGTGAGTTTTGTTCTTTCACCACGAGCAATACCAGGAGCCTGTGTACCCAAATTAGCACTGAAGATCCTGCTCTAGGAATCAGCATCTAAAAGTGAATTATAAAACTCTGTTTGTGACCCTCGCCTTGAATGATGTTTTCTCAAGGTACCACCACCTTGGAAGACAATGCTGATGATGCAGCAAACATTAGATGAGATTTGCAGTGGTCATATTCAGGTTACACATCTGATTTAAGTTCCTTAGAGCAGATAGCCCCATATACTAAAGCCTGCACCATACTCAGATAGCTTAAACTGAAAAAATTCCTGTGCCTGAATCCTACGCTCTAAAAGCTTTTGAATCTCTTTTCAGAAGGAACTGATTTTCTTTGCTGACTAGACTAGATAAGAAACGTGGGTAGCATATTGCTTAACTTAAGTGACATCTGAATATAGCACTCAATTTTCACTCGGGGGATGAGAGGAAAAGAAGTTGGGAAATTTCAGCTATAACTTATATAACTTATTATGTCCTCAAGTCAGACTTTTGCAATTTTTTGCACTTATATCAGGGATGCCTTTTCCTCTTGTATGTGACTACATAATCGCTTCTTATTTGTTGATATTTCATCATTAGCATTTGTGGTTTGCAGCTATGAGAAGAATTCAAGGTACATTAGAACATATATACCAGGATTAAAAGCTTTACCTGTAATTCTGCCAAGTTTGCCATTATACTTCTTGCCAACAAAACCAGCTACATGAGCCCCAAGACTAACTCCAATCATATGCACAGAGCCAAGAGAAGCTCCATTCACCTATCAGGACAGGAAAAAAAAAAGAAAAAAAAAGAAAAAAGTGTTACTGAGCTCTAGAGTGCCAAGCAAACTTTGCAATATGGTTTATTGAACAGATATCACCAATCACTAGACTGATTTAGTTTTCACTTTTTGTCAGTACTCTAAGTTAGATTTCTAACTAACTTTAAAAACAAATTCTGTACTAGCTGTACTAGTGCTATAGCATATAATACTGTAATATTGTAGTAATTATGAAATTCTTTGACTAGTTAAAAATGTCAAACAGAAGCTTGAGTATCACTTCTTCCAAACTGTCATTCAAGTCTATTTGAACACAAGGAGTATCGGGAGGGAAGAGGAAGAGTTTTACCAGAAACAAAAGATGAACCAAAACTATGAATTACTGAGGGAGGGGAGGCTGGAATTCCCCTCATGCCTTATTTTCCAATAAAATAAATTAAAATAGTAATACTATTAATAAACACTTATGTCATGAGGCAGCTGAGTAAGGTTGCAAAATGTATGTCTGCAAGAAAGCCTGAGCATGGCCACTCTACATAGCAGGTAGTATTTAAGAATTTTCTGAGGAACTCTAAGTTAGTATCAACATACCTACTAGAGTCTCCGCAAAATGATGGAATGTGATGTAAATTCTACCTTTTTATCCCAGTCTGGATTTGGGACCATATTCTTAGAGTGTATATAATCCTATTTTATTTTTCTGTTCCATCAATCAAAAAAATTACTATTATGGTTACAAATAGTTGTCATTATATCTGATCCCAGAGGCCAGATTCTGATAGACTGTCTCTTTTCTGACCTCATCCTTTCCCAAAATACTGGGTTTCCTTTCTCAAATTCTATATCAATATTTTCTTACTGTAGGGCATTCAAAATTTCTAAGAATGGCTAGAAAGAGAAGTGCTGAAAATGGAAGAAGTAAGTGATAAATAATTATGGAGTAAATAAGATGATAWTTTTTTTCACTTGTTTAAGCAATAAATTTAAAGCCCAGTTAAGACCACTGGCATCAAAAATTTTTTCAGCAAGAAGTTCCCATAATTTTGCAATAAATATTTATATGTCACAGTGATTTTATTTTTAATCTTTAATTATGTTAATTTGATACTCAAAAGTGTAGTGCAACTTTTTGTAGCATTTAAATGCTGCACAGTATTTGAATATCTCTCATTTCACCTTCCTACTGAAGCATTAGCTCTTTATAGAAGACATAAAACTCTTCACTGGCCAGAGAAATCACATGCAATGCAGTCTCAGACATATTTCAATAAAATGACAAAATCACTATTTATTTCAGTGAGAGAGAAGTGAGAACTTAGGTGAAATTAAGACATGCAGTAATAACTGCATGTGAAGTTAATTGGTAAGACTTTGGTAAGACATGTCATTTCAGGTTGTTCACTGTGCTTCTCTTCAGACAGCACTTTAAATTTTCATTTCCACCCAAACTAYGCTATTTAAGCTTATTCTGGAAAGATATAACTCTCTGCCTTACCAGCATCTGGTCAACATAGTTCTTCAGTATTTTTGCAACTTTCCTGGTGTTTTCAACAGCAGTATTATAATTCAGAGTTGTAGCACCTCGATTCCAATCAACTATAATGAGGTTGATATCCTCTGAAGTCAGTAAAAGGGTCTTTATGTCACCTAGCCATACTGGTGAAGATCCTGTTGGTCTGAAGCCATGAATAACAAAGACAATTTTCTTGGAGGTATTAAGATGCTGAGATGCTGTAATATTATGTTCACTGAGTTTCTCTGAGCAATCTGGATTTTCCCTTGTGTATAGCAGTAGTTGGACTTCAAGATTTGTTCCAGTCAAAGCATTGCCTATATTAAGGTCTGTAAATTCAGGACAGTTTTTCTCCTCATCTGAAAAAGATGAAAATGTTAGACAGTCACTTGATGAGTTAGACTATCTGAAAGACTACCTCTTAACTTTTCTTTCCACATTTATTTTATCCCAGACCTTTGGAGCAAGGAGCTGGAATACACACAGAGTGATGTTGGGCCATAGTTTAACTAACGGCACTGCAAATTTCACTACGTTCCTCTGAACCAGTCAAATACAAAATACATGTAGTTATTTCTGAAACACTTATTTTCTCTGTAACAAATACAAAGTAGTAGTCAGTGTCAATAAGATCCTTAGCTTAGCCTTCAAATTTTAGGTTCCCAGAATTTTTACAACTAATGTGTAGGAATATAAGCAGGAACACAGTTGAGGCAGTTTCTTCCTCTTTTGGGGTGGTAAAGTTGCTTATTCTTAGGCCTTCTTGTTCCATCTACCAGTACGAAACAACAGTTGTCTGACAATGCAAAAGGATTCAGAACCCTTTGATAGTTTTGGATCACCCTAAGGACACCATTAGCAAGAAACAAAGTAACAAGAGCCAAAGGATCCTGCTCTGAGTTTGGGGAAAAAAAAAAATTGTTAATCAATATAGGTAGAAGACACAAGAAAAACAGCATTTAGCACTTCTGTACTTGGCAAATTATGGTACAGAAGGCTAAGCTTTAGATCAGTGAGGATCAAGAAAAGGATGGAGATTTTCAAAACAGCCTAACAATACTGAATTCTTCCCTTGCGTGCTTATTAATATCAAAAGACAATGCTTTAAAAAGTATCCTTCAGCAACTAAGGTCATWCTGTGCGGAAAGTGATTTCAGGATTTTGGGTACAGTATTATGCCTGTCGCAGGGTTTTTCTAATGACCTCTTCACATTCTCAATTWTTTTAGCTGTTTTGCGATCAAAGAAAATAGAGCCAATTTCTTGACTTCTAGTGAGCCATGCTACTTTCACACAGCTCTTGTCTGATATTTGAAGGTACCTTTCTCAATTTCCCTGTCATTAACAACTGTGTAAAACAAGAGTTGGTCAGCTTCTGGAAAGCTGAAATAGGAATAGCGCCTGCTCAGTTCTTAAAAAGAAAGAAAAGAAAGAAAAGAAAAACACTCTGAATTTCTTAATTTTTTTAGTTGTAAGAGAGACAGTTCTAGCACTTCTCCATTTCCCAGTWATCAGTTAACAATATAGAAGAAAAACTGACAGAACTGAATCCTTCATATTTCCAGATCTCAGAAAGATGAAGCCCTCAACAGTTTATAGTCTTGCAGGGGAAGCACAAAGGGACAGAAGGTACCCAACAAATGTATTCAAGTCCTCCTCTGAAGCTGCAATGTACACAGAAATGTGTGTCACTTGAAAAAAAAGTTTTATCAAATGACAAAAAACTTAATATATCACATCATTGATATTACACTGCATATCTAAACAAGCTAAATTGTGTGAATTACAGCACATAAGATACACTGAAGATAATTAACTTWGGGAAAACTGGTGATTAGACCAGTCATCTCTAAACCAAATCAGATAGGTACCAAGACTGGACTAGTCACTAGTGGACTAGACATCACAAAAAATAATGGATATTTGCAAATCAGAGCAGAGTAGAAGTGACTGAGTATTAGAAAACTTCCTGCCTCAACTCAACCAGAGAAGCTTCATGTCTATCATGACCTTATCATAAACGACAACAAGTCAGAATTCTCTGTATTTTAAAATATGTATCATAGTTCTCCTCATTTGGATGTGGAATAATTTAAGTATTTAATGTTTACCATGATTACTGGACAGTTATTAACTAGCTACTGATCAGGATACAGTTGCAATGCTGAGATTTATCCAATAAAAAGAATGTGGAATTAAAAGCTATTCAGCTGCAGTTACTTTGAATTTAGTAGAAACAGTATTCAAAAACTCAGTAAAATGTCATGCATTTGATGAGATACTGAGATGTTAACAGAATGTGTCATATTTAATCTCCAGTTTTCATATAACAATATAAGATGTTAAAACTAGAATAGAAAGTCTCTTACACAAACACCATACACGGAACTAAATGCTAAAAAGTCACTTAATTATCTTTTCACTGTTCAGATTCATAGCTACAATATGAAAGTCCTTTTAATTTTGCATAATGTTGTTCTTACTCTGGAAAGTCTAAGTTTAATCACGGAACCTTATAATATTGCTAACATATAAAAGATTCACACTTAGATACTGTTAAAGTGTTCCTTCATATTGATTTGAGTCTTGGGATTTGTTATCATAATATTTGATTGGTAGAAATAAAAATTATTTTTTCTAAAGTCAATGGAATGATACCGATATAAAACAGAGACATAAGCTAGTCCACTGAAGTGAGAGATCTGTCACAAAGAAAATATTTTAACTAGTGAAACCTAATTACTAGCTGGGAAACTTCACAGGAAAACAACATATTTACCTATAGCAGAATTATTCTTTGAAAAGTAGGTAGAGAAAAAAAGGATGATTCCTATACTGTGATATTACGTCAGTATTATAAACACAATAATGATCTAGAGCTTTGAATTGTTTAACAACAAATCATTAAGAGGAAGTTTCTCAAACTCTTATTTCTGGTTGGTTGTTGGAACGAATACCCAACCGCCCTTTGTGCACTCTTGTGACAGCACTCAGACACACTTCTCTGTAACCTTAGAAAATATAAATATAGTTTGGGTMGTTAAATATGTACTCTAATCCAGTTAACGCACAGTTTCAACTTTTCTGTGCATGTTTGTGATCATTATTTTATTAGTAGCTAGCTTCTATGGCTGAAGAGGAGAGACTTTTAAATGCTTGCAGATTTCCTTGTAACTAAATTTTGTTATTTAAAATATAATAGATACTTGAAAAGTTGTCAGCTTTTCAAGTTGGCTCAGTCAGCAAAGAATAATTTCAAACCTAATTGAATATATTAAAACTATTTCACAACTTCCTCTTTACTTAGTACAAAGTGCACATACCTGAATGTGTCTCTGTACAAAGTACACCAAGAGATAAAGTAGCAGGCTTTGTTCTATTTACTTTAAAATGAAAACATTTGGCTCAGTTTCAAAGTGATCAAATTCTCTTTACCAATCAACTGTTCCATCAGGCATAATTCACAAGATTTAATCTTTTGGCCAAATTACATGAAAAATTATTATTTTTTCTATGCTTGAATAAAGACAAGAGACTATACCACAAACAACCACAGGTTAATGKTTTTCTTACCTGATTTCACCCAGCACATCAGACAGATGAAGAAACATAATTTCAACATGTGGAAACGGAGAAAAGCAATAGGGAACATCCACAGAGAAGTGGCAAATCTACTCTTCATAGCATGCTGTATTTCTAACTTAACCGAATGCCACTGATGAAGTAGGTGAAATGTAGAGTAGGAAGCAGAAAGCAAAACTGTATTCAAGCTTCTGCAATTTATGACTCCTCCTATTGAATGACTTCAGTAGGTAGGGTGGTTTCTGGACTTTCAGGGTTGGGATTTTTTTTAATCTATTTCCCTCTCTCTTTGGCTATCACCAGATTTACGCATAAGTAGTTCATGCTGTATATTACTGACAACTCTGCTACCTGTGTGGAATTTAGGAAGCAGAGTAACTAGTTGTACCTCACCTTAGAGACCCACCACGTGGCTATTTTGAAGTGTCACTCAATTAGTACTCTACAGAACCTGCAATTAAGAGACATTGAGATAGGCAYACGAAACTTGCAATAAAAGTTATTTAGGTTATGGGACAATTTCTCTGTAGAACTTGAGAATAATCTAAGAACTGGATTTCCATGGATTAATTCTTACATAGAATATTTTTCTGAGCTTTCTAAAGAGTCAGTTTCTAATTTAACTCCAGAGCACGWCTGGAAAAGTATATGGGGGACAGATGCAGCTTACAGCCCTAGGCTTACAATTCTCACTCAGACACTGATTTGCTGAGTATTCTAAGTATGTCACTTRACTTCATTCTCTTTGTGTTCCCAGCTGTAAAACAGATGAAGAAACATCCATCTTTATGAAGCTCCTTTATTTACAACTCACTTCACCAGATAACTAAAACAGGACAAACTTAACTTTCCTGGAGTTCATGGTAAGCCAAAGAAGCAGATACTCTCTGCACTATCCCAGTTAGAAGCCTCAATGTTCGGTTTACCTATACATGTAGGTAAATATAGGCCCAATTATTTCCATTGTGTGTGGGGGGAAGATACCAGAACCACTCAGCTATGATGCAGAAGCATCTCAGAAATGTTTTCTAGATGGTGGATCTTTAACGTGTTTCTATAGGTATGATCTGAGTTTCCTTCTTTTCCTTCCATAATCAGTAACAGGAGTTTTTCATTATTTAGTTCTAAGTGATCAGTCTCCACAGCTAGCTTTGTGTTCCTGGACAGCTCAACAAAGCTGTGCAACGGATGTTTCTGCAGCTGATAACCTTTAGAAAGTCTCTTTAAAGTCTTTTCCCCTTTGAATTCTGTAACAATGAGAAGACAATGCAGTGCGAGTACTCACATGAACAAGGACTCAGCTTAAAGAGCGAGTTTTCTTTTTTTGTTGTTTTCTATTTCTCAAATTTGTCATCCTGTTCTCATAGAATCACAGAATGGTTGAGGTTGGAAGGCACCTCTGAAGATCATCTAGTCCAACCCCTCTGTTCAACCAGCGTCACCTAGAGCACATTGCACAGGATCACTTCCAGGTGGGCCTTGAAGATCTGCAGAGAAGGAGACTCCACAACCTCTCTGGGCAACCTGTTCSAGTGTTCTGTCACTCTCACAGTGAAGAAATTCACCCTCCCRTTCAGGCAGATCTTCTTATACTTYAATTTCTGCCCATTGCCTCTTGTCCTTTCACATGGGACAACTGAAAAGAGTTTGTCCCCATCCCCTTGACACCCTCCCTTCAGGTACTTGTACACATTGATAAGATCCCCATAAGATCCTTCTCTTCTCCAGGCTAAACAGGCCCAGTTCTCGCAGCCATTCCTCATAAGAGAGATGCTCCAGTCCTCTAATCATCTTSATAGCCTTACACTGGACTTTYTCCAGCAGTTCCATGTCTCTSGGGAGCCCAGAAATGGWCACTACTCCAGCTGTGATCTCACCAGAGCYGAGCAGAGAGGGAGGATCACCTCCCTTGACCTTCTGACAATGYTCTTCCTAATGCACCCCATTCAGGATACCATTGGCCTTCTCGACCACAAGGGTACATTGCTGGCTCATGGTTGGTTTCTCGTCCACCAGAATTTCCAGGTCCTTCTCTGCARAACTGCTTTCYAAAAGGTCAACCTCGAACGTGTCCTGGTGCATGGGGTTATTCCTCCAGGACCCAGCACTTGCCCTTGTTGAACCTCATGAGGTTCCTCTCTGCCCAACTCTCCAGCCTGTCCAGGTCTCTCTGAATGGCAGCACAGCCCTCGAGTGTATCAGCCACTCCTCCCAGTTTGGTGTCATCCAAGCTTGCTGAGGACACACTGTCCCTTCATCTCTCCCCTTATTCATTGATGAACAAGTTGAACAAGATGAGACCCAGTACTGACCTCTGGGGGACACCGCAAGGCCTCCAACTTGACTCTGTGCCACTGATGGCAACCTCTGAGCTCTGTATAGTTCTCAATCCACCTCACTGTCCACTCACCTAATCCACACTTCCTGAGCCTGCCTATGAGGATGTTAGTGTTGAAAACCTTGCGAAGTCAAGCTAGACAACATCCACTGCTCTCCCGTCATCTGCCTAGCCTGTCATTCCGTCATAGAAGGCTATCAGGTTCATTTAGCATGATTTCCCCTTGAAGAATCCAGGCTGACTACTCCTGATCACCTTCTTTTCCTCCACATTCTTAGAGATGACATCGAGGGATGTAGCTGAGGCTGAGTGGCCTGTAGTTGCCTGRGTCCTCTTTCTTGCCCTTTTGGAAGACTGGAGTGACACTGGCTTCCTTCCAGTCCTCAGGTACCTCTCCTGTTCTCCAATGACCTCTCTAAGATGATGGAGAGYGGCCTAGCAGTAACATCCATCAGCTCCCTCAGTACTCRTGGGTGCATCCCATCAAAGCCCATGGATTTGTGGAYGTTATGTTTGCCTAAAAGATCTCTGACCCAATCCTCCTCAACCAAAGGAAAGTCCTCCTCTCTTCAGACTTCCTTATATCCAGGGTCTGGGTTTCCTGGGGGCTGGCCTTCACAGTAAAGACTGAAGCAAAGGCGGCATTCAGTAACTCTGCCTTCTCTGGATCCTTCATCACCAGGGCACCCACCCCACTCAGCAGCGGGCCCACATTTTCCCYGGTCTTCCTTTTGCTACTGATGTATTTGAAGAATCCYTTCTTGTTGTCCTTGACATCRCTTGCCAGATTTAATTCCAAATGGGCCTAAGCCTTCCTCATCACATCTTTGCATACTCTGACAACATTCTTATATTCCTCCCAAGTAGCCTGYCCCTTTTTCCAGAATCTGTGTACCTTCTTCTTCTGTCTGAGTTTTGCCAGGAGCTCCTTGATCATCCATGCAGGTCTCCTGCCCCTTAGCTGGACTTCTTATTCATAGGGATGCACTGATCTTGAGGTTGGAGGAAGTGATGCTTGAATATTAACCAGCTCTCTTGGACTCCCCTTCATTCTAGGGCCCTAACCCATGGGATTCCTCCAAGTAGGTCCCTGAAGAGGCCAAAGATTGCTCTCCTGAWGTCCAGGGTTGTGATCCTATTTATGGCCTTGCTTCTTCCACRGAGGATCCTGAACTCCACCACCTCAYGGTCACTGCAGCCAAGACAGCCCCCCACCTTCACATCTCCAACCAGTCCCTCTTTACTGGTTACTRCAAGGTTCAGCAGGACACCTCTCCTCGTTGGCTCAACTGCCTGTGTCAAACAGTTATCATCAATCCTCTGTAGGAGCCTCCTGCACTGTTTGTGTCTAGCTGTGTTGTCTTTCCAGCAGATATCAGGGTGGCTGAATGCCCCCACGAGAACCAGGGCCTGTGATCGTAAGGCCACTTCCAGCTGTCTATAGAAGGCCTCATTGACTTCCTCTTCCTGATCAGGTGGACTGTAGTAAACACCCACAAGAGTGTCCCCCATGTTAGCCTGCCCTTTAATCCTTACCSATAAGCTCTCGACTCACTCTTCATCCGCCCCTAGGAAGAGTTTGATACACTCCAGTTGCTCTCTCACATGAAGGGCAACTCCCCACTACCTCGCCTTCCTGGCTTGTCTTTCCTAAACAGCACATAGCCATCCATGACAGCCTTCCAGTCATGCAAGCTATCCCATCATGTCTCTGTAACTGCAATGAGATCATAGCCCAGTGACCGCATACAGATGTCTTATTCTCCCTGTTTATTCTCCATGTGTGTGCATTGTACAGGYATTTCAGAGAGGTAATAGAGCATGCAGGTTTCCCAGKAGGGATGCAAGAGGATACCCCATTGTCATGTCCTGTACATGCTTTCCTGGCTGCATGCACCCTTTGGAGGCCGCCCGATTGAGCTGTGTTTTGCTCACTACCCTGTCTATAACTCTCCCCTCCCCCTATCACTCCTAGTTTAAAGCCCTCCTTACCAGGCTGGCCAACCTGCTGGCAAACACATGCATGCCCCACTTAGTGAGGTCTATCCCATCTCTCCSCATCAGTTGTCTATCTTCAGACAGGGTCCYGTGGTCGTAGAAACCAAAACTCTGCTGCCAACACCAGCGATGCAGCCAGTTGTTAACTTGGAAAATTTGTCTACTCCTCCTCCCATCCTTCCCCATCAATGGCAGTATTGAGGAGAAAATGACCYGGGCTCCCAGACCCTTGACCATCATCCCCAGAGCTCTGAAGTCCTGTTTGATGGCTTCCAATTTGCCCTTGGTATCATTACTGCCCATATGGAAGAGCAGCAGAGGGTAATAATCCAACACATGAACAAGCTTTAGCAGTCTTTCCACGATATCTCATATTCGAGTCCCTGGCAGGCAACAAACCTCTCTAAACAAGAGGTCAGGTTGGCAGATAGGTGCCTCTGTCCCTTGCAGCAGAGAGTCACCCACAACAACCACTTGCCGCTTCTTCCCAGTGTCCCCACATGGCAGAGAGTCTGTCAGCCCCGTTGCTTCTCTTGAAGATACGCCCAGCTCCTCTGCAGCCAGGAGGGCTCTAAACCTGTTTCTCAACTGCAAGTCTTCAGGAGGAGTAAGAGCCTTTCTCCTCTAATGAGAAGTGACCAGTTTCCAGCCTTCTTCTATGATATTATGATGTACTGTTCTCATTAAATGATGTTATGATGTATTGTTCTCATTAAATGATATTACGATGTACTGTTCTCATTAAAGTTCATTAAGGCAACACTTGTTATTTCTTTGCAATCCCTCTTTATCTCAAATCTTTGACTCTATGTGCAAATATTGTTATGAAAGCAGAGCCATATTGATGTAAAATATTTCTTAGAACAAGTAACAACATAGGTCAACTTTTCTATTTTTCCTGCAATTTTTAATAAAGATTACTGTTACATCAAATGAAAACTTAGCGCACYCAAGCAATCATCATTTAGGCAGCCTCAGTATGCAGGCTTTACAAGTTAAAGGATGGAGAACTCAACACTACTGAAAATGCTTGGTACTGGAACCAGTAATGAGTTCTATCAAAACACTTACCACACTTATCTATGGGCCAATTACTTGATATTAGAAGAAAATCTTATATATGTACCTGTACATATATCTAATGCTAATACATGCTGATTGTTCTTTTACACATAAGTAGAAAAATATAGAACTTATAGAACTGTTCCTTATAGAATTTAACGAACCGAAAACCAACAAGCCCATCTCACATGTAAAGTACTATGCCACCCATGTTGATATAACTTATGAAACAAACCTGTTTTAAAGCCCACTGAAACTACATTCAGGAAAGGATTCCACTCCTAAATAAATGTCTAGAATTTTTTTCACAATTAATCAGCTTGTTGAGCTAATGCTTAATACTCACTACTCTGCCCTATGACAAAGGAATTTTGCTCTGCTTAACAAAAAAAGCACTTATGCCAGTTGGAAATTCATTAATCTTGACTGTTGTTAATGTTTACACTATGGTTTCTACTGACATCCCACTGTCAGGCAAATCCATCACAGTGGCTTTCAATTTCAGGTACTACTGTCACAAACAAATGCAAGACCCTGAAAGCTCAGGTACTGCCTGTTCCTCTCTGCTGTATGATAAGATTGTTCTGTCTACTGCTGTTCTCACAGGAATGTACCAGTATCATGCTGAAAATCAAGTTACCAGTGGTTTGTCCTAAAGTGGTTTGTGCAAACCAGTGGAGGATCACTGCACTGCCTCTTAAGTACTCTGTGTCCTATACTGCTCAGAGCCATAAGAATAATATGCCATAAATGAACCATGACTCTTCTGGGAGAACCCATAGTCCATCAGTTATGGGGAAAAAAAAAAGCAGGAATGGCCAAATATTCAAATAAAAAAAAAGACTTAATTTGATTACACTGTAAAGATAAGTAAAGTTTACTATGATTTACTGTTAACAAAATGTCACTCTTGCACTTCAGTTCACCTCCAAAAAGGTTCTGATAACAAAGGTAGCTAAAAGGATTTTATATTGAGAAAGGTAAAGTGGCCAACTCTTCACATTTGCATTTAGCACTGGAGCAGGTTGCCCAGTGAGACAGTGGAGTCTCCTTCACTGGAGATATTCAAAACCCATTTGGATGCAATCCTGTGGAATGTGCTTCAGATGACCCTGCTTGAGTAAGGGGTTTGGACTCGATGATCTCCAGAGGTCCCTTCCAACCTCAACCATTTGGTGAATCTGTGTGATTCTGTGATTTCAGAATTCTTGCATGGTTTTCAAAGATAAGACCAAATGCTTACGCAAGACTCTTGTTCTTGATATCCTGATCCATAGTCATATGTAAATGTGGTATTTACTCTTCTACCTTCTTCTCTCTACCTCTAAAAATTTCCTAATCTTAGAAAATCCCCTTCTCTTAAGAATTTTCATTTCTCTTATGAATCAAGTTATATCCCCTTTTCAGAACAAACACTGACTGCCCGTAACCACCAACCTCTGAGTGCTGCTTCCTTTTAGGCAAGATTGAAGCAAGCTCAATTTTAGCAACACAGCATGTTTAACTGAAGCTCGTAACTCATGTAAATTGATAATCCCTTCTTATGTACAAACATAAGAAAAAGATGCAGTTAAACACTAGTGTTTAGCTGATACTCAAAAAATCGTTAACAAAGCCTCCATTTAGAAATAATGGACATAGAGGCAGAGCACACTACTTATGTTTAAGAAAACCAGTAATTTATTTGAAAAATATTTTACATTGCTGTTATCAAGATGACTTCTAGAAATGTGCCTCTTTGCAACGTAAAACTTTAAAAATATGTATTGAATGTGCATGTTTGATAGGTGATCCAAATGACCATGAAACAGTGGGTTAGAATGCAGGTGTAATTTCAACTTCAGAGATAGCATTCATGCSCCAGTTCTTTTTAAAATATTGAGAAAGGCAAAATAGCCAACACTTCACACTTGCATTTTATTAGTAACTACCAAAATGCTTTATCATATTGATGACTATAATACTTAGCACAATAGAGGATTTTGAAGCATTTGTCACTGCCAGTCCTACTACAGCAGCTGCAGTATCCACTTATCCCACAAGATGGCAAGAACTGAGCTTTAAATGGTTTATATTCATATGGTGTCTTAGTTTTTCTTCTGTGCTCATTCACACTTTGCACACAGACAGGGAAGAAACTATCCCAGTGATCTTCAAGATTTCGCGTTTCTGTATGATCCACACTTCCACTGATAGACCTGAAAATTGTCAACAGGGAAACTCAAAAGAGGAAAAAAAGGAAAAAAAAAAAAGAAAGAAAGAAGCTTAAAATGTAAGCGTTCCTTACAGAACAGTGGCACCGCAAAACGACCGCCGTGCCTGACATCAACGGCCTGCGTGTTTAGCGTCTCTCAAAATACCACCGAAGCTGAATTTTCGGCCTTGCCCGCGGTTACAGCAGGATCTCGCACGGCGAGGCGGCGGCCGGCCTGCGCGCCGCGCCCGCGTGTTGCTAGGACACCGGCGCCCGTCTCCCAGCAACGCGCCCGCGTCGCGCGGCGCTTTACGGCCGCGGCGGCGGCGCTTCCCCCGCGCCTCTCGCCCGCTCGGGCGCCGCCATGTCCTCGGCGGGGCGGGCCGGCGAGGCGGATCGGACCCTGTTCGTGGGCAATCTGGAGAGCCGCGTGCGCGAGGAGATCCTCTACGAGCTCTTCCTGCAGGTGGAGGGCGGGGCGGGGCCGAGCCACGCGCCTCTCCGTAACGGACGGCCTTGGCCGTTAGCCGCCGCCTCCCTCTCCCCTCCCCGTGGCAGCGCGGCCYGGTAGCTCCACCGGGAGCGGGCTGCCGCGCCGCGGTGGCGGCGATAACGGTGTGTACAGCTGCCCGCAGGCCGAGCCGGAGCTGCYGGGGCGCGGCGGGGCCTGTGGGCCCTGCAACCGGCGCACCGCGAGGCTCAGAGACGGCGGGAGAGGGGGAAGGCTGCCCAGAGCGGTCATCTCATCGGCAAGCGCCTGGGGCCGGGAGGTTTTGGAGGGCCTGCAGACACGAGAGTTTTGCTTGTTTTCGATAGTCGTTACCATTTTCTGCAGCCTCGCAGTGCTTGACGTGCTGCTTAGCTGAACTGTCCCACTGTCCCCTATTTCCTTTCTCATTTTCCCCTGGGTTTTCCCTTTCTCTGCTGGGTAAATTTCGATGCAACAAAGTTATTTGGGTAACTAGATAGTTGAAAGGCATTTTAAAAATCCCTGTGAAAAATCTTTCTACACTTTCTTTTGTTACTATGAAAGATTTTGAATTAGAAAAATGTAAGCAAAAGTACTGAAAATGAGCAAGGATGAAACTGCTAAGAGAATGAGTCAAGAAATAGGAATGATTTGCAGGTAGGACTCAGTACTAAATGACTTTTACAGTTTTTTTATGTTTTGATACTTGAGAAGATAATAAACATTGAATCACTTGTCTTTTTATGGGGGTAGAAGGACTATATTAAATAGCCAGAGCTATTTTGCAAGTTGTTTAACTTAAACTGTTCATTTGGAAATTAAACCAAGGAGGAAAGAAAACAGCAAAGAAAATGTTTTCTATGCTGTTTATACATTCAGTCATTAAAAAAAAATCCTCTTAAACTCTTTTAATATTGAGAAATTTGCTATGTTAAGATACTAACTTGGTTTTAGTTTTGATCTCTGACACTTACAGAACCTGTGTTTGACTGAGCCAGGCTTATTAACCTGAAAGTACAAGCAGAAGAGCAGATGAAAATTCAGAGAAGGGAATATTATATCAGTTGCGCTAACATCAAATTTCAGATAGATTGACTTGATCAGGCCAGGAGTAAAAGAAAACAAATATCAGGAAAACCTTACTTTTGGTGACTTTTGACAATCTATCTCAAGCTTAAAGTTCTCAGTCTCTCACTGGACAGTTCAGCCAATAGCACAGTGATAGATTTGCTTACACAAAGTTTCTATGATCTCAGAATGAAGCTTGCTTCCTTCTGGCATATTATATGAAAAAAAAAAAAAAAAAAAAAAAAAAAAAAAAAACATGGGCAGAATAATTTGTTCTCTTCATTTGCTAATCAGAACTTCAGAACTTTTTCTGTTAACCAGTTCTATTCGAAGATTGCAGCACGCTAGTCCCTTTACATCAAAAGGCCTTTTTGTTTGGTCTAGTCTAGCCTTTTGGTTTTCGGCTGTTCCCATCTCTTCCAAGCCTCGGTTTTAACTTTTCCCTAGAATTATCTAAGAAACAGKTTTTTTTTTTGTTTGATTGTTTTCCATGCATCACTCCTACCCGTTTCCAATATTAAACAGTATTGTTATTTAATTATAAGAAATAAGGTAGCTTGTTTTACCAGAGACATGATTAATACTATACAAATCTTGGCACAAAAGTGATAAAAATAGGCAGATACTCTTAGAATGCAATTTTGCATGACTGTTCTGCATATCTGCTTCAGTTCTTCTAACTGCTTACTTTTATCTTTAGGTCATCCCAGTAACACCTACTTAGCTTCCTCTTCATCTCACTTTCTTCTCACTCACATTTCTGATTTTTGCTGCAACAGCATGTGCTTCTGTCTGCAGTGTTGTCCTTTCTTGGAGAATATACAGTTCAATCTTCCTAGTACATTCTAGCCTTAAAATGTACTCCTGAGCTCTAGTTTCCCCCCTATCAAACGAACAGAAAATATTTATGATTATTACTTCTAAATTATTAATATTTTTGTTTATGAATAGGAAGACTACATACTTAAAAGACTGATCTGCAAAGCATGTGACTGTTGCTTCTAGTTCATGAAGACTAGATCTTCTTCACTAGGCAAATAATAATCAGAAGACTAGGTATGTTATTTTTAGAAAAATTGCAGAGTAATGCAGAACACAAAAATACGTTAAAGAGTCAACTAAAGAAAAAATAAATTTTTTTAAAAAGGGCAAAACAACAAACTTCAAGATTACAGGGAAAGACAAGATCAGTGTTTTGAAGATTTCTTGCACGGGAATACCTAGGTATTATGCACTACTGTATAGCCCGATCATCCTTCTGCATTGATAATAAAAATGTACACTGTTTTCAATCCTTAGTGTCTGTCTATATTATTCCCTTAGTTTCCCTTGGAAGGGGCAGGGCAGAAGCTAGGAGATGTTGCTTGTTTTTGAGAAAGAAACATCCTATTTAAATTAGGAGTAGTTTATACACAGCTGGAAAAATGTGTTGCTATCAGATGTTATTATCACAGATAAAGATCTTCATTATCTTCAGTCTAATGACTTGGAAGAAGACAGCTCCGCATCATCACTCTTAATGCTTATAGCACACAAACTGTGGCTTTGTTGTTTGACAATAATCATCAAAAACGCAGAATAATAAAGTAAATTACTTTCTTCTCCATGCCTTAAGTTCTTCATCTGAACATATGGTGTGTATTTATTTTGAAACTGACTGTTTATGCRCACTTTAATTGCGGTAAAGCTGTTACCATAAGTTAAATTATTTTGTTTGGCTTAAACCAAACCATGGCTTCACAACTATAGGTACTCTTATCAGTCATTTAAACATTCAGTAATTCTGTTACTGTATTTGGGGGATTACTTTCTAACTTACATTGCTGACCCAGGTCAGCAATGAGGTGACATACTATGTCCTCCTAAATATAACATATCTTAAAACCTCCTGACCAGGAGGAGACTTCCTCTGGTCCTCTCTTTTCCACTCTGCTAAATCAGCCTTACAGATGTGTTTTTTTTTCTTTTTAAGAAACTGTGACTTAATATTCAGTCTTTATAAAGAAAGAGGCATCATAGAATCAGTAAGGTTGGAAGGGACCTCTGGAGATCATCTAGTCCAMCCTCCCTGCTCAACAGGGTCACCTAGAGCATGGTAGACAGTGTTGCATCCAGGGGGGCCTTGAAGATCTCCAGAGAAGGAGACTCCACAACCTCTCTGGGCAACCTGTTCCAGTGCTCCGTCACTCTCACAGTGAAGAAATTCCCCCTCACGGTCAGGCAGAACTTACGGTGTTTCCGTTTGTGTCCATTACCTATTGTCCTTTCACATGGGACAACTGAAAAGAGTTTGTCCCCGTCCCCTTGACACCCTCCCTTCAGGTACTTATATACATTGATAGGATCCCCCCTCAGGCTTCTCTTCCCCAGGCTAAAGAGGTTTTTATCRTCTTCAACATCTGTTATGAAAATGATAATTTCTTAGAAAATGGAGCTAACATTTATGGAATATCACTGCTTTAATTTTGTTCTTCTAAATATACTAAACCAGAATTAAAATGGTGCAGCTTGGTAGAGATGGAACCTTTTTTCAATGAAGATATTTTAGCCTTAGTTTTCTCTTCTTCTTCTTTTTTTTCTTTTTTTTTCCATCATGAAGAATATATTGTCTTTGATGAGATAAATCAAAGGTCTTTTGATTCCTTGCCATGTATTTGTGCTGAGGGTTAGGTAGCACTTAGCAGAAAACTTGTTTGTTTTGTGTTGGTTCTGTAATACTCTGTATTCTGGTTTGTTCTTCCTACAGTCTTGATACTGCCTATTTTAGAAATTTAAGCAAGTGTAAAGCAAGCATATTAATGGAGTAGGCCACTCTTAGACAGTGGTATTATCAATTTGCTGAGTTATATTAGGCTGATAGCCTTTGCTACAAAGAAATGGTAACTTACTCTTCCCCTTTGCAGCTATCATAATTATCATTTAAAAATAATCGAGAAATAATTTGAATGTTGATAAGAGGATATAATTATAAGAGAGAATACTAAAGATCACCCACAGAGTGATGTTTGGTTCCCTTTTATTGTCTGCAGAGGTGCTTAGAATTAGAGGTCGGTGAGTGTGGAGATACATTTTCAAAATTAAGCAGAGAATCTTACACTGAGAGAGTTGTGCCATTTCTGACTACAGCAGAATATACCTCATTATGAAATACATATTCAGAGAATGAAAAGCCACTCTGTTAAGTTCTATGAAAAAATAACACAATTTTCTTTCAGGCTGGACCATTAACCAAAGTGACCATTTGTAAGGACAAAGAAGGAAAACCTAAATCTTTTGGATTTGTCTGCTTTAAGCATACAGAATCAGTGCCTTATGCAATAGCTTTGCTGAATGGAATCCGTTTGTATGGAAGACCAATCAAAGTACAGTATCGGCTTGGTAGGTTTAGTCTCAATAACTAAGTTTGCCTAAGTAGTTGCTAAAATTAGTTTCTAGTTATTTATAAAAATATTGTGGGATTTTTATATCCTAAAGGCTTTTAGAAAGATGATAATTTATAGTTGAGCAAATTACAGTCCATTCTTTTTAAGAAGAGTAACTTTTCATGGCTTTTGTATAGAGAAGGATTCAACCTTTGTATTTTTGTTTATTTGGAAAGAAAAAATAGGTTGGTTTAGAACAACATAATTTCTAAGCCAGCTCAGACAACACAGTATGGAAGGCATTTACAACAACTCTGGCATAGCAGTTTTTCATGTTACATGTTTTTCATTTTCATGTTTTTCATTTTACATTTAGAAATCAGGATGTGACTAATTTGCAGTCTGACTAGAGCACTTGATTAACAAATTGTCTAGCTACTTTCAAGCTGTTTGATGATAGGTTTTATACTAAGGCCATAGAGTTAGCAGAGCTTTTGTTTTAAGTGTAAGGGACTGCAGTGAGAATACAATCAGATTCTTCATTTTCTGTCTATAAAAATAAACTTTCTATAAAATTAATGATCAAGGCAGTGTTTACTGCCTGAACATTGAGCTCTGATGTTCACTCTGCATCCTGGGCTACTCCTTCCTTAGAAGGCTGTATAGAGTATTTTCTGCTTTCAAGTAAAATGGCTGAAGTTCCTAAAATCAGAAGCATYGCCTATGAGAGAAGCAAATGTCTGCAAATGAGTAAGAATGATTCTGTTTTCCATTATTTCAACAGCCCTGAGTTATGCTTCTGTAAATGGGTTTGAATAAATGATAAATGAACATTTTCATGCAGTAAAATTATGATATATTTTACCTGTCATAATATAGCACCTTGCCTTTACAACTACTTTAGTATGCTAGCCCACCATAGATGACAGAACAGTTCCTGTGTTTTTAACTGATTAATCAAATAGTCGTAATTGAATAGTCATTATGCTCTTATCTTATTTACAGGGAGTTCACACTCTTCAGAACTAAACAGCCCTGCACACGGTTTTGAGAACTATGTTGACATATATTCACCTTCATATAGGTAACAAATTCACAAGCGAGCTTTAATTGTATGAGTTGTTTTTAATCTCATTAAGTCAGTTGATGTCGTAGAATAAGGTGGAGTGTTACGAAGATCAGCAATATCCTTCAGAAATATCACTTACAAAATAAGAAAAATCCTTTCTGATATTGCTTATAGGAACAGAACAAGGTCTTAACAGAGGAAAAATAGACTGTAACAAGATATCAGAGTCCTCTTCAAATATTTTAAGAGGAAATATTTTTAACGCACCAGATTTTATCACATTCATGTGACATTCTTTTTTGACTGAAACACACACGTTTAATACACTGTTGTGCCTCTGTTTTAAGGAACATTGATTTGCTTCTGATGTTATGCCAGATCTTTAATGACTCCACTATATTGTCACAAAGGATTCTTTTGGAATTTAATATGTTACATTTTAAATTTGCAACATAAGATCAATCTGTAGACTCTTCATAAAAAAACAGGTATAGCACAATTTGACTGCATCCTATTGACAGCTTATAACTAGCTGTCAACTAGTTAATGTTTGGTTGTTTGGCTTGCCAAAAGTTCAAGCTGCTTCAGCTTTCCAGTCTTCATTTACTTCTGAAGATACAGAAACCTGAAAAATTATTCAAGTACGGTATTTGTACTAGCAAATACCGTACTTGCTAGTATGGTATTTGTACTAGCACGATTGATAGTTCTTAGCGATAAAAATCTGACAATGGAGATAAGCTGTTAAAACTTTATAGAGTTTATATTCAACAAATTATATTGCAGCTGTCACACACATGGAGTCACAAGCAAAAACTGTCAAAGGAATTACAAACACCCTAGTTTCAGTAGTTTTCAACATTTCAAAATAAACACTTTTATTTAGAAATGTGACAAAACTCTCCACAAAAGCTAAACTCCAACAGTCAAATTGAAAACTTCTGAGTCTCTGAACTTAWGTAGATGTAAATATTATACACTGATTGAGTCTTAAGATGTATTTTCCTTGTTTTACTACATTTTTTTTTCATGGAAATTGAGCTGTTAATATCTTAATTCTCCTCATGGACATACATCTTATATCCCAATAGTTAAATTTCAGCACTGCAGTAAGCAGTATTTGGTGGAAGTCTACCCTTTGTATATTTGCTTGTTTTTCCTAGGTATCAAGAGCCTCTTGGAAATCCTCCATTTCCTGTTATTCCTTTCCCAGTGAACAATAATTTACCTCAGGAATACTCTGTCTTTCAAAAGATGGTGAGTTTATGGTAAAAGTTATAAATGGGGATGGAGGGGGCTTATGAAGTTGAAGATATTCTGCATTTCTGCAAGTAAGAATGCTAATTTGATACTTCAGAATGTCTATTAGGCTGCTAACTTTGACTCTATTAGATCAGTTTCTTTTATCACTTAAGGGTACTATAATAACAGGGGATTAATTAAACCAAAACATTTTGTTATTTTAAGAATGTCTTTAAGTCATAGAATATCTTTAAAGTATAGCTTAAGGTTGCCAGAGTCTACAGGAGGAGCTCTTTAATGTCTCTTGTTCTATATCCTCTTGCTGAGAAAAGCTAACCTAGCAGAATTACAACCATGCAAGCAACAGCCTTTTCATACACAAGAGTTCAGTCAGGGAGCCTCTTACTCTCCTTTCTCAAATCAGATTTGCCCAAAAGAAGTCTGAAACATGAATCTGTGTTAAAGCAAATGAAAACTCCCACAACACACTACCGCAACCAATGATAGAAACAAGTCAGGGCAACAATGATTTGAGGGTTTCTGGCTTGAACCTTGCCTCTGCATGTTCATGCCTCTGCAGTTCTCACATGCATTATTTACTTTTATTGCAATATATAGTAAGAACTGTTATTCCAGTTCCCCTCTAACAGAGTATGACATTACTGGTCCATTCTTCCTTACCTATTCTCTACTGAGATCTATTTCACAAGGTAATTGGACTAGTTTTTTTCAGATGGGAACCTATGGGACAAATCCAACTCACCAAATACATTCATGGAGTTTCTMAATCTGATGAGTGTGGATCAGTAGGAATGAAGAAACCCAGCTGTCTTCTARTGTAGGGTGCAGACTGTGGGCAGTATTGGTGCCATGTAGTCTGACTGAGGAATGATCCAACACCTTGTAACTACAGAAGAGGTGAACTTTGGGTGGGTTTTTCTTGCTAGCTGCGGTCCGAGGACAAATATGGAGAGGGGCTATTCCCTGTTGCATGGATCTGGTGCTGGCCTGCCTGTCCTCTTCCCTTGCTGTGTCCCCTGTAGAGCTGATGCTTGCACAAACTTTCATGTCCCTTCCACTGTGGTTGAGAGGGCTGGGAGCATACCAACTCTGCCACTTTGCTCACTGGTTGTAACAGTTCTTAATAACAGACTAGTGCACCAAGACATCACACTGTCAGCAGATGAGTGCAGGCAAACAACTCCATCCCACCACCTGCCTGCTTGGAGGAACAGTACTGCAGGCAGTCTCCAGTGATGACCTGTTGCTCTAGACAAGCTTAAGTAGAATGAGCTCTTCTCACATGTTCCCACACATACATATCCCTTTAATACTTTTATTTGGGTGGGACAGGCACTTACTTAGTGCCAAGTACTTAGGAGTCTGCACATAGGATATACTGAGGCATGCTCTGCAATAATTTTCTAGTTACTGCTAGACAGTGGGAAGTCATTCTTCCTTCTCTGTCTGTTGTAATTCTATTGCTGTATTTGAAGTGTGCACTTTTATATGAGAGGGACTTTCTAGATACCTTAGGAAATGCAGCAAAGAGCTGGGCTCTCGCTAAGGTGTTCCAACAGCTGTAGTCTTTGGATCTATAGATTTGCTATAGCTTGCTGGAATGCATTGCTGCCTGGTTACTTTACAGTTAGTTCAATCAAAATAAATTGCAGATGCACTGCAGTCACAAATGTTTATAAAATATACACAAATGAAGAAATGAAAGAAATGCCATGTTTGATTATGTTGCAAAAAGATTAAATGTTGGTTTAATCTTGCATCAGATTGTCTCTCTGTTCCACTTTTGCCAAGAAAGATTTGTCTACTTTTTCCAACTATACTAGTTGATCTAATAAAATATATAAGCTCTACTCACAAACCTTTTGTGTTTATTTTATATAACTTGCTATCAGTATTTTCACTGCAGAAGCTGTAATGCATGCAAATTTAAACTCTTCAAAACTTTCTTTGAACAGTATTAACAACTTGATTTTTACTTCTTTAGATGAACCATTTTTTAGCACTGCAATATACAGTACACAGTCCAGTGAGTCAACAATTTCCTTTCAATCAGATGGCTTCACCACTGCCTTCAAATTTATCCATTCCTCCCTCTCAGAATCAAGTTGCAAATTTTAAGTCTGGACAGAGTTCTTCTGAGTGGGCCCTGCCACATTCAAGCAATTGCAAAGTGTACCAGAAGGATGAAAGCACCTCTAAAAGAAAGAGAGAACAGCTAAGTTGTGACAGTGACAGTAGCATTGAGAATGACAAAAAGAAACAAAGAGAATGTGACCAAAAATACAAGAAGTGCAAAGCCAAGAAAAAAAGACATTAATACTGTGTAATTGGATTCATTCTTTTCTTATTTACATTTGATTTTTTTTGAGAGAAATTGTCTCTCATCCGTGCACTTTATTTAGAAAGGAATTTTCAATATTTATATTTGAAATGTGTTATGCATAAAGTATGTTGATACTGTAGTCTATTTAAGGTATAGGAAACATATTTAAGAAGATGAAGTTTTCCTAATAAAAGACAAAAGTAGTTATTTTTCCCCCAAATCACGTACAGCTGTTACTTCACTAATAGAGAAATTTAATGAAAATGTATAATTTCAACCATTCATGAAGCACTTGTATCACTTCCATCACCAATGAATGTATCTTGAATATATTATTGTGAATGATGTAATAATTGTCTGGAGGTGTTGATAAAGTCAAAGCAGTAAGCAGGACAGAAATTCCAAGTATCATATCAGGGTTGTGTTTGGCACTAAAGCATGAACAGCTATATATTTTTTTTTCCCCTCAAATATAAGAGTGTTTACTGATTTAGCTCTGGTGTTACCTTTAGTAAGGATCACCTTGTATGTTCACTAGAGCTTTTTTTTTCCCCCCAGCAGTAAATTGTGGGTAAAATAGTGGCACTTGCACTAATTACATGACTTACATATATATCAATACTCAATGAATGTGTGTATTTTCCAGTTGCAATATATACTAAGAAGAACTATCTGAATATATGCATCTTTCTATAAATTTATTCTCTAGTGCTTATTTGGGAACACTGAATGTTTTTTGTAACAAATGGATGAAAAACTTAACGGAGTATCTCCATTAGAGTTCTAATTGGTGGCATGAGGGCATGAGTCAAGTGAATTACTACTACCTGTTAAAAAGAAAAGTTGTCTACCTGTTTAGCAGAGAAAAAATAAACTCACATGGTGTTGAATGAAAATAGTGAAACGACCTATTCTGTATCTTTCACAACTTCTAATTATTCACAGCTGCCATCAACACCTATGGACAGGTTCAGACGTATTACACAAGACCAAGTACAGTGAAACACTTTTATGATACTACTATACAAAAAAGTGAAAAACTTCATTTTCAGATATTTAATATTATGTAAAGTTAGGTCTACTATTTAGACTATACATAGGCTCCAAAGTGAACCTCACAGAAAAAAAGGATTTGGGTTTTGTGACTTAATAAACTATTTTTTCATGTCTGTAACTGATTTGCTTGAAAGGAACACTCTTCATCATTATTCAGTATTGAGAAAAAGTATCCAAGTTTACTGTGAATAAGGTGATGAATTGATGGCTTGTTTTACAAGCCCAAATGAGATCCAAAATAGAAAAACATCTAGCTTTCAACAATTTCCATTTTGTCACAGCTAATGAAATAATTTTTTAAACTTTTAACTTCTCAAAGGGATTACTTCTTGAGCTTCAGGGACATTCCTGTACCACCACAATATGGCACCCTTGAGGTGTTACTAGCAACTGAATTCAGCTATCTCCAGAAAGAATGTATGTTACAAAGGTTTACACCTTACATCTTTAAGAAACATGCTAAGTCTGCCTGACTCCTTTTCCCTCTGCCCTTCCACACAAATGCTTGTACCTTTTATCTTTTATCGTATCTTTTTATGCTTGCATTTTTTATCACCCAACCAATAACTTTAGTACTAGRTTATGTAGATATTACCAACTTCTGTTGCAATATATGACTAACATTATACTAATCAGTTGCTGATCACAGAAGATACCATAATGATAGAAAAAGTTAATAAGTGAAATGCAGTTTCTGTAAACTTGTCTCACATGTTAAAGAAATGTAAATATAACCAAGTAGAGAAAGAATATGTTAACATTACCTTAATTTACAAGTGACGTTCATCAGACAAAAGAGAAATCAGTTGGAGGTCCAAACCAGAGTCTATACTAATATGTCCTTATCAGATTTCCCCAGCAAATAGGTAAGATAATCTTTCTGTGCAATTACACACTAAAAAATGAATGTCACACATGATCATACCTGTATAGTTGATAAAGCATCAATCTTATCCTACAGAAATATTTTTTTCTTAGCCACTTTCTTCTTAGTCTTTTTTCCCTGAGGGAAGTGTGCATTTGTAGCACCTCTCAATATCCGCTTCCCTAGGACTCCTCAGTGTGTTAAGAGAGCAATGAAGCATGGTGAGTGTGATAACATCAGTCACAACTAAATCTCTTCTATACATCTGACAACTTAATCAGGACCTCATTTTAGTCAGGATCTTACTGCTATTTTAATTACACTGTCACCAGGTTTAGGAAATAAATTATTGTATATAGAAACACTTGGCTTTAGCCTGGAGTATTTGTTCACCCCTTAGCTGTTTCAGTCTCTGTTTTCATTCTTTAGGAAAATGTAACAATATTTTTGGTTTGTGATTTAGATGAAACTACAGAGTACAATCAAGATACTAATTTTCATGAACTTTGGAGGAAACTTCATGTTTAGAAGAAATGACAGTGATAGTATTATTACAGCTTCCTACCTACCTTTGCATAAACAGCATTGAACAAGCTGAATGAAACAATGCTAGACCTCTGAAAAGCAAAGCTAAAAAGAAACACAAGTAACAAAGGTCAAAACGTAATTTTCTATACAATTTGCCAGTATTCCTACTTGACACTCTAGTGACCAACCAGGTTTAACTGCTAGCTTTGGGGGAATAGTTATGACAACACTGCATATATGCCATTTAGATTTTGTATTTAAGTTGGATCTGTCCCGCAGTGATTGCGCTGGGGTGCTCTGCTTTAAAAGGAAGACCGATGCGGTCTAAACAGAGAAGCACAACGCAGCTCCCACCCTCCGTGGGCCCAGTTTTACTAGGCAGGGACTTGAGCCAGCAGCACCCATCTACCAAGACTTGGTTTAAAAAAAGACCTCCCCCGTGGCTGGCAGTCGGCGGGGAGGCAGCACGGTCCCACCCCGCCGCACCTGCTGACTGCCCAGGGCAGCCTGCAAAATCAGCCTGCGTGTCGTTCAACGGGCGCCGCGCTGCGCCCAACGGCCGCTAACGGCCGCCCATCGGCCGCCAACGGCCGGCCGTGGGCGGCCACGCCGGGGCGGGGCGGGGCGGGGCGTAGCTCCGAAGCGGCGGGCTTGCCGGGACGTGAGGGCGACACTGACGCCGGCGGCGCCGCCATGGCCGCTTCCGGCCGTGCGCGGGGCGGCTTTTACGAGCGCCTGAGCCCGTCCGGCAAGGAGGTGACGGAGCGCGGGGCCGGGCGGGCGCGGAGGCCTTTCGCGGCCTCTCCTGCGCCTCGGGGGCGGCGGCGCGGCGCGGCCGGGTGCTGCCGGGGGCGGCGGGCGGAGGCGCCGGTATAATAAAACTGGACGTGGCGGCGTCTACACCAGCACCTGAAGTGACACCAGCAGCCCATCCAAACCTGCTGGGGTTTCTTTCCAAATAAATACAGTCGTAGAATCCTAATAATCGCCTGTTAGAAATGTGTTCAGGCTGTCAAATACCAATGTATTATTGTAATTGATACAGGAAAGCAAGGTTTTAAATCAGAAAACTGTGAGAAAAGACAGTGAAGGAGTACCTGCTTTAAATTTGATCGGGTTTCCTGTAGATGTTTTTCGTGTGAAGATGCAGTTAATAGGAAATATTAGGTGTTGCAGGTATGTCCTGGGATCCATACTTCGTATTTATAGGGAGAAGAGGATAGTCCTTAGGCCAATGCTGTGTTCAATATATCTCTTCGGGTTTTTGTTTCGTAAGGAAATACATTTGCTAATGACAGAAATGGGAGCAGAACTTCACCAAAGCCGGAGATCGTCATACTAACATTTCTGCTGTTCTCCATTAGTGAAAAGTTAACAGACAACAGTGTGTGAATGTAAAACTCAGAAATAATAATGGGCAGTGACAGATAGTTAAATCTGATACCAAAGTGCGAGTTTTTCCATCAGATGCACAGCAAGATGAGTTTGTTACAGAGACAACATTTTTCTTGTATATTTGTTTCTTGCATTATCCTTTAGTTTTTTGAGGGTTTTTTTTGACTGAAAGTAGAACACAAATTATGAAAATATACAGGGTCTCGGAGCACCAACACCATGTATTTTTGACAAGTGGGTTTTTAYAACACCTGCAGAAAGGATCTGTAAGTGCCTTTCTTGTTAGAAATAATTTTAAGGTGATACTGAATTTCTGAGCTGCGGAATTTCCTCCTTAGGTGTGGTGAGGTCTTGGGTGTGGATACAAATTCCCCAAGGAGTGTGGGAGGGTTTGTATTTGTTTTCCTCTATTATGCTTATCTCCACTGAAAGTGTGAAATTGGCAATGACACAATCCTCATATTTTTCTTCTCTTTACATGTGTTTTACACATTAGTAGTCCTTCATATGTTAAGGTGTGAAAGGTGTTTGCTGGTCTTCCAATAGCTAGGTTTTCAAATSAGAAAGCAACATTTTAACTGTCAGAGCCTTAAGGAAGGTTTGCTCRTACTGTGCATGATTTACTGTTGGTATTACTGTATTCTAGTGTAAAGTATATGTAAATAATGTAAAATCAAGATAAGGTAGTGATTTCTGTTTTCTTACAGAGAGAGAGAGATAAGTTCTTTTAYTAAGTCCTGTACCTGTAAGTTTCTCTCCTTCTTCATGCTTTATGTTAGAGAGAAACAGAATATATTGGTGGGAGCARGCAATGAAAAAATCAAGTGCAAGTGCAGTATAGGCATTGGGTAGGACTGGATACCATCAGGGAAGAAGGGGGAAAGGGCAGAATAGGTTAGGAGGAGGGGCCAGTCTGAAGAAAAGGATGGTAAATACTGTTGTGAAAAAGATTTCTGGTAATTCTGCAATTTAAAATATGATGTAAAGTTGTAACTAAAATAAATACATTTAATGGATAGTTCCACTAATAACTCTCATTATTATAGCTCAGAATTAAGCAGCTTCCCAAAACTATATTTTTAGTGAAAGAAGAAGTCTTTTCAAGTAGCATTGATATTTTTCTCCCCCTACCTTTTTTTAACAGAAATGCAGTCCTGAAGAAAATGCTTGTGTCTTTAGTAAATTAACATATTCTTGGTTTAGCAGGTGAGAATTTATTAAAGTGTTTGTTAACATTCATTGACGTTCACTGAGTTACAGAACACACACCTACATTGCATGCTTTCATTCAGACTTGATYTAGAGTCTAAGCCAGAGATTGCTTTTCGCTTTCTGTACAAATATCAGTTTTCAACTTTTATAGATCATATTAAAATATATCCTAGAATTTTGCTTCTACAAAGAAGTAGTAATTGCATRTATTACCTGATTTCATTACTTAAACAGATAAATACTTCACACTTGTTAATGATACCAGGAACTAAGGAGCTAAATGTTTTCACAATAGACAATATTTTTAGGTGGTGGGATATAAACCCAAATCCAAATTGAGCTGACCTTTTTATTTATTGTCTATGTTTGTAAATCAGATTTTCTTTGAACCCCATATAGAACCGTAAGTATAACAATTTTCTAGATCTGCAGGAACAAATATTCAGCTAAAATGTTTTCCAGGTAGCTGATTTCGTGCTTGAACTTCTCCCTTTATTTCAGGTCATGTGTCTTTGTTACTGTAGATCACCTGTTCACAAGCACCAATAAAGTCCCTCTACTTATTGGGAAATTTTTCCATCCAAAAATAGGAACTGAAAGTTCAACTATGTCAAGTTTGTCTCCTGACCATTACTCATTCTTGACATTTTTGAGCCAGACACATACTGAACTATTCAAAAATCTAAGAATGAGGAAAGTAAGCATTTTAAGAGTATTACAACTACTTCTTGCTTTATTTAGTATCATTAATTTTAGGGGGGGGGACTGAATATAATGTTTGCTATTAGTAAATTAAGGCAAAACAATTAGCTTATTTCAAGCATTCAGGGTTTTTGGTGAAACTCTAGCTACACTGAAGTTGTTTTCAAATAAGCTATGATTTTAMCAATTTGTACATTGCTAGAGCATAAATAAAAAAATCAGTTTTCCTGAAGTTTGGCAGTGTATTTAGTTCAGCACTTTTATTTGACACTTAACTTGTTCATTTTCTTTATTTCACAGTGTTCACCCAAATTGCAAATGTCAAATCAAGGCTATCCTTTAAAATTTTTAATCATTTCCACAAAGTTTAGCAAGAAAAGAAAAAATATATATGGTTTCTATTCAGCTTAGTACGAGTTTATCTATGAAATAACTAACTTTATGTAATTAATACTTAAATATTAGAATAGCTATGTACGCTCTTTCCAGCCAGAAGCAAACAATTGTTAAAGGTGTATTTGCCATAAGCGCTTGTACGCAGTGAAGAGGTCTCCATTATTACATAATAAACCTGTAATGCTATGTGACGTTTTCTTAGCCTTGAGGCAGTTTGGGATTCCAGTATGAAGGGCATTTGTTAAATTTATCTATCCTTTGTGATACCAGTGGGTTTTTGGAATTGAGATCATGAGAAACTACTATTTAAGGAGCGTACAGAGCTGGTCAGCTCTCCTCATCTTTGTTGGCAGTCTTCATAAGAAGCTATGTTATTTTTGCCTTGATTTAACGAGCTTAAGATATTTTACTTCATTTTCATGGTGCAGCTTTAGCAGACATTTGGACAGTCTTTAGGGATAGTGGGCTCCATCCCCACTAGAATTTTATAACTTCCAACAAAGTGTTTCTGAGTCTTGTGCTAAGCAAGTGGCATGCATTTTAGCACCGAGTCCAACGCTGGCAGGATGCTCTACCCTGGGAGTGCACACTGGAAAAGCAAGTACACTGCGCTTGCATAGTAGCCCTCTGGTGAGGAAAATCACTCTAACAGACACACTCAAGCATCTATGAATGTGTCTATTAGAGTGCTTTTCCTCTCCAGAGGGCTACTATGTGTGTCCTGACTTTGATTCTTAGATGTTTGAAACTTTCTTTAAGTTGAAGTGCTTTGGCAACACTAGTCTTTTTACATTTTCCTTGTCTCAGAAATTGTACAACATGGTTTGCTTCTATTTAAAATTTGTCAGGCTCTTCAAAAAATAGATATTCTGTTATTTTTTGAAATAGAGTTCCTGTGGTATCAGTGTATATATCAGCCATGTTTGACCATTTTAATATTGATATGATTTTTTTAAAAACTGAATAACAACATTTTAAGAAATGAAGAACTACTATAAGAAATTTTTCATTGTACTTGTGCTGGAACTTTGTGGTTTAAGCTTGTTACCTTGGTTAAAGATGAGTGACAGCAATGCAGTCCTGTGATGAAAAGGGTATTTCCTTTCAGGTCATAGTAGTAACTGAGTAATTACACTAAATAGATGTGTTTTGAAGTGATTTCTTTTATCTCTAAAGAAATATAATATTTTCCTACAAAGTAGTACAGGATAAGAAATTTGGACAGACTCTGAGGTGCAAAGTTTCCTCAGAATTTGTTATTTGGGGTTCTTTTGCTTCTGGTGAATTTCAGTATATTTAAGCTGACCATAACTAGGTGCCCCTGTTTAGCTTGCAGCCTGTTATAGAATCACATAGATTATGTTGACTACAGAGTTTATTTGTGTACTATACATGATATTGCTAACTTTTCCCRTTAGAATTTCTGCTTTTGTGTGCTGTATTTTATGCTGTCTAAATTTATTGCTTTCTTTCAGACTAATATCTATAGGCTAYAGGAAGCCATTGGAGAGGGATGACCTGTTTGAACTGAATGAAAATGATTCGCCGTATAGTGTGTGTCCTAACTTTGAAAAGCAATGGAGGAAGGAAAGACAAAAAACAACCACTGGATTAAAGGTAGTGATAATTCTGACAATAGGCAAAATTCTTCTGTAAATTTAAGGAGTCTAGATTCTGGAGGAGATTTCCAAAACCCTGTTGTTTGTTGAACAGCCCGCATTCTGAAGATTATAAAGGCCAAYCAGTATTGTAATCATTCTATTGTGGCTATAGGATTTTTCTAAATTGTTAAATTATTTCTTAATTGTTTAAATTAAACATTGTTTTGGGAGCACCTGAGTCTTACCACAAGCAGTTGTATATTAATAGAAAGTATATTAGAAGGGTTGGGAAGTTTAAGACTTATTGGGACAACAAGATTCAACCAAAAACTGTAATGAGATATTTTGGATTTTGCTTGAGTTTGCCTGTCTGATTTCCATGTAAATCCTTGACATTTTCAGTTACAGTTATTTATTACGTTGTTGTTGTTAAAGTGCGCTGTGAACTCCAAAATGTTAGGAAGTTCTCAGGAGAGAGGGCCTAACCTTTAAATCGAGAAAGGGTGTAGCTTTTGTTTTAAATAATCAAGAAGAGGGCTCCTGCAGAGCTTGGCTTTGCAGCATTTCTTCAATACTTCTCTTTTTTTGTATTTATAGATTTTTTCTTTTCTTCTACTGATCATATAATGATCGGCACACTTTTTAGCAAAAGCATCCAGAAGCATTTTTTARTAAGGGTAATTTTATTTCAGGTACTGTTGTTACAACTGAACTAATCTGTGGAGGATGACCTGACCTTCATTATTGTAATAGCTAAGAACAGCTTCGTTACTCTTTTCAGAGCCCTTGCAAGAATATTTGCAATTGTTTATAAGCTAAATTCAAACTGAAAAAGAATAAATTRTTCAATAACTGCAAATATTCTGAAAAAAATAGAAAGGATATTCAGCCTTAAATATAGAAGTTGTTGTAAGCCTGCTATACATGATGCATTTTAGTTTACCTTGAAGATTTCCTCTGTTGTGCACTCCAAGTTTTTGACCTATGATAATCATTTGAGAGTTAAAGTAATTTCTAATGRTAATTGTGGGTGGTTGGGGCAACCTGAGAAACCATATTTACTCTTTCCTAAAAGACTTCTAGCCAGACTAAATAAAACTACACTTAATTTCTTACATAAAAGTTTTTCTTCCATTTTTCAATGTAGGAAGTTTGTTTCTTTGGATCATGAGGGCAATGATGGCTTTAGATGGACACAAGTATAAATTTTGTATTTTCTTGGGGAGGGGGAGAGAACATAATTTCTTCTCTTAATTCTGTACATGTTTTTGTAATTTCACAGGCTTCTTACATCAAAAGAMTGCTATTTAAGAAAACAAATTTCTGTAAACCATCTTTGGTTTTCCCACTGTGGCAAACATTTAAATTTTTGCTGATTAAAGTTGCCTTTCTGAAAGTTATAGCTGATATTCTGGCTTTCATGGGTCCACAGATAATGAAGTAAGTTTTTAATGTGCTTCACTTTATATTCAAAGAGTAATAGAATAGTAAAGCTAAAGGATTGTCARTATCAAAACCAAGCTAAACAACTTAGTTTTGCTAAGATGTTTTTTCATGATTATCTCTACATGATCTAATGAGGGAAGGCTCAAAGAATCAGGAGTTTCTTAGTCAAAGGACTAAGGCAAAAGCAATAGAAGTTCAACTCTACAATATTATACTTAAATGTAAAATCAAATATAAAAACAAATGCAATGCAAATATATTTAACTTCCCTGCTTTTTTGTCGATTATTTCTCTCTCTTTTTTTTTCCAACAAAGCCCTTAAATGTACAAGAATATCTATAGCTTCTTCATTCAGTGGAAAGCTGCAATGACTCTTGTTGTTATAATGTTGTTGGTACCATAAGTGGGATGGGATTGATTTTTATAAATTGTGGTACCAAGGAAGTGTTAAGCATTTGTCAAATACTAATGTGTTTACAATAGATAATGAACAGTATTACTGTTAACCACCATACTATACCCTGTATCACAGTAATCCTATGGTATGCTTGGATATTGAACAGAACTGTTAACAATAAAATCTTTTTGAAGTCCTCACAGTTTTTGATTAAGAAAACCTATTACTAGTACAAAAATAAGAATTATTATTCCCCTAGATCCTCCTTTCCTTCTTTCTTCCCTCCCTCCCTTCTTTCCTTCTGCTTTTCTCTCTTTCCCCCTCCTTCCCCCTCTCTCCCTCCCTCCCTCCCTCTCTCTCTCTCTCTTTTTCTCTCTCTCTCATAGTTGGTAGATGTGGCATTTCTACCTAAAAATATCTTATTAAAATGTAATTTTTTCTCTTTTCCATTTGGTATTTATATTGCATTTTCAAAGAAGTCAGCAATAGTAAATCATCTCTAGAGTAGTATATGAGAATTGTTTCTAAGCTGACAAAGTGTAAAACACAGATAAATATTACYTTTTGTAACAGAGTGTTTCTTCATGGCCTTCTAGCATATTTAGAAACAAAAACAGATTAAGTTGGCAGTATATCACTTTATTAAACTTTCTGTTGTCAGACGTTGATTTAATGTGTAGATTCTAAAATTTATTTTGTTTCATTTTCAGAGCACTGATAATGTTGAGTGAAAATCATCCTGGTTCACCTAGGAGTGGMTATATATATGCTATTGCCCTTTTTTTGGTAGTTCTCTCTCAAACTCTYGTCCATCAATTATACCAGCGTAACAACATGCTTACTGCAGTTAAAATCAAAACTGCCGTTGTAGGCCTGATATACAAAAAGGTAATTATATATTCTGCCTTCCCTTCAAAACAACCAACAAAATAAACCCTCAATTTTTTAAAAAATGCTATATTTATCAGCAAGTTGAAAACCCAAGATTTTATAGACTGCTGGCAGCAGACTAATAGATTGACTTTATATTTTGCTGATTATTTATAGTAATTTGGATTTTCAGCAGTGTTTCTATTGTAATCCTACAATCAGATATTTTGRTCACCACCTGTACAGAGATAATATTAGAGGTACATGAGGAAGCTGGAATCTTCCTATTGTGATTAGGGCTAATTTCYCCAAGTTTACTCTATGAGCTGGGAAAACTATAAGATAGATGTCTGGAGTGCGTTACTGGATACAAGAAAGAATGCAGGTGATCACTGTTTTACTATACAGTGGTAGAGAGCAGAAGAAATTGAAGTTGGCCAAACTGTTCCTTGTGGAGATTGAAAGTTTTCTGCCCTATTTTAGTAAACTGATTTTCAGTTGATTTGGATATTCAGTAAGTTAGACATTTTTTCTCAGTTTTTTTCTTCTTTTTTAAGATGGTGAACTGCCATGGAACTGTACATATACCTTATCCCACCTTTAATGAAATATGTTGAGGGCCCTCTGCCATTTTTACAAGGATGAATAGCGCAGTAGTAAAAGTAGTTGTGTCTGACCTGCAAAACATTAAAACATTTACAGTRATGTTAATATATAGTATGTGAGATTGAGCTGTGTGCTTAATCTGTGTGCTTCGCTTTCAATTTACTTCATTATAAATGAGGCAAGTTGATACTTTACTGCAGTGTTYACCTGCTAAGCATCAGTTAAGGAAGGCAAGAAATAACTCAAGTCTGAAATAAATTACTCTGTCTTCTCAATTAATTTAAAAGACAATCTCTTAAGCAATTCGAACAAATCTTATGGCACAGAATCTGTGCCATAAGGATGGATTTTCTGAAGAAGTGCACAAGATTTCACTTTTCAGTTATGATGCAGGAGAAAGAGGAATTCCTTCTTCCATGTCCTCTATTAAAGTGTGTTGGGGACAGAAGGAATAGGGAGTAGTATGAGGCTCCTATTGGGGTCAGTACATCTAGCAAGTTAGTGACTGGCAGATCAGGTTGTGTTTGCCATGTAGGAGGAGGAAGTATGATGCTGCAGCACAGCCCTGGTGGTTGCGGAAGTTGCAGRTGGCAGAGTGGAAAAATGCTAGGTATCAATTGGGAAGGGAGAGAAGAAGATGTGTATGTGGTATATATTTTTTGTGTGTGTGTGTATGTGTGTCTCTGTCTGTCCCCATACACCTGGGACTGATGGTGCTGCCTGCTGCACTGTGAGTTTACTTGTGCTTGCTGGGAAGCCTGCCGTTCGCAGTTTCTATACTGTGAGGTTCTAAGCTAGCCCAGAGCTGAGACTTTTCAGGCTCTGCACTATGGTTGCCTACCTATTTGATATAAAGAGCTGCAAATCGTTTCAGTCATTTCGGCTTTGCTCTATTGTTTGTTATCCTTTTTTTTAGTTCCTCCTGGGAACCTAAAGACAGCAGTTCTTGAAACCCATCCAAAGTGTTGCTTTCTGGGACTTCTRCCCTGTGTAATTTTTGGTTGCAGGCCTTAACTTTAGCGAATTCCTCACGTCAAAACTATACAACTGGGGAAATTGTTAACCTGATGTCAGCAGATGCTCAGCAACTCATGGAGCTAACTGTAAACCTGAACCTCCTGTGGTCAGCACCCTTTCAGATCCTCATGGCTGTCATCTTTCTCTGGCAAGAACTTGGCCCTTCCATCCTAGCAGGTGTTGCAGTGCTGTGTTTGGTTATACCTATAAACGCGCTCATAGCAGCCAAAGTGAAAAGTCTGAAGGTGAGACACACAAATCGGCATAGGAAGGGGAGGTTAAGTTGTCATGATACAGCAACTTGGTTTTTTTTTTTTTTTGCATGTGTAAGAATAGTATTGGTGCATCAAAATTAATAGAACAACCCTAAGCCAAGACTGTTTTTCACTGAGGAGGGAAGCATAACTCCAGTAAAAAATGCTTATCTTTGATAGCTAAACTAGTATTGAGTAAATTTAGTATTATAATGAAAATACAAATTTTCATTATAATAAAAGAATATCTTGGTAAGAATTATTGTGAGACTTAATCTAGGAAACAATTATGTTTTTATATATTATATGAGTAATTCCATTAAATGCTGGATTTTCAAGGATTATAGCCCTCTTTCATTATCCAAGCTGAGCAGCTCACTCAAAGTTAGCACRTTCTCCTGAGGTTAGGGAATTCCCACAAAGGTGCTAAATGTGCTCTGTCTTTTCTGCTTCTCTCGTGTTACAGTTCTCTTGGCACTGTATTGTCCACATACATGATTGACAATTTCTGTGATCTCCGCTAAGAAAAAGATTACAACCTTAACTTTAGAATTGCTACTGAGGCTGTTATTCATCTCTTTCTTATTGTGCCTTTGGTACTGAAGACTCTGGATCTCCAGAGCTTCTTTTGTAAAGCTATGGTGGTTCAGATACATGGCAACAAAAGCCCTTGCCTCTTTTTGCAGGTGCAGAAAGAATATACAGAATTAGGTCCCTGCTGTGACATGAAAGATGGAGAAGAGTTACAAAGGACAATGAAATCCGTTTAAAATTTGAAACTTGTTGTAGTGTTTGAATAAGATTGAAAACTTTAAAGAGGCTTTTTATTACCGTTTTGGGATTGAAGTGCAGAAGAGCCTAAGTATAGCATAGCAGTGCAAAGAATTTGYGTTTGCTTTTTTTAAAAAACTGTTTCTTTCAGTAACAATGTGTTTCCAGTAACAGAGGGAACTTTCTTCCTAACTCCTGTATATGTGCATATATATGTATATAACTTTATGCACATATGTTGTTCCATATTCATACTGGAAGCCTGTTATCATTATTTTCTTCACAATGAATTAAAATGTTAACAGAGAAAGAAGCAAAGAAAAGACAAAGAATTTACGTGTATTTCTTAAGATATTTTAGCAGAAAATTGTTATTATAGTGTATTTATTCTTTATCCTATATAATGAACTGTATGARTATATGTTTATCTGAAGATGATGTAACTGCAGTGGAAGTGTTTTTTTCAGCAAARCCAAATAATATAAAATGTATTTATTGCCTGAAGTATACTGCCTATTTCACTCTCCTTCTGCTCACTGAAAAATGGAAGCATTACTGTCTTTTAACCAGAAAAGCCAAATGAGGTATTCAGATCAACGAGTCAAGCTACTAAGTGAAATGTTACATGGAATAAAGGTAGTGCCACAACTAATAATCTTTTTTTGTTTCTCTGTTAGCTTGTGAAGATARAATGTGTATTATTTATCAAACTAAGGTTTCATGAGTAGTCTTTCAGCYGAAATTGAGAAAAAAGTTAAAGAGAAAATGCTTTAATATAATATACTTTAAAGTTTTTTTTTTAAAAAAAAATATTGGCTTAATTTGATTTGAAAAATCCATAATATCTTAGTTTTACTACCACTTTTTTTTAAAAAAAATGAGAATATCAAATGTGTTAATAGATGGCTGTAAACCTTTAACAGAGTAAAATTTTAGTGCAGAAGGAAAATACRTTAAATTGACTAGTTTTATTTGTTGCTTATGCTTCTATTTGAAATARACCTACTTATCATTTGTGATATGTAAGGGACATATTGAAATGCATAGAAGTAGGAGGACTAGAGCATACTTTCCATAAGAACAGTCTAGTTTTGAGTTATCTCAAGTTTTGATTTCATTTATAAAATGTTCAGATTTTTACAATTTGGGATAGCTGAATATTTGCAATGATATTTGGTGCTTAAATTTATTTTCTGAAGCATGATCACTGCTGCTTTTGTTTTTATTAAAATATCCTTTTTCTTTGATTTCTCTAGATTCTCAAACTTTATGCATGGGAACCTTCATATCAAAGGAAGGTCATGAGCATTAGAGAACGTGAAGTAGACGTTTTGAAGTCATCTGGGTATCTGGCGACATACTCCATGCTAACATTGACGTGTATTCCTTTTATGGTCTGTTCTATAAAAGTGTTCATTCATGCAGGATTGTTTCTTTATAGGTTACCTATTGCTTTAGTAGCTGAATGCCTTACAAACTTTACTTCCCAATGTCTCAAAGACATTAAGTTTATCAGCACAATATATCTGAATTCAGAGGTTATGGCAACGCTTAAATGACTGGAGAGGAAAGAGACAGAGAGATTATAGATTGATCAAGCTGTTGGAGATCTCTACTAGAAAGTCATGAATTAAATCCAGGTCTCCTGAATCTCATTTTAGTATTTTAATCAGACTTTTCTTATTGCATGGACAATCGAATGCCTTTATACTTCTCCTTCTTGAAGTTTCAAGGGAATGTCCTTTCAATCTGTATTTGTGCATATCCCCTTCCTGTGCGCTAAAGCTCTAAATATAAGAAAAAAGATAAGAAATTCATTCAGACCTGTTTCAGTGGAAGTGTATTAGGGAGGCATTTGGAAAGTCCCTTTAAATCCCTCTATTTAACGCCATCAGAAAGTAAATTGATCAAATTGGAACCTTCATTTGGGATAAATGAYCACCATTAACTTTAGTCACACAAACTGGCACCTCATTAGTGCTGAACTTGTAAGAGGTGAAGCAGAATATTYCTTAGGAACAGTGAGAGGGAGGGTGAGGGTCATGCTTCTTCAGTCTGTTTGAGCCAGTGAATGAGAGGAATCCACAAAGATCAAACTGAGTGCAGTGAGATAATTAACTCCTAAATTCAACAGAGACACCATAGAACAGGAACTTAATTTTAGCCTTTTCTGGGTGATTCTGAAGGGTTGTGTGTCTGTTGTGTAGGAGCCTGGCTTACTCTGGTGAGTACAGAAAGGAAGCCTGGGAAGCTTAGCCTCATCAAGCTAAGAGCAGCCACTGTGTGTGCCCACAAGGCCAGCGGTGCAATCTCAGTCATCCTTAACAAAGCAAAGCCTTTCAAACAGTGCTGCCTTTTATGAAAAATCTGGGTTGTTGAAGATTACTGCCGACCATTCAAGTGAAATAGGGCAAACAACAGGAAGAACTTGGTCATCAATGCATCAGGCAACTTTGGAACATAAGAAAAGAAGTATTGCCTTAATCTATTTTGCTAGACAAGAGGTTGAAGATAGTGATTTGTAGGCATTTTTGAAGAAAACTCCAGGTGGTCAAAAATAAAACAACCTGTAGTAAATAGTTTTACTTTATGACCAATGTCACAACAATGTTTAGCAAAATGAAAAAAAAAGTCTGAATTTGCAGGAACATCCTGCATCAATGTTTTTAAAGTGAAGAAATCTGTTCCTGAGATGGGAAAGCTGTTTATGTGGTTACATGTGTRTCCAGCTGGGTCAAACACAGTGGCCATGTATCATAATAAAATTAAAGTATTACTGCACTCCATAGTGGAGCCGTGCAAGAAACTTCGTGTGCAGTAGATGCAAAAGAGTTCTTGTTCATAAGTGAACAGAAATAGGATTTCACACCTCTCAACTGCAAAGAAAAATAATAGATATGTATAAATTTTATTTAAAATGTGATTTTGTTTCCAGATATATCTTTTCTATTTTTGGATTTAAAAGGTCTCGTTGGCTACATTTGGAGTCTTTTTTTATGTGGATGAAGAGAATGTTTTAACAGCAACTAAAGTTTTTACATCTATTTCTTTATTTAACATTCTGCGACTGCCATTGTTTGATTTACCATCTGTCATCTCTGCTGTAGCTCAGGTAAACATGAATAGGGTGCTGTACAAGGCTCTCATTTACTCTGATCTTGATCTTCTGTGTCATGTGTTTCATTTATTAAGTCAATTATTTTAAGGTATACTTTATTGATATGAAACTGCACAGTATCTTTATGCAACACAAAGCATTAAGGCTATTYAAAAGATGTCCCATGACCTTTTAAACACGATGACAGTGATGTAGCATGCCTGACCTTGGCTGGGATCCTGATCTGATTTCCTTTGTGGTCTACATGCTGCAAAGTCAAAAACTTTTAAGCTATTAGAACTAAGTCTTATGAAAACTTAGCATAAGCATAAGTAAGTTCATTGCATTTCATATCACAGCACAGGAATGGACATCTCATCATAAACTCACAGTGAAATATTACGAGCTTCATTTATTAAGAGATAGTTGACATGCATGGTTTCTTAAAACAAGAACTCGAACCCAAAGTGTTTTTATCATTTTTTTTTTGAAAACAGTTTCTTTAAGTCACTAAGAAGAACCAGACATTCAGAGATTACATTGGATATGTCAAGCATGTTCTGTTATTTTATAACTGCTAAGCAGTAGATCCTCACAAAAAAAGGRAAAAAAGTTTAGGCCTTTAGTTTATGTAGTACTTAATTCAACAAAATGATTTTTACATAACCTGAACACCTTTGTTTTCTATCCTTAAATAAGACAAGGAATCTCTTTTTTTTCCATGTTGTTTATAATTTTTAAACTATTACTTAAAATTCAAATCGTATAAACATGTTGCAAGGACTATATAGATTTGTTCATTTTGCAGACCAAAGTTTCTCTGAGCCGTTTAGAGGATTTTTTGTATGCTGAGGATCTTAATCCTGAAGATGTAAACACAAACTACAGTGGAAGTAAGGCCATAGTTGTTTRTTTTTCATTGCTTAGTTTATATAGATGATGATTCAGAACCTGAACTGAGGGGATGCATTTGGAATGCATTGCTCTTCTTTTCGTTACTGCAACAGGTCATGCTGTTGGATTTACCGATGCTTCATTTCGCTGGGATAAAAGTGGCCTACCAGTCTTAAAAAAGTAAGATATTTCCTAGTTACTTTTATGAGCTCCTTTACAGACTCTGAAGCCTATGGAGATTTTGTTTGTAGTAGTTCATAATGGTACGTATCAAAAAGAACATAGGGTACTGTTTCCAAAGTAGCCTATGTGATCAGTATGTTCTGGAAAGTCAAATCTAACCTGATTTCTCTGCTGCAGTAGCAGCCAGAAAAAGCATATATTCCCCCACATAGCACTTCCCAGGGGAAGCTAGTACTCCTATTCATTCTTTCTTTCCTTCCCCCTATACTCCCTAGTTTGCACAGAGGAGAYTTAACAACTGTAACATCATTTTTTCCTGAATTGCTTCCTGTGGTACATTAACTGGCAAGATGCCATTTTGTTGCTATACTGAGCCCACTAAAAACATTCTACATTGCCTGCAAGTAAACTAAAGGAGTTTATGTAGCCTTAACATTAACRTCTATTTAGCTCATGGCATCCTTTAGAAAGAGCAAACAAACAAAAATTTGCTTATCTCACAGTGGTGTCTCATGCTTGAAAAACAGCCTTCGTTTTTTTTTGGGGGGGTGTCATTTCTTACCAAGATATTTTCTTAGGTGTAAATTGAGCCATGCAACTACATGATGAACATGTTGGAGGGTTAATAAGGAAATGGAAAGGAATGAGCAAGCTTCAGAGCAGCATGAAGAACCTATTTTGATAAGTTCTGTTAAGTATCCCTAAGACAGCTGAAGAGGTTACAACCTACACAATCCAAACCATGTGGTCTACCCTGTTCCTCTCAGGGTGGGTGGGGGGGGGCATCGCTTCCCATAACATGGCATTGAGTGCCCAAATCTCAAACACCATAGCCTTTAGTATGGTGTCCAAGTATGAACMACTTTCAGCACCATAAATAGACTCCATTAAAGTCTGGTATAGTCTCTGCATACAATCATCTTTCTTTACCTCCTCTGTGCTTCAAACTCCACTCTGAAGGAACTGTGCTTATTGTAGCATAGGAGTTTCAAATCAGAATGTGCGTAAATCCAGTTAGCATGGAACATGGATGAAGCAAGTGGCTCTGCTTCTATGCTAAAGTTCATGAGTATTGTACCCTGAATAGGTTCAGATTCAAACCACAGTTAATTTTGACAGCAAAATCTGTGGAGGATGAGGTCAGCCTTACTTACTCAAAACAGCTATTGTTTTCTTAATTGGGGTCACACATTGGCTATGGTAGGTGCTGTAATGGTGGTACGCATGAGAAACCTAGCAGCTGATAAGCAGAGGAAGATGCAAATGAAACACAGGACTGAGAAGAATACTGTTACTTACTGGTTAAACCATCTTCTGTTTGATTCTGTTGTCATCAAATGAAAGGATGACTTCTTTACTTGCAGAAAAATACATGGTCATTTATTGCAAGTGTCTAAAATGTACGTAGTCAAAAGACGCCAAAACTGAGGTCCTAATCTCTGATCGTTGTGAGGGTAGAATRGAATATTTCTTTCTTAAAGTGATCCTAGCTCATACATTATGCAGTATCTATGGAGAGGGTAACTAATTTGTCTTCCTCAATGTTTACAGTCTGAGTGTCAGCATTCCTGAAGGCTCTTTAGTTGCTGTTGTGGGACAGGTTGGATCTGGAAAGTCATCTTTTCTTTCTGCTATTCTTGGAGAAATGGAGAAACTCGAAGGAACAGTTCAGAGACGAGTAAGGTTGTTTTTTTTTTCCCCCCTCCATAACAAAATTAAGTAGACTCTGAGTGAGTTTATAATGCTCAACTATTTATGATTGCAAAAAGAAACATTTTGGCAATGGAAGTTTCAGTGCTTAGCTTCTTAATCTTGAATTTTCAAAGAAAATAAGTAGCACAGTGCCATTTGGTAATGGGGCTAAGTGCAGAGTTATTCTCATTTTGTTATAGTCTACTATAATTCAGTGTGAAAATCCTAAGTGGTTAAATCATATATTGAGCCTAAACATTTAATGATTGCTGGCTTTGAACAGCTGCACAAGCATGGCCCACTTGGAACAGCAGTAAACTCATGTATAAGCCTCTTGCAAAGGCTTACATTTATAGAAGATGCAGGATATATAAATAGAGGGGAAAAGTGAAGCTTTAGGCAGAGTTAAAATTAAGATACGGACTCTTTCAGTGACACGAAACACTGTAGCWTAACTCTTCCTGTAGTTAGATGGAGCAGTGAAAGTGCCCATCATAAAAACAAATTTAAGGAAGCTTTTATAAGTTATAGATATGCAAAAAGCTAACCTCTAATCACAGACTGCAGTGAAAATAATCAAATTGCAGTGCTCAAGGCAATATGGATTAATTTGTAATGATAGTATCAGTTAATGTAGTTGCAAGTGGATGTGGCAATACTAAAAAGTGGCTCGACCTTGAAAATAACTTTAGAACAAGAATCTTCTCTCCTGTGGAAATCTACTACACTATCCTGTTGCCAACAGAGATGGGGAAAAAGGGATGATYTTGAAGTGTTCCAAACCTGAGAATGGGAATTAATGGGAAAAAGATGAACTGTGTGCAACCTAATAAGGAAGACTTGCACCCAACAAGTGTTGGGCATATTATTAATTTGTAATAAAATTAGTAGACTTTCAAAGTCTATTAATGTAAGAAAGGAAGGATCTAGAAGCATTTCCAGTCATCATACCTGTCCTGTAATCTTAATTTGCCCTGGCTGGTGCATTTCACATCAAGCTAACTAAAAATATAAATAGTCAGACTGTGCTTTGATATATACCTAATACAGACCTATTTTGCTGCCTTACTGCATATAAATCTTACCTTACAATAGATGCTTTTGTTGCTGTCAGTAAGATCTTTCAGTTTACTCAGTAAAAAGACTTTACTCAGTGCATCCCAATTCTCACTTCTATTCAAAATGAAGCTCTTACACAGGAATATTCGAGATTGTTCTGTACTACCTGGCCTGGTCAGAATTTTAGCAGTATAATAATGTCCAAGTTTTGGAAGCAATGACTAGTTACTTTGAGATAAAGCTGGAATAGCAACATTTTAAAATGTTATTTTTTTTCATGTGCAGACTGACAAGTAAGAATCTGTTTCCACTTCTTTTTGTTTAGGGGTCAGTGGCATATGTTTCTCAACAGGCTTGGATTCAAAATGCCATTTTACAGGAAAATATTCTCTTTGGCTCAAATCTAAATAGGCCATACTACGAGCATGTTTTAGAGTCTTGTGCCTTACTCCCAGATTTGGAACAGTTACCGAATGGAGATCAAACAGAGATTGGAGAAAGGGTGAGAATTTGAAGTGTCATACAATAAGATAATTTATGTACTTTTATATTTTTAATATAAATATAAAATATATATTTTTTATATATTTTTATTTTTTTGTATGATCCATATGACACTGATGACTAATCAAGGCTCAACCAAATGCACCTAGCCAATTGTCTTTAAACTTAAAAGTTCAAGCAGTTTAAGCTCTGAACTCCTATTAATTTTTAAATCTCTCTCTCTCTCTCTCTTTTTTTTTTTTTTTACAGAAGTTTTTGAATCAACTCTGTCCTGTTCTCCAAGGTTTCTCTGTATACTGTACCTACAAATAATAGTTTTTAAATTTCTGCAGTAACTTGCATTAGCTCATTTTGGAATGGCAAGCTAATCGAAGGGCAAACTTTGCTCTTATTACTTGAAAATCCAACTTTTCAMTTTTTTATTTTCATATCTATTCTAAAATTTGCTTTGATTACCCAAACAAACTGATAAATAGGTTGTGATACACCAGCTGTCTTTTCTATTTAAATGTAGATTATGTTGACTTTCTTTTCTTAGGGTGTCAATATAAGTGGAGGGCAGAAGCAGAGAGTGAGTCTGGCTAGAGCTGTATACAGCAATGCTGACTTGTATCTTCTGGATGACCCCCTATCTGCTGTAGATGTACATGTGGGGAAACATCTTTTTGAGAAGCTAATTGGGCCATCGGGTCTTCTAAAAAGAAAGGTAAAGTTGAAAGACTTCTTAAGTCCACTTCTTGGGGTGGACTGCTTTGTATAATACAACCGACACAATGAAAGTTTCASTCATTCTGCAGAAGTTTACCTTTTACTGTTGTGTAGATGACAAGAATTCTGAATAAAGAGACTAAATACTGATTGTGCCAACTTTGAAGCCTATCAGGGAAACATAGCATAAATCAAAAAGAGACTGAGAGCTGAGATGACCTGTGAAAGTGAAAAACTCGTGTAATATTTCATCTTTGCTCTTTTACTAGCAGATGTTGAGGAATGCTGTGATCACTGTCAGTGCCTCAGTGTGGTAAATGGGTTATACAAAGAAAAGTTTCTTGCTGAACAGAGACGTTCTTGAGGGAAAGTGGAATCAGAGGGAATAAATTTTCCCAGTTAAAACTGTTAATGTAGGAAGATAAGATTTCTGGTTGAAAAAAAAATCAGTATTATGAATTAATGCAGGTTATTACTGCTGGCTGATGCTTGGAAAACACATGGATTATTTCATAGGTAAATGTCTTTCACTTGCCCTTTCATCCTTCTCCTTTTTCTTAATTTATTTGTTCCATGTGTGATAAGTATCTGGCAGATATAACAGTGGTAATGACAGACTCCTAAGCAGAATTAATGATGAGACTATCAGAATAGATGTGGTATATTAGACTGTAATGAAGAGGTAGATAATATAGCTCTTAATATAAATGATTTCTGGACAAAAGGTACTCATTAAGGAACAAGTAAGTACAAGCAGTATCAAGCAGCTGTAAGAGTAAACAATTTGACATTCGGATTGGCAGTTAAAGGAGAAACATAGTAAAATATGCAATAATAAATAATTGTAATGAAACAGACAAGTAGGCAAAATACTAAAAGATTCTACTATATCATTCCAGTCATCCTAATAAAATGTCAACTTCTAATACATGCTTTGTTTTCATATGAAAAAATGGACAACATTCTTTGTTTCAGACTCGTATATTGGTGACACATAACCTAACCCTCTTGCCTCAAACTGATCTTATAATAGTAATGGAAGAAGGCAGGATAAGTCAAATGGGTACTTACCAAGAACTGATTTCAAAGAGAGCTAACTTTGCTCAGCTTACTCAAGTCTTCACTACAGAAAATAGAAGTGAAGAGACAATCCCAGTAAAAGGTGAATTTATTTACTATGTTTTCTTAGTAGTTTTCATTCACGTTTCCTAAAATACTACTTTTCTCCTTCCTTTAAATGAATAGAATAATTCCTAGAAAACACAGCATTTCCCTCTAGATTGTGATTTAGAATTGTAGGTTATAAACTGACATAAAATTCAAGGCATTGAATTACCCTGAAATCAAATGGTTTCCCTTTCTTATAAAGGATGTGTGATCAGGCTGCCTTATGCAGTTCTCAACTTCTACATATGATATTGGTTATCTGCTAAAGTTACCTGATTCTGTTCAAGCATTTATTATCCAGTAAGTGACTTTTGAGTAGCATTTTGAATGCTATTTTGAATTAATTTTGCAGTAGGTATCAACAACCATGTCCTGTTGTGTGTTGGATGCTCCCCATTTCCATCAGCTTAGACTGTTGTAATCATGGAGCACAGCATAACGAGTAGGAGAATATGGTTCATTTGTAGGAGAAAAAGTGTGTGAGGCTTTGTGTACACTTAAGAGATACTTCCAGCCAGCAAGTGGCATAAACAAATACAGTACTTAAAAAAAACATACCTATACACCAGTCACACTAGTTAGGATTTACCTCACTGCTGTACGAGAGTAAATATGTGTTCTTGTATGTGGGAAATAAATAAGTACATTTATAATGCAATTTATTTGACCTATTTTCACCATTTACTTTAGGAGGAGATGAATTGTGGATACTTTGAGAGTAGTAATCTCTCCACATAATGAGTAAGCATCATGTAAAAGAGAGATGACTCTTCAAATGTTTATGATGCTGGTTGCTTGTTAGTTCAGCARTCTAAAATTGGGCCTGTAGCACATAGCACAGCCTGGTGGGCTGGTGGACTGGCTCCAGTACTGGGGCCAACACTCTCTAATTTTTGCCTGGGATTGATGGGAAGGAGGGGAAAGACAGAACAGCAAATTTGCAAAAGGCAGCTGTGCTGTGGGCAGCTTTTCTGAAGGGATGAAGATGTGATGATGCCCTGTAAGGAAGCACGCATTATGCCTGAAGGGGAGTAAAGGGAGGGAAGGGAGAAAAGAAAATGAGGAGAAACAGCATGGGGGTTGTGATACCAAAGTATACAACAGTATGTTCACCATGATGAATATATGTAGAGAACGTATCTTTGGCTTTGCAGATTTATTGACTAAAAAGATACAAATCTTCCTTATTCCTGGGGGGGAAAAAAAAAAAAGTTGATTCCTTTTTGTTTATATTAACGTGTAAGGAACAGCAAGGTGGTCTGCTCAGTTTTCCAGCTATGATGCAAGAAGGTTTTGAGATATACAATGATCTTAATATCTGTAGAGACTAGATTTGTAGATACTTTTACTAAGCAAGAACAGAATTCCAAAGAGATTCTAGACTGTTAGAACATAGAATTCCACTTCTTTGCAAAGCTTTTTACAAAATCTTTAAAAAATGTTAATTCTGACTCATTCCTTTTGTATGTTCAAATGACCTATATTGTTTCAAAGTATTTTTAGAAGTTGTGCTTATTAACTTCTTCCATGTCATTAAAGAGATTTACTTGCTGTCACAGTTACAGCAGCTAGTCATAATTTTGTTCCATTTTGTGTAGTACTTGTCCCAAGACTAGGGGACTGACAGAATTCAYAAATTAAAGTATCCCCATTCATCACATTGTCCCTTTTTAATTTCTAGCTTCCTGTACTGTACCTGTCTACATGTGGTATAATGACTAAAAATATTTTTCTATTTTTTTCTGCTATAGTGAGTTCTTCAAAAGAAGAGTGTCAGCTAGGAAAGAGTCTGACACAAAGAGAAATTTTGAAACATAAAAAGTAAGTATTAAATATAGCCATTACTTAACTGAGGTAATGCTAGAGCAATCCTAAGTACTTACACTGAAGGCTGCTTGATTATACTCCACTTTGTTAACATGGGTTAAGACTGAATGCGCATTAGCTTAATGTTATACCAAAGGAGTCTATTTAGTGTCCGTCATGAGTTCAAGGGGTCCAGTTCATCAAAGCACATTAAGTGGGAATGATGGAGAGTTTCACTTCATAAGACCAACTGAAGTCACTGATGTGGACCACAGTTCCCTTGCAGCAGTTTTAACTTCTTGTTGTATTAAAAAGTAGTTTATACTCTTTGTTTTTCTCTGTAGCATTGATTTGTCTTTTTCTGCATTTAAGACAACCTCCAATCTTTCAAACAGTTGAAAGAACTCCTAGATCAATTTGTAAATCACTATAGTGATTTATTATCTGCAGTGGGGAGTAGAAGGTAGTACAAAAGTCCCTGAAGTAGTAGAGACTTAGGCTAGCAAGCTCAGACAGTGGAAGACATRTGAACTTTGGTCCAGAAGTATTAGAATAGGGTAAACCCTATTTCTGAACTCAGTCTAGATCTGAGACCTAGGTCACACCACACTTACATGCCTTAGAAAAGGGCGGTCTCACATTTCCAGCTCTAGAGTCAGCTTGTGCAGAGCAAGCTCAGTTTTATCTACACATAATGGTATGAGGGATTAAAAGGCCATACCTAGTATTGTCTTTTGATAGTAGAGTTGTTCTAACAGCATAAATAGAACAGCTGAAGATAGTTTATATCTACTTAGAAAAAAATCACAGAATTTTATAGAATGCATTTTTGCTTAGGAATGAATGGATATATTCTTTGTATGATGATTCACAAGAAGATCTGAAAGTGTATTTGGTATTCTTATTTGCAGTCCTTCCTTTGATCAATGGAGAACACACAGGAAAAATAAAGAAAAAGTTGCCACAGGTGGTGTAAGTATCCCTAACAGAAAAGGCTTTGACATTCGTTTCTTTCCACGTAGAAGAAAAAAATGTTATTTTGCAGTTGTACCTGCCTAATTCTTATTAAGGTTTCCTGACATCTAATTACAGTGTTTTAAACTAGTCTTTTTAATTTTTTGCCAAATTTTAAGTGCTCAGTGAGAAATTTTCTATTTTGATAATCTGTTGCAGGGTGAATGTTTATATTAAATCTAAGTCCGATCTGATTCACGTGTCTCAGAACAAGCTAAAGAAAGCTTTCACCTCCATTAGAAAAATATTTTGTCTGCCTCACTTTTAGAAAGTTTTAAAGCCTGTGTACTGGAGCAGACACATGAAATTTTGCATGGTAATACTGCTGCAGTATTATTTTATATTAGAAATGCACTTTCTGCTGTCTCCATTAAAAAATCTGCCAGTTTCTAGGAAGAGGCAAAAGAATAGGTAAAACAGAATGTTTAGAGGGCCAAAACTTTATAGGATGCTATAGCCAAATTAGAATTAAGAGCAATGAGAAAATAGGAATGAGTTTCTAGCAAGAGGATAGAGACAAACACTTGAAGAAAATGAATTTTCAGGAGAGAGAGAAGGGCMTGTGCCAACCAGCATTTCCCTCCAAACCCTGTAATGAAATCCAAGAACTCTGCTGCTATCTATTCTTTCCTTTCAAGTAGCCTAGCTGAGTTTCTTCCCATTAGTCTGGGACTACACCAGCGATGAGAATTTTCCTGTTGTCAGTAATTTCCTTGGTTCTGGTAGCCCAAAGCAGCAGTTCTGAATTTTCTAGCTCCGTTAATGAATGGAATAATGTTTGTTTCAGCCAAACTGCTCAAGTGTTGGACTCTTATTTTTTTTTAATAGTTTATATAGAGAGACTTTTGAAGCCTGGCACTGAAAAGTATCACAAACACACTTGATTATGATGCATGTTATTAAAAAGCAGAGAGTAGTGGTGAGAGAGGAAGCCTCTTACTGTGTACCTAAGTTCACTAAGAAATTCTTCAGATATATGCTGAAGAATGTAATGTATGCAATTCCCATCATGTGGTCTATATTTGCCTTCAACAATGGTAACAATTTTTAAGAGTAACTCTTTGTGTTCTTTTTTTTTTATATATATATTTTAGATGAAAATGGCAGTTGTTTTGAAGTACCTGCAAGCCTTTGACTGGCGATGGGTGTGGCTAACCATAGCTGCTTATTTAGGTCAGAATGCACTAGCTATTGGACAAAATCTGTGGCTTAGCACCTGGACTGCAGAAACAGCAAAAGTTGATGATTTCACAGAATGGAAACAGTTGCGAAATTATAAACTTGGTATCTATAGCCTTTTGGGATTCATACAAGGTAAGGATGAGTATTTATGACTAATTTCTCTCCATTTGCAAAGTTTATCTGTCTGAATGTTTATTACTAAAGAAACAGTGCTGGTTGTTTCATAAGCAGTATTGTATACTACAAAGTACAGTTGTTTAACCTGGGAGAGGAGCAGAAAAGATACTCAGCAGTGCAGAATAAAATGCCATTTAATTTTATGATGCTTCCTGGAACGTCCACAACTAACTTAATGAAGTTATGCTGGCATCTCAGTGGGGGAGGATATCAATATTGATGTATAGTAGCATGCTAGCTTGAGGGACTTAACTGCAGGAAAGACATCTTATGAATTAGTAAGATATGCCAACAAAATACAAATATGAGCATTTGTAAAACAAAATTACGAAATAAAATTATTGGATTGATCACTGTGGTGAAAGACCAGGACAGAAACAAGCTCCTCCTCCTTTCCCTCCCCAGCCATTTATATTGTCTTTTTACTTATTTGTTTACAAGGTCTTCTTGTTTGCTGTGGTGCGTATGTGCTCAGCAGGGGATCACTTTCTGCATCTCGGACATTGCATCATCAGATGTTAGACAGTGTATTACACCTTCCTCTTCAGTATTTTGAAAGTAATCCAGTAGGTCAGATCATCAGTAGATTCACAAAGGTAAAGGGAAAACTAATGCATATTTTCGATTTTAAGAAAATGAAGCTTGAGTGACTGCACATTTAATTCCATTTAATGATATTGAAAAATTAAAAATATCAGAGTAACTGAATGCAATGGTGAGAAATAGAAGGTTACTTCAGTGCATAACAAGTTATAAAACTGTCTCAAGCTATTTTCTCACAAAAATTATCGAAACACTTTGTTAGTAGAAGTTACATAGACTCCATGATCATTAGGGACCCATTCCTCAAACACCATTTCTGCAGTATGACTTTACCAGAGCTAAACCTGGTTTGTTCTTTTTTTWAAAAAAAAATTTAAAATTGTTTATATTGTTCATTGATGTTTTATTGCATAGCACAATTAAATGTTATTKCCAAAAATAGTTAATACATCAAATTCAAGTTCTCAGGAGTATATAGRCTACAGTGAATGTTATTTTCTATTTTGTAGTACTTAACTGGAATCTTTAACCCAAAAACGGATGTTATTAACTGATTTTAATACTTTCCATTATCATCATAAGTAGATTGTTGCACTGCATTACAGACCATTTCAAAAACAGGAATGGTTGATAGCAGTATTCCCTGAATTAGTTTCAAGACTTATTGTGTAATACAGTAGAAGATTAGTTGGTACAGATTTGAGTTCTGAGTTAAGTCTCTATTCTTTGGTTGCAATACATTATAAACTGGATTCAGGAAAACTTTATAGTATACAATAAGGGATTAATAATATTTCAGTACATTCTGAATCATTAACAGAAGCATAAAGAAGAGATAAGAGCTGAACTTCTGGTCTGCTTTTCAGTTTAATGTGCTTTCTGTAAACTAAATAATACCGATTTCTTTTTGTCTTCACTACATTCTGAGTCAATTCTTTGACATATTATGTCATTTAAAGCTATTGTATCTATTCCAATATTAAACAATAACAAAGATCTATTGATACACTTTATTAGGATGTCATTGTTTTTTTTTCCCCTCCTGTAACTGTTATTGAAGATATTTTAGTTTGATTCCATTTTTAAATGATATTTCCTTGAAGTCTTTAGTGAAATTTACTGATTTCTATTAATTCTTTTGTGCATTGTTACAGGACTTATTTGTAGTGGACATACGTTTTCATTACTACTTACGGACTTGGTTAAATTGTACACTAGATGTTATTGGAACCATTCTAGTTATCACATCTGCCTCGCCACTATTTCTGGTAGTAGTAATTCCCCTGGGATACTTGTATTTTACTATCCAAGTAAGTTCATTAAGCCTTTTTTATAAAGATTTCTAGATGTATGTGCATGAAATGTGCAAAACAATCAAGGGTACAAGTATAAATTATTCCTTGTTCTGAAAAACATACAGAACACACCTGAATTTTTTTCAGAAAAGATCTGGCTTCTTAAAACGAAATTAGAACACTTACTGAGTATTTTCTGTAATATTTGGGGACTTTTAACAACTTATATTTTTCTTTTTATATTTTCCTTTTTCTTTGGAAGATAGTGTGTTGATCCCGCCAACAAATTTGATTATATTCTCTGACAAAAGTGGAGCGTAAAGTTAAAAGCTGAAGAGTAACCCTGAAGCAGGATGTGTAAAAATGTAAAAATAAAATGATACATAATTTATTTATGCTATTATATTGTTTGGATTGTTAACTACGTTACTGAGAAGCCAAAAAAATGTTTGAGAAAGATTAATGGCTACATTCCTGTTTCTTGATGTTCAAAGTGTGGTCGGTGATTAAGAGAGTCCAGAATAAAATAAGATTATAGATGAAGGAAGAGTGTGTGTGGATTCAGTCTTTATTATGGAATTTAAATACAGGCATCAGTACATAAAGAAACAGAACTTAACTTTCACCTGAGTAAGGAACAGAGCATTCTGATTTAAAAGCTCAAAAAATTCTATTTGGTTGTTAAATGCCTCTGGTGATATGGCACGTTCTGTAGATTGGAAATAATTTTCTCTTATTTCAGCTTTGCCAGTAATTTACCTAAATAACTATGTCACAGTTATGTCAGCACTGTGATATTACTGTTCCCAAAACAGACTTTTTTCTATGTTGTCTGTAAATAACTTTCCTTTGTAGATGCTACCAACTTTGTCATATTCAAAATTTACAAGAATATCTTAGAGGTTTAAAAAGTAGAAAAAATACGACAAATGTTTAAAACAACATAAAGGAAACTTCAGCGACTTGAAACCTTTCTCTCTTTTCTGTATTGTTTTATTAGCGCTACTACATAGCGAGTTCACGACAGATTCGACGGCTAGCTGGAGCATCACATTCTCCTGTGATCTCCCACTTCAGTGAGACTCTTTTAGGGGGATCAACAATTCGAGCATTTGGCCACCAGGAAAGTTTCATTAGAAAAAATAATGATGTTGTGTATGAGAATTTGGTTTACTTCTACAATAATGTCATCTCAAACAGGTACTTTATAGCAGTTCTTCATCTCTGACTGCGACCTTTCTGTACAATTCACTGCGACCTTTCTGTACAATTCACAGCTCGGTGTTTAGTTTCAGTCAGAGTTTCAGTCACTGAGAAACAGAAGAAAAAACAGAGCAATTTATCCATCACTCTTCATGATGAATGCATAGGTTATGTTTAAATACTGGGATGAATTCTTCTTTATGAACCAGAAACTAGCAAATATATGTGTGCTGTCTAGGATGAGATTGTTTCTAAAAAGTAAAGGTTACAGCTAGTTCCTGGACATGGACTGTACTACTTTTCAACTAAGAGTTCCTCTTACAAATTTATGACAATAAATTTCAGTAGTTCATGTAGAAGTAACTTTATATCCATACCTACAATAGAGATATGTCTTGAGAATTATATCCCAGGTCTAAGGAAATAAGTGCATTTCCCCTTCCTCTTTTATCATGCAGTATATCGAATCACATGCAGTTACAGGCACAGGTTAGTGAAGAGGGGATTTTCCATTCTAGTTTTCATTCATATACCTGAATCTTTTTAAGGTAGGAAGAGTAGGAGAGCAGTGTGACTAATGAAGGGCAGACTGGCCAGGATTCAAAAGACCTAGCTGTGCTAGAAGTTCACAATTTACCTTTAGATCTGTCATGTTCCCTTCCCAATCCCTCAGTAAAATGGGAATGGTAATTCTGATTTTGTAAAGCAGATTGAAAGACTGATCTCAAAAGAGTTTTTATATTCTGTATTTGTTCATTATAGCATAAAAAACATGTATGTAGTTCATGTTTTTCCTGCCTTGATTTACTACAGGTGGCTATCTGTCAGGCTTGAATTTCTAGGCAGTTTAATGGTGTTCTTTGCTGCGCTGTTTGTGGTACTGTCTGGAAATAAAGTGAATTCTTCTACAGTGGGTTTATCCATATCATATGCTCTAAATGTAAGTAGTGGTATAGTTTTGGTGTTCCTACTCGTGTTATATATGAAAAGGGAAGAATATATATGATGAAGTTGAGTAGATGATTATATACATCAGTGACTTCACTGAAATTGAATTCCATGAGCAGAACAGAATTTTTCTTTGAGTCTCATTAGTTTCAGGAAGCTTAATGTTTATCCACTTCTGAATTTAAATGAAAGAGTAAAACATGCTTTAAAATAAGATGAATCAAACTATGTGTGGTTTACTTTTAAGTGTTTTATTAAATCAGGAATAGGAAAGAAGTTTGATCATGTCCAAATGTCATTTATATTTGATTTCTTGTTCTTGTTAACTTACCTTATGTTGTGTGGGATTTCTTACTTAAAAGTTTACTAAAGTGATTTACTTTGGCATCATGCCTGTAAAAGTAATATGTGAGAGCCACATTTGGAAGGTGTCCTGTAATAAGGTAAGACTTACTGTTGAACAGCTAATTAAAATATGGCTTAAATATTCATACACAAAAAATAAGCATCCAAAGTTTCTTTAATCTTAGGAGCCTAGTGGTGGCCAGATTCCCACTATGGTATGTGCTTAACAAACACTACTTGCAGATATTAACTAACAGAAATTTAACACAAAATTTGCCAGGCAATAGTAGTGGCATATCTACATCGCCCCTAACTCACAAGAGTTCCATTTTGCATTATTCAGAAACAGAACAATCTGCTTTATATCACCAAATGTTCAGTGATGACAATCAGAGGTACTGCAGAATTTTTCACCTTCCTGTGTTTTATGTCAAATTGACACAATTTTTTCTTTGGTTAACCAGTAGCATCTCAAAACAGTTGACTAAGAATTCTTCTGGCTCACTTTTTTTCCTTTTGAAGAGCGAATATTTAACCACAGAACTGTTACTACCGCRTTATACTGAAGTGATACCACTTCTGTCTGCAGAAATATTTTCAAAATTTGAAAACAACAATATTGGCAGACATGATAGACCAGATTAATATCTATATTTTAGATTTCTTGTTCTATGTTGCTAGCTTACTTTATCTATGGAAGGGCACAGTGATGTATCTACAACATGGGCCACACATGACCTTTCTTTCGACATACTGTACAATTATAAGGCACTTTATGTTGATCCTAAAGTATTTTCAGATCTCTGGAGGTGTTAAATTGGTGAAAAGTACAGTAGCCATTGGGTGGTCTTGACAGGAGACGATATCTTTGAAGTGCTCAGAGCAACACTGAAATCAGTGATTTCTAAATGATAGTTCATTTGGCAAGCTGTAATTTTCTGTATGCTTTTTGGCTTCCATGATTAATGATCCAGCCCTAGGAAATGATTAAATTCAAGGTAAGTTTTGAAATTCACTATATTCTACTATATTCTAGTAGAGCCAATTTTTTACATTCTACAATGCATTTTTTTTTCCCTAGATAATTCATAGTCTAAATTTTTGGGTGCGTAAAGCATGTGAAATTGAGACCAATGCAGTTTCAATTGAAAGAGTTTGTGAATATGCAAAAATGGATAAAGAGGTGAGCATTCTTTTTGAAAAGGTAAATATAATATTTAATTTGCATGCATAGAAAATGACTAACATATTTTGAATTTAATATTGGCAAGTGGTAATAGCAGGTTATAATTTGCTATTGCATACTTTCTCTAAGCTTTTACATGAGAAGAATACGTAGCTTTTTCAATATATTTGTTGTATCTGGAGTTTTGTTTCTGTTTTGACAAATGCATTTTTTGGTGTTCTTCTTAACAGTAACTTTTTATAGTTTTTTATAGTTTTTATAGTTTTATAGCCACAGCTTAGACATATCCAACTCTCTTGGATATGTGCAATCAACAGGAACATTTTAAGGCAGAAAGACAGGGAAGAAAAGTCTGCCAGGCCCCTCACTATTACTAACTTCATGGCTGGAGAGACATTTCTTTTATAGCAATTTGCCTTGATGGTTTTGCTTTTCTGAGAGTAGTGCCTGTATCGAGTACAGAGACAAARAGCTTTGGTCTGTCTCAGACATACCCCTCTTTTATCTCTTCATTCTCTTTTACCCTTCCCCATTTTTTCCTGTTTTTTACCTTTGTGCACATCTTTCTGTTCTCTGCTACTTTTTTATGTGGGGGGGAAAGGTTTCTTGTAAATTGCGCATTTTAAATTTGTGGGAGGTTAGGCATCTGATGGCATTTGGTTCCAGGCCTGTGAATTGACAGAACAGATACCATACTATTAGCAACTATCCAGTTAAAGTCAGTTGACTTTTAAAATGAATGCATATGATGTTTTTGAATGTTGTTGCCAGCCAGTGTCCATTAAAATAATTTACTTCCTCCTCCCTTATATTGCATTGAAACTATTTTAAGCCTACTTGGATTTTTAGAGTTGCATATCATTTTCCTAGTGGTTTTAGTTGATTTGCAACATTTATACTACCATACACTGAAACATCAATGTTTTTAATTCCAGGAACCCTGGATTACATCAAAAAGGCCACCTGTGGGATGGCCTGATAGAGGCATAATAGAGTTTATTAACTACAAGGCTCAGTACAGAAAAGATCTTGGTTTAGCCCTGAACGGTATCTCCTTCCAGACACAGAGTGAAGAGAAGGTATTGTATATAATAAGAAGAAATAAATCAGACATAGAAACTTCTGTTCCTCAACTTTCTACTTCAAAGAGATGCCGTATGAGAAGACCCTAATACTATGCACATCGAGATTATGTTGAACAGGGAAAATGTTAAGTGGAGGAGACATTAAAGAAAGGCAAATGGGAAAAGTATTTTCTTCTACTCGTTGTAAGAAACTGGCATAATGTTTTATTTCCCCCACACATTGGCTGGGGAAGAATCTCTTTCAATCTGAGATAAATGTTTCCTTAACTTTCAATTAGTTGGAAAAAAATGCATAGAGGAAAGGTGTTAACAAAAATGCTGTTTAGAATTTTCACTACGAAATGATCAAGGCAGTCAAAGTTCAAAAAATTCTGAGTATAAATAGAGCTTCATAAGCGCTCTAATTTGCTATTTTAGAATTGATCACATAGTGGCTGGAAAAAGCAGAGCCTACATTTGACATTACAAGAGACCATGTGGCTGGCTAACTGCGGTGGAGTGACATGGATCCATTGATGTAGAATCATAAGAATAGAAGGGACCATTTGAGTCAGAATGCTGTCCCTTAGTATCAAAAGTACCCATATCATACAAACTTGTCTTCTTGACCTTGTCAGACTCTTGTCATTTTGCCTGTATTACTCTGAATGTAGTAGTATTCCTGACCTTCTCTGCACTAATAGTTAGAATTCTTTTTGCTAGTTCAGAGCCAGCTTATACCTTTTGGTCTTTCAGTAAAGCTCCACCAATTTATACTGACTCCATGGTTAGACAGATTTATAATGACTGTCTTTAAATTGCAGTTACTACTTCAGGCTGATCCAGTCCTGTGATATATCGAATGCCTCGCAGTGAGCTGATGCAGCCAGGTCATTTGCAAGAACAAAATGGAAAAAGTCTGCTGTGTTTGTTTATGCGAAGCTATTGCATGTTTTAARATGAGGCTGAAGCTAAGTTATGGATCTTTTTCTCAGCCTTAGTGGCTGCAGAGGTGAAGCTATTCATGAGAATGGCAGTTCTGCAGTTTTCGATAGTGGCAGCTTAGTAGTGTTAGATAAAGGGAAATGTGGACTGGTCTCAGTTCCGCACTGCTTCAGTGCCTGCATGAAAAGGCAACCTTTAGACCATATGGTAGTAAGGTGATATTTCTGAGGAGTGCTTTCTTCTCAGAGGAGTGGGTAGTTACATTCCTAATTAGATTTTCCGACTGAGCTTAGTAGTTTTAAGGAGGACCAAATCAACTTATCTATTATGTTGAATATTTATTTAGAGAAATATGCTACTAGATTAATATTAATCAGCTTTGGGTTTGAGATCAAGGAACTCAGTATGAGACCCTTTTGGGAGTCATTGGTTTGAGCTCAAGAGTGCTAGACAAAGAAAGGGAAAAAGGAAAGGCCTCTCTGTGAACCASAGGCTGTATAGCTTCTCTCTGTGTAGCCTGTACAGCTTCTGAGGGAAAATTGTAATTGTAAATCAAGTAGTCCAAAAATGAGTTTTAAACAGTTACATAACAAGTTTTTTAATGTAGTTTTAGCCACCTACAGTATTGCATGACAGTTAAATAAATAAAAAAAAAAAAAGTTGAAACTGAACTTACAAATCATTTTTTTTGTGTACAACACACAGTATAGGACATTACAGTCAATCAGAAATTTTTATATTCCAGATTGGAATTGTTGGAAGAACAGGAGCTGGTAAATCAACACTCACAAATTGCTTGTTTAGAGTTCTAGAAGGATCTGGAGGCAAAATAATTATTGATGGAATTGATATATCCACTATTGGACTCCATGACCTACGTGGAAATCTTAACATTATTCCACAGGTGAGATCTGTTTTTAGAGATAGCTATTACACTGTCGACTGACATAAGAGATTTAATGTTTTGTGAGAAATTGTAAATCCAAAGTTGCCAAGAGGCAGAGGCATAAAACTCAAATAGTATTTTACTGGTCTTCAAAAACAGATTCTTGGTTTTAGAACTAAATATTTTAGACTCTTAGCTTTTTGATCAGACTAAATCTTAAGTACTAGTGGCATCCTGCTATCCTGAAAAAGTCATATCTGTGTGTTGGCATTAACATGGAAGAAGCCTTGAAACAGGTGAGACTACAAGTGTGACATTAGGTCATACTYGGCCAGGTTTAGTTTAAGAGTCTTAGCTATAATAACTCATGTGTTTTCCAGAATTCGTAGGTATATGGCTACCTATGGTGTTTTCAAGTCTTACCTGAGGCAAAGATAATTAAAAATAACTGTATGAGCTTCTGAAGAATTTAGGGAGTGAAGTGATGAATAGATTACATGAGTCATGTATACGTATTTAAGTTAATCCATTATGGTCTGTCATGTGGAGTAGTCCCTGCTTTACTTCAGAACAGAGCAGAAAACTTAAGATCAGTTCATATATCATTAGCAGCATAATAACAATCCTAATCTGACTTACTTTTGAAATATCCTAACAGAAAGTAAAGCCTACAACACAAATATAACGGTCACCTAGAAAGACTTTTCACATGTTCTCCAAGTGCCACYGCTACAACTGTATCTGTATGGGTGATGTTGATGTAACTTACATTAAGTTTATATGACTCTTTCCGTAGGAAGTTCTATTTTCTTTTAACTTTTCTAAACTTGTAACCCTGTTAATATATTTCCTGTGTCTCTGCGATAGACTGTGCAGGGAGAGGAGGTTAGGGGCAGAATATTTAAACCAAAACAGTTTGGGTGTTTCAAAGAATGATTTGATTAGGAAAAAAAATACTTTATCCCTCCGCATTTTTGGATGCTCTTCCTTTGAGAAATTTATATGCTGAAGGGAAAGATAAATTTACATTTGCTGTGCTATAACTTTTGAGTCAGAAATAAGAGTATTAATTTAGTTATGCTGGAAGACTGCAAAATACAGCAATTCGTACATGCTAAACAGTAACATTTTTCTTTAATCAGTTAATGATCTAAAAATTTGCACAACATATGCAGCAGTTGTAAGCTACACAGTTTTTCTCAACTGCAGTGGCAGGTGTTACTTAGAATGATGTATATTGGATCCAGATCAAGGCAACTAAACTGAGAGCAGGTATGGAAAAGTTGAGTCAACCAACAAGCTGGGAACAGATAAGGAAACCAGAACCAGAAGGGTGGAAAAATAGAGACTAGAACTTGCAGCAAGTAGATGGAGTCCAGAGAGTGAAACTAGGTAGGAAAGGAGAGTGGAATTGGATGAAGAGGAAAGCCTGCGACAGAAAAAAGGGCAAGGGTAGATGCCAGAGCTTTCAGTGTGCACATACTTATTCAGATCCCGTAACAAATGTAATCAAATATATCTCATACAAATTTGAACAATCATAGTAAAGCATATATTAATGCAAGTAACATGAAGGTTAAATTAAGACTGTGCACAAGATCTCACACCATTGTAACTTAGTCCTTTTTAGTCACCTGTCTTAAAATTATCGCTATTCCTCTTGCATGTAACTTGCTAGCAGACATTACTAGTCTTTTACAGTCTACACATTGGGTTGTAACCCGCTATTACTACCCTTTGTTAAGATGTTTGTTCTCTAAAAATAGCAATTTTGTTTATAATATGTGCAGGTGTTCATATGTTGCTGAGCAGTGACATTTTAAATTCATCTTCTTAAAAAAAGTTTTGTGTGTACACACAAAGGTATTCAAACATGATTAAGACTGTACACACAAGCTTTTACTAGTTAGAAAGTACTGGAGGTGACCCATATCCTCGTTTATGCCCCAACCAGGCATTTACTAGTCAAAATGTACTTTTCTAGACATTCCTTGCTTTATTCGGTAAACAGAAGCAACTGATGCTCACTGAATAAACATTTAGATAATAATTGATCTTGTTCTCATTGTTGAATGTTACCTTTCCTGTACAAAATTAAGAAAATTTGACTTAAGATTATAGCCTTCTAATAGTTCATGAGCCTCTTAATAGAGCTCATGAACGTAGTACCCAGTATCCAGCTTCATAAACATGCCAATACTATTTTCCTATGTTGTCTCAGTTACCAGATGCTGGGCAGATCTCCAGTCAGCCCTTGAACTGCTAGTACAAAATATGTATGAATGAGAAATGTTTTGCTGTTCCCTTTTCACACCGATAAAGAATGGAGCATGTTGAGACCCCATGTGATTTCATCTTTTCATCCACCGGGTTCAAAATACTACAATTTCTCTTGCAAAGTTTTATTTCCAAAGTGATTTGTTACAGTTCCCCACCTTACTGTATGGATTTCTTAAGATTTGTGTTGGAATTGTGTACTCAAATTTTGCTTCTATTTAGGACCCCATCTTGTTTTCTGGGACACTGCAGTCAAATTTGGATCCACTTGGAAAACATTCTGATCTCGAACTGTGGGAAGCACTGGAACTGTGTGACTTAAAAGATTTTGTTCAGTCACTCCCAAAGAAGCTCCTTCATGAGATTTCAGAAGGTGGTGAAAACCTCAGGTATACCAACAAGCAAGTGCTCTTGCACTATTTCCTGACAGTGTAAAATTATGTCTTACTTCAGGATAACTTGCTTCAGAAATACCAGTGTAAAAATGACACTCCTCCTTTCATTCCAAGTAGAAATATTCTGGTAGTAAGAGTTCCTTTGACATGGCTAGCTGATGACAACTGTGCAATGTCCTATGGCCAGAGCTATGTTGGAGGCTAGGGAAGTGGACCCTTCTGGGCTCAAGTGCCTAAGTGGTGGGTGAGTGTGTGAGGAGCATTCATRCACAAGCTGATAATATTTGGATAGAAAAGTGTTGCCTTATAAATGACTAGKAGTTCCTTTGCCTTATTTGCTTAAGGAAAGCAACTCAGTTTTTCCTTCTAGAAGAACCTGACCTCATGGGTATGCAAGAAGGGAGACACTAGACATAGAAGGACTCTAAACTGTAGGAAACACACATATAGAAACTTGCAGCTGCAAAGGGGCAGACCAGAATTTAACAGTGTAAGCATGTTGTAATAGTAATTATAAGAGTTTAAGTGTAACAGACTATGTTGAATATTAACTTGAATTTTTAGGACAGATCATTTTCAGGAAGCAATTTCTAGGAGGTGTGCACCAAAGTAAACATTTTAAGAGTATCAAAACTCTTACCTTGAACATTCCTTATTTAAAAGGTGGCTAAGCTATCAGTTTAGCTTATTCAGAGTCTCCATTGTAATGTGAATATAGAAGTTGAGGGCGAGACCAGATTTACAAGTGTAAGGTTTGCAAGTGTAAGTTTTTTAAAAATCACATTTAACTGTTACCRGTATGCTGAGCAAGAAGAAAAAAATAAAAATCAAGACCTCCAAAATGAAGTGAACATATTTCACCCATCCTTCTACATGTATAAAGTGTGATTAATGTACACTCCATCCTAGTTTCAGCTTTATATCAACTCAAATGCCTGGGATTTAGTAGTGAGGTAAAAAATAGTTCTCCCCTTCCTCCGAGTGCCTGAACTGACCTTCTCAAATGTATTTTAACAGTGTTGGGCAGAGGCAGCTGGTCTGTCTTGCCCGTGTTTTGCTACGAAAGACAAAAATCCTGGTCTTAGATGAGGCGACAGCTTCTGTTGATACAGAAACAGATAACTTGGTGCAGTCCACGATCAGAAGAGAGTTTTACAACTGCACAATACTAACTATAGCGCACAGGTTACATACAATCCTGGATTCAGAGAGGTAAGTTTTGATAGACTATTTTAAAAATACATGGCTTCCTTTAAACACATCAGTTTTCAGACCTACTAAATTTGACAGCCCTGCCACTTTTTTACTATACTGTCTTTGTACCCATACACCCATATATTCCAAGGTATCATGAGAAACCTGTGCAGTGATATTAAATACTGCTAATCTGTGTTTTGTTTCTCTCTTCTAATTACAGAAGGGATGTAACCTTTGTCCCCTAAGGTACACTAAAATCATATAACTCACTAGAATAAATAGACTACACTACAGAATTTTCACCAACTGAGCAAAAAATCCATTCTAAAAAGGTTTTTTAAATGTAGAAATTCCTAGCTTTAGGAACAGATGAATTACCCGATGCAGAGTTCTTCTAAATAAATAAGAGTTCCAGTTAACAAGTACCTGTAGTAGGACTGGAAAATATGGTTGAACAGCCCACTTCTCTCTCATAATTTTTCTACTTTTGCATTGTAGAGTGCTTGTTCTGGACACAGGAAGAATTCTAGAATTTGACACACCGCATAATTTGTTACAACAGAAAGGTGCTTTTTCTGAAATGGTTGCAGAGGCTGGGATAACAAGATAAAGGAACCTAATGAATGAATTATTAATAAACGCTCCAGTAAACGCTCTAGGCATATGTGGTATTCCTGATGTTATGAAACAGACTAGCTTCTGTGAAAGCTCCTCCCATTGCTATTTACTATAGCTAAAAATTGTATGTATTGATCAGCTTTCTTAAAAATAACTTTTCTTTTTTATGTTTTTATACAAACCACTTACTTTGATCATCCAGGCAGTAAAATTAATGTAATGAAACAATGATTATCATGGCATGTTTTAAATGTTGCACTAGCAAAGAGACTAAAAATAAATCTTGCTGTTCACACAAGTCACTAGACTCTATCCTTGTTTTTAATTCAAAAGTGCATAATTGTTTGGACATTATGCTGATTGATTTAGTAAATACATTCTTATCATGATCTTATTAAAAAACAAAAATACTTTCTTGACAATTTTTATCACAAATTTTCACAAATACTGATACTACTTGGTGCTGATTTTCAGGACATGCATGATTGCAAGTATATTTTGGTGATTATTGAGGCAATACACTTGCTACTTAAAACTAATTTTCCTTTTAACCTGGAGATTTCAAAAGTAACTGAAAAACACTTCATGTATCCCATTGAGCATTGCAAAGTCACCTGGTGAAAAATCCCAGAAAAAGCCAGCTGCTAGTAGATTCTTGTTAGTAGATTTTAGTGCAAATCTTAACACTAATTAGTGTTAACAGGACAAAAGTTATGCACATTTACTGAAAGTGTCAGTTAAACATACATACATACTTCTGTAGGCCACATAAATATTAATTTGCATTTTTGTTACAGCAACTAAATCTCTTCAAATTCAATACCAACTTAATGCAATATTATCTTAAAAAATAAGAGAAGATTCCCATAAATGTCTTTCGAATAAATCTGCTATGTGAATTGAGCATCAGACTACAACCCTGTTTGATACTGCAACACTGACACCTGAGTAGGATCTTATTTTCTTGCCTGATAGACAAGCAATCTATGTTTAYAGTTTTAGAAAGGTGGAAAGAAATGATAGAGACTTTCTGAAGAGATTCCCCCAGTGTGATTCTAATATTGTGAAGGTAACAATTAGCTTAATTACAGAAAKAAGAAGAACTTGTTTACTTAATTCTCTAGCCATTCCTGAAGGTTAAAAAGAAATTCTGCCATCCTACATTAAAGACAGAGTATCTAGTTTAACTGTCTACAAAACCCAACTGCACTTACTGTCACCTGCACAAATCTGTTAGAAGAACAAGATAAGCTGATTTCAGAACCAATGAAGAGCAGGAACAACACAGGCCACAAAACTATGGTCTACTGGTAGTCCTAGAGAGATGGATATGACAAAGTTTGTCAAGAGAGAAAACAGCTTCTTGCAGAGCACTGCAGTTTCCTAATTTTTCCTCCAGCAGCACCTCCCTAACAGAGCAGAACTTTTTACGTACCAACATTTAACATCCTTCCCCCCCAGTGCAGAACAAGCCACAGGCAGGCTCTTCACCTGGTCCSCATCCCTACGCACCTTTATACTCCCCACCAAACCTACCCATTCCTGGAAGCCTCTCAGGTGAATCTGCAAAAGGCTGAAGCAGGTACCATTCCTAAACTGATTAATAGGGGTTAGACTTAAGGCTRGGGGGAGTAAAGATGTCAGTACCTCAGACAGCAACCGCCTTTGCAAATCCCAGAGAAAGTAACTTGAGAGCTGGCATCAGCACATGGTAATTTCGGCTTGTTAGCTTGTTTTTTGTCCCCCTTCTCTCAGAGGAGGATTTGCTTTGCATACTAATGAGCTAACATAGCCTTATGGTACTGGATTACTTTCAGAGCACACAGCTGGGGAAAGCTGCAGAGTCTGGACAGCACAAAGTATGACCAAAAAAAAAGTGAAGCGTTAGTATCAAAAACTAACTAGCTATTCCTTCTCTTTTGGCAAGCTGAAGTCTTCATGTGAAGGTGTACTTTGAAAAAAAAAAGGGGGGGGGGAGTGTGGCAGAGGCAGCTTCAGCGTGATAAGCTCCTGCTACGTTTTCATGCAGCAGTAGCTTCCCAAGCCCACATAGTAAGCCATGTAGCAGGCTTAGGGCAGGCAAGCAATTTAGTAGTAAGACTAATACCCAGGATCTGCAACTTCAGTTCTCTCAAGCCTGATATAAGATGATGTGCACGTAGGGAGATAGGCTTAYCGTAAGAAATAAAATGGGCCCATTTGGCTGCCTCACTCCTTCGTTCATGCTTTGCAGTTCCTGACACAACCTACYGAATGCAGCAGCATCAATACGTAACAAGTTAACTTCATTTGCAGTGAAGTGGAAACTTTGTTGTAGCCCTGCAGGCCAGCCCAACACTTACCTCACCTCTCTTGCTCTTATTCCTCCATACRGTGACTCTTCTGTGCTTCCAGGCTGTTTGAGGCTCCACCACGATGTGAGAGACGTAAGGCATGGCGATAGGTGCCAGCCTCTTCCTGTGGGGTTGTCTATAGGCACCAACCAACTGGGAGAGGCTCTGCTACGAGGGGGCCGCTGCTGACTGAGACATAAGGTGCAAGGGAGGACAAGTGCAGAAAAGCCCMGCTCAGGACTGCTCCCAAAGGAGCAGGGAAATCATTGCTGCTCCTGCAATCTTTCTGCCSCTCTGATGAGGGATTCCCTCCCCCATCAGTGTTTCCTCAGTCACTACTTGCTTTTCCCTGCACCAATGTGCACTCCTTTTTCCCTATTTCCATTCTCACATCCYGAAGTGCACCTTGAGAGGCCACAGTCCTCTCCTCGCCACACTAGTTCCTAGCACTCCTCTGAGCCGATTCCTAGARATGTCTTACACCAAGCTACAGCACCTTGGCAAGCTGGGGCACTGCAACCTTATCCTTTCAACCCCAAGGAATTCAAGGAAGGAATRGGGAACCATTGTCGTTAAAATCTTTCCCTGAGAAACTGAAACAAGRCATGTCCAAGGGACAGAGAAATCGCTTTTATTAAAAACATTCTAAAAGGTTATTTATAAAATGCATTTTATCTTCTGCATTTGAAAACAACTCAGAAACATACAATTGGTGAGGCATCTTATATTGTCAGAATTTCAACCCATAAAACAAGCATTAGCTATATAAGTATTTGCATTACACCATAGACAACATTATTCAGATTTGAAGGACAGTTTGTAAAGGATTTCAGCCTTCAAATAACAATTTGTTTAAACAGATACTTCTGGTGGTAAGCAGTACACATGTATACCTGGAAATACACATTTAGTACAGTATTCTACTTATTTTAAAAATTCAATGCTTTGTGCCAAAATACAGTACCAAAACCAAAGATACAAAATAAATAACTTTTCTGAATTCTGCAATCAGGTTATCTAATAAATAAGGATGCATTGCAAGATATCCAATGTACAGTAACTTTTGTATTAAAAAAAAATCCATAGAGATATCTGAATAAATACCCTTATTGTGAAGTTCAAGTAAACAACAATTCACCCTTTCTTTACAATCCCCAGATTAACACTGCAAGAAACTTAACAAAATTCTGCTAGAATGAAGTAATACACATTGGAAATACTTCATTTACTTGCACTGAGAGTTTCACATTTAAAAGTTGCTCTCAGACACCTGCCTAACTTGTCCTCAAACTTGTAAAAAACACCCTTTTGATAGCTTAACTAYAATGTGGTTCTATTTTTATGCAGAACTGCTCATTTCAGAAAGTGCATTAAAAATGAAGACTTAAGACCTACTGTAATTCCAGTATACTTTGAGGAGAATTTAGAGCAGGGCAGAAGAACAGGCCACAWTGACTCAAGACTTAAATACCTACAATATCTGCAAGGCAAAGATAGCATGAAAACTGTACTGTATATTGGCATTCATCCACAATTTCACTGAAGCTACACTTCTTTCAAGTTAGGAGTTTTATTCACCTTAGTCCCTTACCGCTCACTTTTTCTAACTGTGCAATATTTTCTTTTGAATACATTATCACATTACTGAAAGCTCCACACAGACTTTCAGGGTCACTTTCAAAGAGGTACAAAGCAAAGTGAATTTTATATAGGAGGCTTTTTTTAGGTTTTCTACTCAGAGAAATTAAACAGATGCTAGCAATATTTTGGGAATCTTCTGTGAAGTTAAGCAACACWGATGGAATGGTTACATGAAACTATGATTTCAGAGTTTTCTTTTTTTTTAGTTGGATTACCTCAAAGATATGATTTATACTACAGTTATAGAAACAGCTGAATCAGCACAACTAATGTGGTGGTGCCATAAACCAAGTCTACCACCAGGGGAATAACAAGGCTACTTTACTATACTCACAGCTGAGACCATAAATCTAAACCCCAAAGGTTATCTGAGTAAGCTTAATATGAAAAAAAAAAAAAAAAAAAGAGGCATACAGGAAAAAGCTTAGTACCACTTGTCACTACAGCTTACCTGATTAAGACTGAGGTTTGTTAATGGATGTCTAACTGAGTCTTAGCTGAATGAAGTGTTCTCATTGTAGTAAAACAGTTCTACACAAAAAAGAATACAGCCAGCTTTTAAACATTATTTTAACTCTTTGGAGAGTAAAAGAACTCAGTCACCAAAATGAGTATCCGTTTCTTCTCCTCATACATTTGCTAGAGAGCTGGGCACCAATATACTTGCCTGAAATAAAGTCCCAAGAAATGCTACCTCAAATTCTGCTTACATGCCTCATTTCCCTCCCATACTAGCTAAAAAGTACAAAAAGTAGTAGGTGAATTTTCATTTACTAAGACTTCAGGAACTAAACTTCATCTAGGAGGTTCCTTTTGTCCCATACTTTCTCCCTGAAAAAAAAAGGGGGGGCTGGGGACAGGGAAAGAGGTAACACTTGTAACTGCACAAAAATTTAATTCATGTTGGTCAAATTCAAAGGAAGATATACAGGTGTAACTTTATAAAAAATACAAAGTTTATACAGTTTTCATATGAAGGGGGTTATAAATAGTTGTTGGTATGCACTTATTCTCTGGTAAGTGCATTAGTGGTATGACAGCAGCACCTACAAGTAACAATTAAACACAGACCAGAAATTTAGCTCTTGGAGACACACTAAGTAGCATTGTGCATTAACAAAAGCTAAATTTCTTAATATGGTTTGACCGAACCAGGAGACAAGAATTTGCCATATAGTCTCAATAATATGCTGTTATGAACAGCAGAAGAATCAAGTGAATGTGTAAGTCTCATTCAAGCTGCAATATGCCTTTTAAAAAGGTGCTTAAATGCTCAAATGACTCAATTTAATAAATAACTTTAAGCTAAACACTGCTAGAGCTATGTGCGCTAACACTGATTCACATTCTCTCAAAGTAAATATATTAAACATGGGAATACCTATGGCACAATAACACATTATCTGCAACCTTTGGCCACACTCCTTTTGTATTTTTAAACACACATCTCTTCAGGATTTGCTAATAAAATTTAGCAAGAGAATGCAAGTATGTCAACATTAGCATTTTCATCAATATTCACATCTACAAGTCAACAGGGGACACTTTAGAACTTCAAAAAAATCACTCATACCTTTAAAGTAACATCCAGCTGTAACACAATTAGGTGTCCAGTTACACCTAATTGGAATAGATATAAAAATGGATATAATTATGGCTAAAATTAGGCTTTACTCCCAGTTAGGTAGGTATGCACCGTCATAGTACGCTATTTGGAGAGATGGAATGCAATGAGAAAGAGTTTATTTTCAGTTAAAGTTAGTTTTCCGTAAATGCCTATTAGGAATTTCTATAGCACTAACTTGGAGAGGCCAGGACCCACCAACAATTCCTGCTTGGATAGCTACACCCATTACAACTGCTAAATCAGGATCTACAGAGGTGTTAGGTTCCTTTCCAAAGAAATCTCGAATAACTTTGCGTATTTGAGGAATCCGTGTGGAGCCTCCAACTAACACAATTTCATCCACTTCTGCTTTGTGTAGATGGCCTTCCTTCAACACCTGCTCAATGGGCAAAAGAATCTTCTGAAAAAGGTCCTCATTCAACACCTCAAATAGCTTCCTGGAGATTTCTGTTTCAAACACAACTTTGACAAAGTTATTCTGCACTTGTGAATTGCCTCCTATAAGATTTTTCTCATCTTTCATTATTTGTGAAGGCTGGTCTTCACGCACGGTATTTGTGTTCAGCTCACTTTCTGGAAGATCTTTTGTAATCTTTTCTGCAATAGTCAATGACACTCTTACTGTAGAGGCCTCATGCACAGTCAAATTTAATTTAACTGCTTCCACAATCTGTCTGAGTTGATGTATTTCTTCTTTTCTTGATGGTAGAGAACCATACCTTTGATGAAGCTGAGCATACAAATGCTGCAACAATCTCTGATTAAAATCCTGTCCTCCAAGTTTGTTGTTACCTAAAACATCAGAATAGAGTTAATCAGACATCAAAAAAAAAAAAAGAAAAATCAGACAGTAAAACTCATCTTTTCCTATTCAAAGGTGATTCTTAAGAGCCAGAACAATGATACTAGAACAATAAGCATAGAGTAAGAGCTCACAGAGCCATGAAAATGGACATAATTATTACCCACGGAAGAACACAAATATATAGCCACTTCAAGATTTTTACTTAGCAAGTAATTGAAGAAACTACTCCAGTAATGCCCCCTGCCCCCGGAATAGCTCTGTTACAGTGTAATGGAAAAAAGCCATTGCTGTTAAATCAGTGAAACTATTCTCTACACAGAATAAACTTTRGTAAGACAAAATTACAGCAAGAAATCTATTGCTGAAGTGTAATACTCCCTCGTACAACTTTTTTCCAACTAAATTCCCAGACTTAAAACAGATTTCTCTTTGCCCAGAATGGGCTTTTCTCTCAGTACTACTGCAGTACAGCTTCATAAAGACTACTGCTTTAACATTTTCAAGTTACTGAAGGGCTTCATGCATACACATGAAAGTTGCATGCTACTGAAGTATATAGATATACCTGAGAAAGGCAGAAGGAAGTGATGTAATGCAGACAGTAAGTTACAAGCTCTATTTACAGCTAGACCTTCTAATAGCCATTAGAGACTGAGAAGTATCGATACATCCCCTATTTCTTCATGAAGGCTACTCCTGAATGATCTTTCCAATAACTTATAAATAATTACTCTTATTTTCCATTCAATAAACCTAGAAATGGCCTGTAAATTTTTAGGCATGTTGAACAATGCTATCATTTTTCCTCCTTTTTGTTTTGATTGAAAAAAACATYAGTTTCACAGACATCCATCCAAATAAATCAGAATGAAGTCATTAAATGCTTTTTGTTGTTCCATTCGCWCTAGACAAAGCAGCAGCTCACAAAACTCATTCGAGGCAAAGCTGAAGGAAGCACCACATCTCACACCTGTCTGAATCCAGGTCATCTCCAAAGCAGTTGCGTGTTCACTACAGTTCTACTAGAGGTTGTTGCCAGAACTTTTTGCCAAGTGATGAATCACTTTGGCATATACATATTACAAAGCTTGTTTCTGGGTTAACAGAATGCAAGGTCCCTGCCCATCTGTGTARGAGCCAAACACAAGGCAAGGATGACTAAAGCACTCCTCGACGATTTGGCAGATACTCTCAGCTCAGATACACAAAGTGATAGAAAGCTTTGTCATAGTCCCTCCCCATCGCTTTAAGTCTAGTCAAAACAATTTAACACTTGCCACCACTTACACTAGGCACAAATGTCAACAGCTATGGACAAAATTAAACCACATCCTGTTACTTTGAAGTCAACTAAAACCTGAAAGTCTCTTTTAACTACTGCAGGCAGTTGCAAACCTAACTTTGCACAAAGGCAGCAGAGAGCACTTTCAAAGAACACAGTTACAAGAGTGGTATGTTTAAAGAAAAGCTTCCCTAATGGTGACTTTAGGTGCATCTTTCCATTCTCCCATTGAGAAAGTAAAATCCTGTTCTTACCTGCCATGGCTCGTGTGAGGAACATCCCTCCCTGCTTGTTCAACAGAGAAACATCTAATGTTCCTCCACCCAAATCCACCACCAAGACATTAAACACATCAACTTTGTGGAGTCCATAAGCCATAGCTGCAGCAGTGGGTTCATTGATTACTCGCAAAATTTCTAGCCCTACAAGAGCAGAGAAATCAAGCCATAGTCACATACACTTCAGACATTTATTATTGATTTTTTAGATCAAACTTACCTCAAGTAAAACATCAGATCTCAGTGAGATACTTTTCATGAAGTATTATTACTTGGAAATTTTTTTTCTTATTTAAGCTTAAGAAATCCTACTTCAGCACCGGGATGAAAGCACAAACCATGAATTACCCAAACATCTTTTCTCCGGAGGAAGTGTACTGAGGAAATTTATTTCATCGTGGTACTATTTGCATTTAGATTATTGTCAAAGGGTGCCTCATACAAATTCTCCATACTTGGAGATTTCCAAGGGCAAAACAAAAGATTGCTTTCCCTAAGCAAAACTTATTTTTTCTAGCTATGTATGTTTGCACTAATCAGCCGCATCTCTTGCAACCCAAGAGTTCTTTGCTGCTCTTCACAATTGCTAATGGTTTATAAAAATCAATTCTATAGTTTTCTATTGCTAAGTCACTGTTTAATTCTGTATCAGCCCCAAAGACTTTGCTATAGTGAAATAAACCTAACTTTGGGCTTCATAAGAAAACACTGGAACAGAGAAACATCACCTGCAAGGTTAGCTGCCTTAATGGTAGARTTCCGTTGCTTTTCATCGAACTCAGCTGGCACAGAGATGACTGCCTTTGAAACGGGCATGCCAAGATAGTCTTCGGCCATTCTCTTCAATTTCAGGAGCAGCTGAGAGCCAACATATTCTGGAGTGATATGAAAGGTTTCATTGGTTGTCACAGAAAATTCAGCTAATCCATTGTTATTAAAAATCTGGAAGGAAAAAGCAACACAACCCAGAAATGTGAAATCCATTTGTTATTAAAAAAAAACTACCCACTTGCTGCTGCCCCTTGCCCTCAAAAGCTGTATTTGTATATAGTCTGCTTATTCTGGAAAAATGCAACTGTACTTTTACTATTCAAAAATCACTTTGCCTGAATCACTTTTATTCCTTGATTGTGAACAGTATAAAAATAAGCCACTTGAGTGGCTGGAATATATCTGAAGCACTGTAGCCCACTGTGCCCAGATACATTAATATAGTTAAAATCTGGCAATTGTGCAATTAACTTTAACATTACATGACACAACATCACAATCAAAGATGAAAGTAATGCTTTTCATCATTAGGTTCATCTTACATATAAAGCATTCCACAGGTTCTTATTTCTGAAAGGAAGCAAACAGGCTGGTACAAAACCAGTTCTTAAGAAGCAAGCAATTCAAAAGACTGTTTTCAATACCTGAAAATTTGTGTCTTTTCAGCAAATATTGCGTCATGATAAATACATGCAATACTCTCTTTAAAAAGCAGCTTTTGACATCTGCTACTGGTCAACTTAGCACTAGAAAAAGTGCTGGGCTTGGGGGGGGAAGCACTAGGACAGAGGAAACTACTCATAAACTTTACTTTTTGTTTTAATCTCAGGGCAAAGGTGAAGTTTTAGTGAAGCAGAGCTAGGCTTTCAAGTTGAAGTTTACACTTCAAGAGAAGTATYTGGAAGGCAACCCAGAAAAGGAATCTCACAGTAGTGGAAAGGCTCTCTAGAAAAATCAGTCAACTAACACGCATATTACTTCTACRACTCTGATTCCTCCTCTCCTCCCCGGATAATGCACATTACAGTTTTCAGGCATATCAGAYTTTGCTGAATGACTCAAAGGGTCAGAAGAGTTGGTCACCCACCATATGCTTCAAGCTTCCTATACATTATTGCTTGAATAAGACAGCAATTTACCTTAAATGGATACCTGCTACTTTCACTTTTCAGTTCTTCTGGASTGAAGATTTTCCCAATGAATCTTTTTGCATCATATACAGTGTTCTGAGGATTTGAATCAGCCAGTTCTAAGCCATCATATCCTACATACACATCTTTGTCTGTGAAAGACACTATACTTGGTATGCTGTTGTGCCCGTTTTCATCCGCAATAACCTTCACCTGCCCTGTTCCAGGAAGGAAGACACCAACAGAGCAGTAAGTTGTGCCAAGATCAATCCCAATTACTTTAGGTGTAGGCATTGGTAAATACTGCTGTGCTAGATAGCCAGCTAACARGAGAGCCAGAACAGCCGAACCTGAAACACAGATTTAAAAAAAGAGTAAGTTAGAGTATCTACTGCTGCAAACTTAGAAACTAAGGCAACCAACATCACATTATACTTCATATCTCGCGCAGTATTATTTTGCTCTGTTAAGCCTGTTTAAATACCTATTTAGTTTTCAAGCCCAGGGTCTCCTAACTACCCTATTACAAACCACTGCTAAGCAGTTACCAAACTGGTTAGCAGAGACAACAGAGATAAAACTCTTAGACAGTAAATATTAAATAGGTTCAAAAATGAGGAACAGCAAACCCAAAAACATCACCACTCTGTACTAATTCTTTTTCTATTGCAAAGTGCTTCACAAGTATAGGTTAATTACTAATTTTCTGGGCATTACCTACGCATAATCCCTAAGGAACCGCTGGTTAATAAAGTTACAAATAACCAATGTGAAATGAGAAACTCCTGATTCAAATTCCTCCTTCAAATTCACCCAAAGTCTCAAGAGATACCAAATCATAACTTTGCCCGTTTCAGCCATAGCTCCCAAAGAGCATCTTCCTACACCCCTGAATCTTTCCTAAACATGGAAATCAAGATGTCAAACAATTTAAGCACACAGAGTGTCTTTTCTCTCCCTTTTATACCAAACTAATAAGTATAAAGCAAGAAACCCCAAATGCAAGCTAAACCAAGGCTCAGAGRAAAAGATAACGAACGTAAATTGCATACGCGCCAAGCACATAACAAAAAAAGGAGGGCTGTGCTAAAAAGAGACCTCAGGAGGGCAAAGCTTACCACCAGGACCGCGCGGGCTCTGGCAGCCCCCACAGCCCCGGCCAGCGTCGCACGCCCAAGGCAGCGGCACGGGCCCCCCATGCCCGCAAGCCGCACAAGGGGACCCAGAGTCCTCTCAGACCCCGCGGGAAGAGCTTGGCCCCCGAGCGAGGCCCCTCGGCAGCCGCAGCGCCGCGCACTCACCCAGCACCGCCATCTGCCCCGCCATGGCTCCCTGCCGGCTCCGGCACCACCGGCCAACGCCGACTGCTGACGGAGCCTTCCGGGCTGAGCCGCGCGGCACGCCGGGACTTGTAGTGCGCGAGCCCTGCCCACACCAGCCGCCTTCTCCTGCTCTCCAGCGCGATAAAACTACATTTCCCAGCAGGCTGCGGCGCAAGCCTTCTTCCGGGGACTCCAGCCAGTTGGCTGAGAGTATGGGCCACGGGAATGGGGAAGAGCCGGGGGGAGGGGAGGAATGAGCTGCAGCCCTCCAGGGGCGCTTGCGCAGTGGGGAGGCCGCGGTGCCTGCTGGGAGTGGTAGTTCCGTTGGCGGCGGCAGGCCATGGCGCGGCCGTTGCGCCAGGGGGCGCGGCGGTCGGAACCGTCCTGATAGCGAGGGCCAGGATAGCCCGCTGAGGGGCCACTTGCCCTCCGCGCCCCCTCTTCTGACCCAGGGCGTGAGGCTGGGGCGCATTGAGTCCCCTCTCTCTCACGGTATCCTCTGGGGAGAAGACCTCCCGCATTCAGGGCGGTTTGCTAATTTTGGATCTAAATAATATATTTTTTTCATACATCATAAATGAATCGATGTCTCTTTAAATTGGCGCCATTTTAACTGTAGTCGTTAAGAAGTTATTTAGACGGGGGRAAACTTGTAATAGCTGTTTACAGTATTTCACTCAAAACTCAAGAGCAGGCATATATATTTTGAAGTTTATGCAGCTTTCAGAAAAAAAGGTTTAGTGAAGACAGTATATAATTGGTTTTATTCATAAATATGGTATTTTGATAGCAACCACACGCACATACAGATAAGCACATACATAAGACTMATCTGAAACCTCATGCTTTAATAGGAATGCTGATACCTACAGATTTTTTTAAAAATACTTTTATAAAAAGTACAAAAAGTACTTYGACAAAAACTCATTTTGGAGGTCTTACCCCTTCCTAAAACATAAGCTGGGCTCTGTTTTTATGCCTGAGATTAAAACTCTGGAAGACACTGGGATCACTTGGCAATGCACATGCTGAAGGGCAGAATTCAGGTGCCCTTTCCTGGACAGCGCCTGTCCTCTTTCTTCACCGTAAAGCTGCTTGATAAATTCAGCGCATCAGCCGAGTCCATTCCCACCTGACTCTGAATCCTCAGGGGCCTGTCTGTTCCCTGTAGACTTACCCCAGCTTAGGCCACCTGCCTGGGAGTCAAACCAAGGAGAGCAGAGAGCTGCTGGCTGCAGGATTATGCTTCGTGGGCTTTCCACCCAGCAGCAACTGAGTTTCCTAGGCTCTTTCTATCCTTTCAGAAACTTTTTCAGGAGCCACCTTCCTCCCTGCAGGTCTTTCTGGCTTTTATGTAATCGAGGGCTGCTTGCTCTGTAGTCCTTTGAAGGCAGTGTTCGATCTGCAGCTCATCTGAGCACCCACGCTCGKATGAAGTCCAGAGGGGCCTCATTTTTCTCACGTATTTTCTCTCTCCGTGACATACCAAGGCCTCCTCATGGATATTCCTGAACCCTGTAAAAAATGCCTGAACTCTTGGATCTGCAAAATAAGTAGAGCTAAAGTTAGTGGGCTTGMAGGCCCAGTTTGTTGGGCATTTGCTGAGCGCGTCTGTTCAGTCAAGGCCTGGGGAATAGCAGTGTTAAAAATAGCTTCCTTTGCCTACCCTCTTAGAGCAATCATCCAAAGTGCTTTCATTTTCTTCCCTTATCTGAGGGGATASTAAGCTCAGGAGAGGGTTATTCAGGAGTGGAAAGGTACATTCAATGTATCCTAAGAAAGTAGTTTTTGATTTTGCATAGAAAAATATTTCTTGGTCCAAAGAGAGGGCCCTATCCACCTGGAAGGGGAAAGCTGTCCCTGCCCAWGTGGTTCCCTAATGAGGAATACTTCAGCATTGCTTAGAGCAGAAACTGGAAGGCAGGTCTTTTTCATGAATAAAGTGCTTTAGCCATGTTCCTGTAATGGCCCACAAAGCTGCTACCGCAATGCTCAGCGGCTCGCCTGAAGGTTGGCCATACAAACGCAGACATAGGCAGCTCCTTTGAAAAGCCTGTCACGCTGTGGTGGTGTCAGCAAAATGTTATACCAATTACAACTTCACTGGATGTAACTGAATTATGGTAAATTAGGATCTACGGTAACATGGGTTACTATGACCAAGCAGTGCCTGACACCTGCAGTAATTTGGATGCTGTAGCTGTATGGGCTGTGCAGCACTGATAAACTCTTGGTGACCATGCACTAGGCCTTTGAATGTATTCCCGCACTTACCTGCCATTGATTTTAATAGAAGGTAGACATGTAACAGAACCTTTGAAGGTCTGGGCCAAGTGCTTATTTATGTTCATTAGGGCATCTAGTCACTCTGGTAGTAAGCTGTTTAAAAAATTTCAGAAGGTGTTCAAGGATTAATTTCCTTCAAGGGGATATTATTTTCCCTTGGTGCTTTGATAAGTGGAGGTAAATGTGTTTTTTGTCTAGAAGTAGCTTGAGGGAGAGAATCATTCTCATAATGTAAGAGCAGAGGCTGGTTTAAAAATGGTCTCCCATCAGATAGGAACTGGTCTCTGCAGAAAAAGTTGTTACACTGGGGAGTGTCACTGAAACCATAGACCTGTGATGTGTTAAACACAGTTAAAGCATTCATTGTGAGTGGAATGAAATAAAGCTTGTTTTGATTTATAGGATATTKTGCATCAGCTATATTCCAACACTTTGAGAAAAAGAAATCGGGCTCTCAAAAAATCATTTTTTTCTGCCATTGTACAAACAGGACTACCTCTTACTCGTCCTTTCTGGGATGACTCAGTGAGTGCCCTCTGCACTGTCTTAATCATTTTCAAGCTAGTGTCCAAAACTGAAACACAGTGCAGGGGAATGGTCAACATATTTTGGTCCCAGAAAGACTCTACRACCAAACTCTGTTTTCCTGTGGTCGGGGAGGAAGGGGGAAGAGGATGTTGTATCTACTTACTAGGAGAATGTAGTTAATGACTCCTTGAGAAAGGAGACAATTTATTTAGATGCTAAAATCTGAAATCTCATTTGCAGTTTTAAATTCAGGTAAAAGTATATTCTTTGCCATAGTGCAATCACATCATCAGAATTACAGAAGTGCAGAGAACTTCTCTCATAGTTTTTTTTACCTGACTAAAACATTGGTCTTCTCCTTCTGCGTATGGTTGGGAAAGGGAAGGATTTCATTAGCACCCAGTCTTCCTGTGAGAGACAGTTCAATGTCAGGCAATCATAAGAGAAACTATAACCTTCAATTTAGATGCAAAAGTGTCCATTTAAATTCTAGAATATAACTTAAAGATTTCTCGCTCCCGTTGACTGGAGATTGTGAAGGAGATGTGCAACGAAATCTTAATTAGCTAGAATCTAGCTCTCCAGCTAGAGGCACCAAAAATAGCTTATGCCTACTTTTAGGATGAATAGCCAAAAAGGGCTGAACTAAGAGGGACAAGCCAATTGCAGTAAGCTTCCAGCAGATGTCTCTGCTATGCAATTTTGCTTCTTGAGATGCCTTTTTATATTTTACAGTTACCTACTTGCAGATACATATAAAGCATATTAACCTTTTGCAATCTTTATCCAAATTCTTGTAAAGTCATAAGTCATGAAAATGGTCTCTCATTTTTCAGTACAGTTTATTTAATTCTCTTGGCATATCCATTCCACTGAACCCTTATGAAATCATTTTGAGGTTAACAATGAAATTGCAGTTTCCTCTTTCATGAATACAGGTGTGGTGGTAACAGCATAATGTAGTCTAAAAGATGTCCAAGAAAAACACTCTGCAACAGAAGTGAGATTTGCACAGGTCTCTCTCCCACTTCTCTACTTGAATTTCAGCYGGTCTGCACATGGATTACTGTGGTGTAAAAAAAAAAAAAAGAAAAAAAAAAGAAAAAAAGAAAAGCAGAGACCTTTCATTTAAGACACAAGACAGTCTTGGTAATTATTATCCTGGAAGCTGGGAGTTTCTTTTTTTGGTTCTCCATATTGCCTTTTGGAACAGCAGTCGCAAGGCCAATGGCTGAGTGGCTGCTGTAAGGTTGATTAAAATTGTCCCCTGCCACATGCAGTCTGCTCTGGTGGGTCTGAATTTTGTCTTGGCTTGGATTCACCTTGTGCTGTGGCGCCCGTCACTTAACTTCTGCTCATCTCAGTTACCCCATATAGAAGCAGGGGTAACAGTACTGCAGTAGCTCCTGGGGAGACATGAAAATGGACTGCTTGTACAACAGTTGGGTGAAAACAAAGTGCTGCGAAGTACAATTTAGAGCACAAGAAGGAGGGAGACTGGGAGTCTCTTAATCTGCATGAATCATGATAGCGATAATGATGATAAACAGCAGTCCCAGCAGGCTCCCAGGAGGCCATTTTCTCAATCACATTGTTGCTGTGTGTATGAAATCCATATGGATGTCAATCAGACTTGTCAATTTTATCTATTAGGAATGACAACAAAAAGATAAACARGAGAATATACTCAAGTGTAGCTAATTTAACTCTGAGCTCCCCAAGCAAAGGAGAAGAGATTTTGCAAATACTTAGATGGAGAAAAGTGTTGCTTTGCTTTTTGTGGGATGTTGAGGCTAGGGTCTCAGAATATTTATTTTACAATTACTTTCCCCCTTTTCCTGAATTTATTGTCTAGAGTACATCTATGCATTTGAATAAGAACCTTGGGATCTTTACGAAGTATCTTTCTGCTAACACAGAAAACCTATTTTCATTATTACTTATTACTATACTATTTAGTATTATAGTACCCTAGGAGTAACTGTGCTGTGGCCTGCCTATTTTCTTAGAAGAGTTAGTCCCAGACTGATATTATTTCTAATCCAAGCATATGAGAGAAATAGTAGGTAAGTGATTATATTATCCCTCTTTATACAGTGTGAAATGGAGGAACACAGAAATTAAGTGACTCAGGAACAGACATTAAGCCTAAAGACCAAACAGAGTTTGAAGCAATGGTATCAAATACAATTCCAGGGGACTAACTACAAAATCAGTGTTCTTCTATTCTTTTAAAGAGTGGAATTCATGTTGAGGATGGTCAGCAGAGATCTGACAGGAGAGGGTCCTCATGTCTACCTTGCTCTTTGGGCAAAGTGGTAATGACATTTTCTAATTATCTTTATACTACTGTCTGTCCTAAAGGAGCCAGTGTTGTTATTAGAATATCAAAGATACTTCAGTTTAATTAATACACAGTTCAGATATGACTAAGATGAGCAAGACTCATTGTACAAACTCAGTTTATTTCTCTTTGAGTGTCATATGTGACACCAGTGGCACTTGATATTATGTGCCACAGTGTCACTAATGTTTACTAGTCTATAGATTAGTAAATAGAGATTGAAATTGAAATAGAGAAAGAAATTCAGAGAACACAGAAAATGAAAACTTAATCTCATCAACCTAAGTCAAGGTCCTTAGTGTTTCATAGTTTCATACCTTTCCAGGACCTCTAGTCAATTGGCATCCACTTTACATTAGTCAGTGCCAATGCCAAGGCTGCAAGGTACCTGGAGGGTTCTTAAACCTATTTCTGACAATATTGATGGAATCATTTCGACGTTAGTCAGATTATTCTTACAAGACAAGCAAAAATGCTGGCCACAGCATGTCGTCTTTTCTCAGCATCACTCCCACATACTGTGTCATGTGAGTAGCAAGTGTCTGTTTAGCCTGGAGAAAAGTTTGTTGAAAGCAGATACTGTAAAGTTAGAGATATTCTAGAAAAAAATGGTGCACTGCTGCTGAAAATGATCCATCCACAGAAACAGAAATGAGTCTTCCTGTGCAATCACAATACAATAAAAGCCCCACACCAGCTTTCTGTCTGTCTTGAATGATTGTGCTTTGTACAGGTCTGCCAGCCCGCACCAATACCCCCTTATAGCCAATAAGTCATTCCTGTGCTTTTGTGCATTCCTGTGCATTCCTGCTGCTCAGATATGCAACTGCATGCTCTTGCTTGTTTGAAAAATCAGCTACTGCATATGCACACGCCAGCATGCTAGTGGATTTTACAAGATATGTGAAATCTGCATGCTAGCATATTTGTGGGCACTGAGCCCTTAAGCTTCAGAATATTTTTACGGAATACAAAATACTGTTAAAAATGCAACAGTATGCTTATGGCATGTTTGTAAGAAACATTTTTGACTATGTGCAAACAGTCTCATTGGACAGGGAGTGTCTTTTTTTGTTCTTAGCATATAGCACAAAAGTGGCAGTCAGCAAGCCCCAGTGCTCCCACAGCACCAGCATTAAGAGTTAACAGTAGGGTGACAGAGGGATTTTGCAATCTCAGAGAAATACAGTAGAAGTATATTAATTTCTACTGAATTGTTGGGACAGAGAAGGTGTCTCTTCATATGTTCTGCAGAGGCCCAGAATACTACCCGTCTCACTGTAATAGCTCTTTTCTTGCTGTCAGTCACTCCCAAACTGAACAGAGCTGACATCTGTCGATTCTTTCAAATTCCTTTTCCTAAGGACCTTGAAAGCCTCAGCTGCAATGGAGTTATTCTTTCTTTCTTTCTTTCTTTTTTCCCCCTTATCTGCTTACTCCCACTCTAACTGCCTTCTTTCTCACAAGGAGATACAGATTCAGTTCATATCATGCAACATCAATACTTTACCATTATTTTGCTGAAAAGGATCTAAGGAACARTACAATATGCTGCCTGTCCTTCTCTGTCTGCTGGATAACCAACTTTTATGCTTTCATTTCAGAAGAACTTAGATGTYGGGATGGCAGAAAACTGTAGGATGGATATAGGTACATAGCAATATGTTTCTCCAAAGGAATGTAGTTAGGCAACAGCTATATACCTGTAGGCAATATGACCATCAGCAAAATAAAACAAAAAGCAACTGGCAAAGAAAAGTTTTGTAATTTCAATCATAATAAATATTTGGCATTTAAAGATGTGTATCTACAACCTTGTTACTATTACATTCATTTTAAAGCAAAACAAGAATTGTATATCATRTATTATGGACACAGTAATGTTCAGCTTTTTGCTGAAGTTGGATTACACATTCTGTCTGGATAGAGGGAAAATCTGGCATGTCTGGATAGAACCAGAGGGTACATGACTAGGAGCCAAATAGCCAAGCCTCTTCTGTAACTTAATTTTGTAAAATATATCTCCCATAACATCACAYTGAATTGACTGTTACCTGCAGTCACTGAAGGCAACTAATTCATTGCCATTCCATCCCTAGTTTTTGATTTCTGTGTTTGAGTAAGGATATTCTGGATTTCTGTGTGATAGGTTTATTATGTTCTAGTTTTGAATTGTGTGACCATAAGATCTGACCAGGACATCCTAAGTGTCTTTRTTTTTTTGGAAAGTTCATTAGACAGAAGTGTTGCTAGCTTAAGCCTTTCTCCAGTTCTTGGAAGAACTCTCCCATTTTTTTTTAGTGCAGGTTGATGGATTTTAGCTCAAATGTGTGATAAATAGTTAGGAGCAGAGCACTTCTTATAAAAGGCAGTCCTGAGAAAGGCGCAGGTTAGTCTATAGCCCCTGATAGTCTTAATGTGATCATTCATGGAGGGTCTGTCAGAAAAATCAGCTTACCAATTCTATGCCATTTTCAAACAACTTATCTGTCTGCATTTTCTCCTCTTTTGACAGAAATAGGAAGCAGTCTTTGTTCTATACAAAGGGCCACAAAGGAAATGAAAATAAAAGCGTTTTTATTTTTGTGCAACAAACATTTTAAACAAGTTAGGGGTAGTGCCTGCTTCTGGGGCACTGGTCCGCATCTCCACTGCTGCTACTACTAATGCTGCYGCTGCTRCTGCAGCTCTCTGGGTCAGGCCTCAGCGCTCTCCCTTGCAGCCTCCTTCCATTCAAGACCCAGCTGAGCTGTGTGGCATCACTGGCTTCTCCAGCTYGCTGACAGCAGAGCCCAACACCTTCCAACTACTGAATCATGTCCCTCCTCCTCCAGGAGGAACATACGGTCCAATAGTACAGTGCAGTAACAGGGATTCCTGCCTCATTTTGAAGGAGTTTATTACTCAGCAGTTAATCCAAAAGTCTTTTGCAGACCCCTCTATTCCGCAATATTTAGAGTTAAACAAAATTATGGCAGTTGGGATCAAGAAATAAACTCTTTGTGATGAAGGAAAAAGATGCATTTGTTGGATAATGCTTTAACCATTGGTTGGTTCAGCCAGCTCTAACCACCATTGAACCTTTCTACATCTATTTACTGACTCTTATTTTTTTAATATAGAATAGATGTTCTCGATCAGCTATTACATTTAAGTGATTCTTTCTGAATATAATATTCTGCTTTTCTCTCTGAGCAGGCGCTGTGCCATTTGAATGGCAAAATGGACGGAGGATTATAGCAGTTAAAGAAAGAAGAACATCTTAGATTGGATTCCATCATCTTGCAAGAGCAGGATATAATACAATGATGGATACCGTATTAGACATTAAATTGATGTAACATGCAAGTACTTTACATTATCTGAAATGATAATGGTAATGAGCTCAAGCAGTCCTGGAGTGGCTTTTTCATTGGTGCAATAGTTGAGTAATCCTGGGAGCAAGAGGTAATGCCCAGGCTATTGCAAGAAGCAGATTGCCAAGTAAAGTTTAAGCAATCAAGTCTTCTCCTGCACTGAGCCCACGTTTTGGGTTGCAAGCTCCCGAGTGGCATGCTCTTGCACAGCCGCATGCTRTGCTGTTGCCCAATCTTGCTAGCCAAGGAGGAAGGGGGCAGTCGGTCCTTAGGGCTTGATCCAAAAGCAATCAAAATCAATTTTTACTTTGGTTTCGAGGCAGATTGATTCAAACCCCAGAGCTTGCCATCTCAGCAGGTGGCACTCTTGCCCCAGTCTCAGTCCTTGCTCCCTCCCCAGCACTGGAGCAGGAGCTGGAAGCTTTTGCTTGACACTTAAAGGCAACTCTGCTTGCTTGCTGGCAGAATGAAAACAAAAAAATCCCGTGGCATGTTTGCAGAAGAAGGGGTAGAAACCTTCAGGCATCCTGGCTGGCTCCAAAATCAGTAAGTAGGATATATCCTACTTAATTCCAATTTCTCCTGCAGTTTCAACTGGTGCAGTTTTAACTGATGCCTTGCTTCTTCCAGGCTGAGGCAAGCTTTGAACCAGCCATTTAACTGTCTGCTGCCTTTTGCAGGCCAGATAAAAYGTTGCATTTAACAGCGCTTTTTAAATTTGTATGTTTGTACAAAATAGCATTTGTACATTAGTGCTGTTGTGAAACCTGGCCCTATAGAAATATCTACTTTCATAGCTGTTTTCTATAGATTTTTTTTCACCAGGCTATAGAACTATGGAAAATAAATGCTTTTACACTCTGATGCTGCTGAAGATGGGATTGTGAAAAAAGTAGTATCTTTAGTGCACTGCTTTAAATGTTCACAACAGTTTATCTACTCGAAATACTTCCAACATACATTACACCAGGTGTCCTGGTTTCATTTCTGCATGCTGTCTTCTCAGAGGTTTCACATAGATCAGAAATGGAAAGTCAAACTACACAGCACATATTTGCARCTGATGGGCATGTATACAGGGTGGGCTAATAAAGATACATTTCTTTTTAGTACAGTGTACATTTTCAGTGCTGAGTAAATGCTAAACAGAATGGCTGAAATGTGTTGTCAAGAAGGCAACGAATTTCTGTGTTATCTTTCAAGATATATATATAGATACACACACACACGTATATATACGTGTATTTATATATACGCAGACACATATTCCCAATGCTATTAAAAAAAAGAAAAGGGCCTAGGGACTCGGGCCTGAAAGTGCCTGTCGGGATTTTGTGGGCTGAGTTCTTAATGAGGTCTGTCTTACAAAAGGCTAAAACATTGTGGGCACCTCGGACTGGACAGAGGAAGAACAGAGGCAATTACAAGGGGTACAGGCTTTCAAGCTGCAGAGTACTGGCCAACTTGTACAAAACAGGTGTTAGGACAGAACCTTTCTAGGGAGCGTGTATTCATTAAATGCCTTCACAGAATTCCTGCAATCTGTAAATGCACTTCATAGTGCCTCCTTCTGAGACAGCTCTTCTTGCCCACTGTATTAGATAGACCAATGAATTTCTCTAGCATGCTAATTCTTGTTAYGGATGAGCACAAGTGAAGGAATCCCCAACTGCCTGGAATATGATATGGAGTCTCTAACCTTGCTGTTAATATTTATTTCAGTRTGCGTATTTTCAATATTAGAATATATCATATAACATTTGAGTGTATATAACAGTTCAGCTCTGAAAAAATGAAGAGTATAATTAAGGCACTACTTACACAGAAGTTCTCTTATAGCTGTCTTGGCTATGACCCATTTTTTGTTATAAATGCTTATTTTGAGGGCCACTCAGCTGTACTTTCCACCCAATGAAAAAAAGGAGAGGACTCTCAGTAGGAGCTTATTGTAGTCGTGCTTATGCCAGTACAGAATCACTTTAATTCAGGGTTGAAAATTAACTCAGCTACAACATCCCAGCAGGGAGGACTTTTAAAAGCACAGTACTTCGTGAGTTGATCTAAATCATCCCTGGAGGCAGTCTTTGATTTCATGGAAGATGGTCTGGGCACTGCATACTCCAAGTGAATCTTGAACTGGACGAATCTGCTATTGCTTGTAATGTGCCATGCTTTCAGTTAAGTGCTACAGGTAATGAAAAGGGCCATATTTAGATTTTTAAAAGTAGCTTTTTTCTAAAGAATATTTGAATAACTCCAGCTCAACTTAATCCAGCAGCTTGGGACACTACRTGAAGTTATCGCGTAGGGTGTTTTGCACTTGCGCATATTCATTGGTAGTGCATGTCTCTGAAGAGCCCTTTACTGGCAGGCTTAAAAGGGGTTGCAGAATAAGCTTAGGAAGCAGTATAACGCTATTAGGTGAGACTTCCTTCTCTGAGGAAAGTTTTAATCCCAGTCCTTCTTTCAAGCCATGACTACTGAGGCAATTAACAAATACTTTCTTCATCTCATCTGTTCTGCCTCACACATAATATATCCTCCAGAATTGGGGGACTTCATCTGTGGGGCAGAACTATCTCTCACTACCTTTTCTTTTTTTCCCTGTCACTTCTCTCACTGCTCATTCTTATGTAAGGAGTTCCTTCCCTATGTCCCTCAACTAGGTTGCTCTGTCCCTATGGCTTGAGTCCCAGTAGTTTCAGGTCTTCTTGACATCTCAAAGGTGAAACCATTCTGTCCCTATTTATAGAAAATAAATTTTTACCAGTTTTACACAGATATTCAGTAAAATCTTTGCTCCTGAAGAAGCTGTTCTAAAAGAAAGTTTTCTTGTCTCCTTCCTATTCTTTTCTTTTGGCCTTTTCAGGTGCTTCCCTTGTGTGGTCATAAAGTGCTTGTAAGTAGAGTAACTCGTCATTCCAAGTAGGATTGATACAGTCCTTTTGTCAGTTATCCCCCAACAGGGATAATAGTGTTTTATTACCCCTAAATCCAAAGGTTAAATGTGTTTTAACCAAAGTGCCCCAAAACGATGCATAACTCCAATGTAAATGAGATCTGGCCCATTCAGTCATTTTCCTTGCTCCCCAGCAGCTGCTTGAAAAATGCACCCTCCCCTTTGAGGCCTCCGTGTCTGTCTGGAGCTTCCAAGCAGCCCTAGGTTGTGCTTCTCCCTTTTCATCAAAAATAAGCTCCTTGCTCTCAAAACCTTCAGGGAATGTGTATTACACATGCATGGAAATGGGATTTTTAGTAACAAGTGGCCAAATCCTCAAGCATCTCTTCTAAAGACATTTGTGCTTTGAGTGAGGGGAAAAAAATGCCTGGTCCTGATAAGAAATCTATTTCTAAATTAACAATCATTAAAAAAACCCTCAAGTCTGAGATACATTAAAAGACAAGGTGACATTTGAATATGTACTGTGGGTCAGACTCTGATGCTTTAAGGCACATTGAGTACTGTTTTACTTGCAAGTAGTTTCATTAATTTCAGTGACCCAGTTATGGAGTAAGACACCACTCAGCAAGAGAAAATATGTTAAAAATCTGCCTASTGTATTTGATTGTAATTTGATTTCTGTACTGTCTCCCAGACTCAGTCACCCCTCTCTGCTTTCACCACAGTGCAGCATCTCTTTCACAGATGCTGACATCTCTAGACGGCTGTCAGCATTTGTGATGAGGATGTTAGAATAATGTTGTAGCTGTGTCAATAAAGCAGATATGCATCCATTCATGAGGAAGATATTCTTTCAGTGATTCTTGCAAAATTCCATGGATTTTTTTTTTTAATTTGATACTCAGGTTTCTGTGACTATGGTAACTTATGTGCATTTGCATATTGTAGGCTGTGCAGCCACGAAACTGCATTGGAGATAATTGATTTTCTCCCTGAAGTAATTTTGTGCTCTTCACTTCAGAGATCATCCTTTGGATTATCGACTCCTTATTATTAGTCATTTGCAAAATTATTGCTATGGCTATGAGGTTCACAGCGCTGTCAGACTTTTGGCTTCTTTTCCTCAGGTTTTGCTTCTTCACCAGGAAGGTTTTAATCCTCTTTCACTTAAAAAAAAAAAGAAAAAGAAAGAAAAGAAAGAAAAAGAAAAGAAGAAGAAGTAGCTAGCTAGCTCTTAGCTCTCCTGGCACCTTGTGCCATAAGGCTGACATTTCAAATCAGTTCTTTATCAACACATGCTTCTTGCTTGCCATTACGATAGCCTCAAAAAATGTTGCAGAGCACTTAGTCAGTGACGATAACCTCTGCAGTGCACTGACCTACAGCAAGGAGAGGAGTGTTTCCAAATGACTACAGTATATTAGCAAATAAGTAGTTTGTGCTTGCACTTGACTRCTCTGTCACCATTTCCAGTGCTTCACGGTTGGGTTAATACATGGTTTATAATAGCTCCGCCCCCTCCCCCCCATTTTTTTTCTCTTTCAAATGAATTTATAACTTCATCATAGAACCTTGCTCTAGGCTAGAGGGTATGTAAAATGTCTGCCTGAAATTAATTGTATTATTTAGTTCAAATTTCAAAATGATCGAGTAGTTTTCAAAGGTCTGGAGTGGGCTGGGTGTATGTAAGGCTTGTGTTGGATAGTTTTTTAATGACAAAAGATGAAATTTATGTTTTAGAAAAATGTCACTAAACATAGCGATAACTGTTTAACTCCTAAAGCACATCTGTTGTTTTCTGTGTTGATTTTTAAAGCATTTAGGACTGCACAGAAGTGGTAGTGATAATACAAATGTAAATGTAACTCTGCTTTCACGCTTGCCAAGCAATAATGCTTGTGATGGGGGAAAAAAGAAGTGTTGTATAGCAGTGCAGACTATAGATAGTAGGAGGAGTGACCCAATGCTTCCATTAGCATCCACACAATTTACCGACTTCTGCTTTTGGGATTTCTGGCTTGCAGTTAAGGTAACACTGAGCAGGAAAGATCTGATCTCAGTTGCRTAGCTGCATCTGAACTAGGTGGAGGGGTGAATGTGATGGAGCTACTGTCATATTAGCCTGGTACCTTCCATACTGCATGCTCTGTTGTTTGTAAATAAAGCTCCATGAGCTTCATCCTGAGGTCATCATCCTGCAATAAAGTGAGGGCAGAACTGGGACTCAAAGATTTATATACAGCTTTTCTAATGTCCCTGTTAGGTTTTCTATAGTGCTGATACAAAGATGTGCTTTTTGGGGACAAAACATAGGGATAGCAGTAAGGACTGTGGCTGTACAGAACCTTTCTTTCACTATATACTGTTACTTTCAGCAGTATTTATGTATGTGTACAGGCATATGCATATACACAAACCCCTCATTTTCCCTGAATGAAAATTAAAACTTTCTGGTTTTTATGAAGCCTTGTCATCTGTCTATGAGGGACTTGAGAACATCCCCATGCACTGGAGAAGAGTTTTGAATTTCATCACTCTCAAACTAGCCTTGACAGATGAATGTCTAATTTCAATCATATACTTCTCTGATAATGGCAATTCTGCAGTCATCTCTGTAAACTTGTTCCATTGCCTTACTGTTCAAATAGTTATAACATTTTCCTAATATTAAATCTAAATTTCCCCTTGCTGCATCTTAAAGCCATTACTTCTTGTTCTGTCCTTGTTCTCTAATGAGAATAATTGGTCTATGTCCTTTCCATAACAACCCTTTACATATTTGTAGACAGTAATGCTTCCCCTCAGTCCTCTTTCCTCTAGACTGAGCAGGCCCTGTTCTCTTAACCTTTTCTCAGAGGTCTTATTTACTAACTCTTTAATCATTTTTGTTGCTCTCATATGAACTCTCTGCACTTTCTGTGTGTGTTTTAAAATGTGGTGCCCCCAAATGAAAGCCATTCTCCAAATGAGGCCTAGCCAATGCTAAGTAGAGCAGAATAATTATCTTGCTTGTTTAACATGAGGTATTCCTCAACGTGCTACTCACCTCTTCTGCGAGAGCTCAGTGCTCTGGACACTTGTTCCATTCATTATCCTTTATAACTCTACAGAAGGCAGGACTTTTCTAATGCAACATTTTTAGGGCAAAGAAAAATAAGTCCCAACTTATTCGTTGGACTTATAAGTCCAAACTTATTCATGATCCCCCTTGCCAAAGGAGAAGCCTCTCCTTCCCTGTTTGCTTATAACGTTGACCAGCAAACACTAGCCTTGTATGGTGTCCTAGATATCTAAAAGACTTTGAGGTCTCTCACCCCGCAACACAGATGCTTCTCGCTGCAAGACTCCGTGTTCCTGCTTCAGAGTCCTCCTCCCCACATTCATGGACCACTGCTCATTCCTGGGGTGTGTATCCCTYGTGTGCATTGCATGGTCTCGCTCAGGTGGTGTGTGCCGTGCACTCATGGCAGCACCCATAGGCAGGACACCTTTCCCTTGTGCCACTAATGGAAACCAGCTCCCCTCAACAGCACAGCAGTGACCCGGGGCTGCAAGAGCTGCCAGTCCCCATCGAGTCTTCATTGGAGAGAGTTCAGCTTGCCTTTCGATCTCGTGTAAACATGAAGTTGGCAATTTCACCATCATCTCTCCAGATCAGCACACCATTCACCATTTCTACTCAAGCAAAGCCAAGTGTTGAGACAAGGACAACCACTGCAAGCCCAAGTCACAGAGGCAGCACTGCTGAGGGCCTGCTCTCAGGTGAGATAGGCCCCTTGCAATTGTAAGGAGGGCTCATAAATATGTTCTGGCTGTTCTGTGCCCCATCAGGGCACAAATTGCCATAAATCCAGTTTAGCTGTCTAGGAGATACTAGTGAATCAGGACCACTGTATCTAAAACAAGAAAACACATTAAAAAAGTAAAAGAAAATAGCTTCAACAGTTCACGATGGTATTGCTCCTTTTCTGACTACAAGGTGGGTTTGCACATTAGTATATCTTAACACACACTTTTCATGTCCCTAATACTACAATATCTTAATTAATACAGTATTCAATATGTAGTGCAAGTTTTTAGCAGGGAAATCCCAGGTGCATGCCTTTGTGCTGTTGCCAGGCTTTTTTTGTGTGTGTTTTCTTTTGGATTGTTTTGAGGTTTGATTTTTAAAAGGATTCTGGTTTAGCTGTTCAAGGCTGTGAATATGCTGCCTTCTGGCCTGACAGAAGTCRAGCTTTGCATCTGAGTCATCTATTTTCCCAAGTCTACTGCATCTGTGGAAACCTGCAAAAAGAGTCTAGAACAGAGGAGAAAGGTCGTCAAAGAACTGAATAGCTGCAAACAGTGTGCTAGTGACAGAAATAACAGAAGAGGAAGATCACTATTTTTTTTCAGTCATACCCAGTGAGCGCAGATGCATTTGTCTTAGTTCAGAACCTGCTCTCATGACAAGAATTTTGTTGTGTTTTCATGTCTACATCACGAATGCTTTGCTTGAACATCACTCCTTATGTTTGACTGGGTAGTATGAAAAAATTGGATTTGTGGTGCTGTTTTGCAAGAGCTGCTTCGTAGAATTGGGACTGCGGGACTGTGGGCGATGGGGCATCAGAGCTGGTGCCTTGGGCAGGTGCTGTTGCAAAGCTCACCCAAGGAAAGCAGTAGCAGAGAGGTTAATTTCAAATTCTGTCCTGGCTCACACCAGTGATAGCCGAGGTGCTAATACTCTCAAAGGTAAACGATCCATGGCCAACAAAAGAAAGACCAGGACTCATGTTCTAATACCAGCCTTTGCTGTTGTGCTTAGCAGCCTTTAGCAAAACTTAGTCTCTTTACATTACAATTTATGCATGTAATACAGAGATAGTGATACTTTCCAAGGAGTGCCATGTGACAGACTTAAAATGTCTAACAGACTTTGGAGCTGGATCCGGAGCCCTCTCTTTCAAACACCCCCTTTGACTTTGTGAGCTTCAAATCAGACCTTGAGTTTCTCTGATGAAAAGCACTGCTGAAGATTATTTCTTTCAAACAGCAAGACAATACATGCTGACACACCATTTTGCTTGCAAAGAATTAAAAACTCAGCGRATGAATTCTGCATAAATATTTCCAGTTTCAGACTTTGAGGGAGAATGCAAGCTGTAAAAATATACCTGTGTCCAGGGCTCCGTATTCAGCAAAGGCACTGGGCCAGAGCCTCAGCTCTGCTGAGTCTGTGTTTGTYGAAGCAGGATGAGGAACTGGTTATGGCTCTCTAACTCTTTACCTGGCTCCCAGCCCAAGTCCAGGTTAGAGCAGCCAGGGAGCTGCTCTAATGTGTAGCATTTAGCAACGTCTCCCAGACCTTAGCCATAGTGAATACAGACAGAAAATGGTGAAATCTGGGTGCTTTCCCAATTCCCTTTGTTCTCCCCCTCTCTGTCCCCGCTGCTGTCGTGCCCCCTAAAGCCAGGGTGGCGAGGAGCCAGCGGCGCCTGTGAGGGTGCCCACCCTTCAGTGCCCATCAGTCGTGCTCACATGTAACAGRGCTTCTCCCTTTTACCTCGGCACCTCTCCAGCGAGGCTGAGAACGTGCCCCACAATTTACGAGGCTCATGCTGAACGTAGCCAGCATCAYTGACTGTTACATTTTTCCAGATCGGTGCACCAGTATGCTGCTTAATAGACCTTCAGCGTAATGTGCGGCAGTACARGGCTCTGTACCTCGGAGCTAAAACTGAGGAGACAGGAAGAGATGAACAGCACTGTAGTTCTTCAWGCTGCACAAAGTGAAATTACACAGGAAGTAAGTCACCTCCTGAAAAGACTAGACACAGGAGGAGTTATCTTTCTCGGTTAAATTAAAAGGAATGATTAAATGCCACATTGTTAATTCATGTACAGCAGATGCTGCGCAAATGCTTTTCTTGCTAAGGAACTGACCACATAAGTTACCTACTGACTTTAAAAAGACTGAGAAAGTGAATTATAAAGAATTTTAAGTTATAAAAATCCCTACTGCTAGTTTATTTTCTGACAGGAGTAGAAGGAACCAGCTTTGGCCGGACATGTTACTTTATACAGTATTAAAATACTGTAGCTCATAACTAACGCCTGAACATGTCCTGAGGACATGGTGTCTGGGTCACTCCATGCTTGACTGATGAACTCACATGACATATTTTGCCCTACCAAAGGCCTCGTGTTGAGCAAAGAACTGCAAAACACAAACATGGCTGATTGCAGAGTCTGCTGTATCTCCTTTAGTTTTGTAATTCTGTGCCACGGTTTGGTAAACTAGAGTTCCAGGGCCTGACTGAAACCAGGGGGAGACTGAGCAAGGTCTCCTCAAACCGGGCATCTCTTGTCAGTTCTTGTTAGCCAGGGTCAATACACCTGTCAGAAGAAATCCTTTTTTTCCAGAGAATTTTTCTTGCCATTCAAACACTAACCCAGTTCARTATCAATCATGATAGAGAAACTAGACCAGAATGTCTGGTCCCTCTGAAGTGTCAAGGGTTTTCAGCACTGCCTACACTGCAGATATCTCTAATTGCATCTTGTACCTGATGAGAGGKTTTTTTTCCATCTTTCTGATTCCTTTCCCTTTGCTTCTCACCAGATAGGAAATGGCAAATTACTCATATTTAAAGAATAAGTATAATTCACTTTAAAGACCATCCCACTCTTTATCAAAAACTTTCCATTCCTTTCGAGAGATGCAATCCTAATTACTGAGAGGCAGCCCCATGGAGAGATGGACTCATGCTGTACAGGCTCATCCCGTCTCCAAGCTCTCCGATTCCAGAGTTAAGCAATTTCCACTTTGAGAAGACTTGCCTCCTCCAAAGGTGCATGCATGAATATTTTAATAGTTTGGGGCTTAATCAGCATTGATATGCCTTACATTAACATCCTGCGCAAGCCTCGTTTCTTCATAAGAGGCAAGGACTGATGTATTAGTAGCAGAATAAAATTGAGTGCAGGCAGCTATGGCATGGTGTTACTGCCCCGCATGAGCTATTTTGTGTAATCAAACCCTAAGTTAGGACCCAACACCCACCAGCCCTTCAGCTCCCCACTCAGCAGGAAGTTTGGGGGAATTTATTTGCAAGCTTCTGCTTTCAAGCTCCCCGTGTTACCACATTTCAAATTCTCTGACTCAGTGGAATAGTAGCTAAAAATAAAGCGTCTATGTATGTGTGTGAACTTGTCTGGTATTCTAGGCCAGAGAGGGAAGTAGGAAAACTTTAATGTCTGAATCAGCAGCATATAAGCTCAATTCTTCTATTTATCTTGACTACATTTCTTCTCTGACTGCTATCTGAATCCAGCAGGGGAAGAAGAAACACTGCAGCCTAGCATTTTTAGTTCATATCAAAAACTAACAAAGCCAGCTCAGCCTATCTCCCCCACTCCTGTAAATGGTAGAGATGATCTTTATAGAATAGAAAGGGATCAAACAGTTGCTCCTTTGAAATACATACTTTCAGTTGGTCATTTCTGCTTTGATACTCAGGTCGTAACAACTTTATAGGCTCTCCATAACCTATTTTTAAAACCATTTTTCAAGCCTGAGCCGGACAGGAAGCACCTCTATCTTATAGAGACCAGCCCCCAAAGCTGCAGACTCCTCCTAAATCCAGCTATTCCAGTTAATAGGATTTGGCACAGGCACCATGTCTACTATCCTGGGCCTTAAAAGATAATTTATAACAGAACTTTGAATGTTTCCTGGCTCAGTGCATTTTGTAATATACTGGATCATTTGCATCAGTGTCTCTGTTCACCTTATATTTCATGAGTAAGTAAATTGTGGAAGGTTAACCTTTTCTGTAAAAAAATAAGATTTTATGTGGAACTCAGTATTGGCACAGCCTCTAGAAGAAGTGTGTCTCAGCTGTCTGGTGAGAGTTTTATCTGGACTTCCTTGCAATTATTCTATTTTTGTTTTTGTTTTTGTTTTTGTTTTTGTTTTGTTTTGGTTTGGTTTTTTGTCCTAAAGCTAAAAATAGAAATGTCATGAACTAATATTAGTATCAAATTCTCTAAATTGTCAAATGATAATCTGTCTAGCTTTTCCCCTTCTATAGCACTTTGCACTGTAGTGAACATTTATGCTTACAGCACCTCCTGCTTGGGTAATTCATAGCATTTAAAAGCTCAGATGATCTTGTGGGCTTCTTGGTTCTTCCATGCTTAAGTGGACTCTTGGCTCTGCAACAGCGATTCCAGATCGAGGAGGCAGCAGCGTGCCACTGCAGCGCATGACTGCTCCCATACTCATCCAAGGACATAACTAGCAGTATGAAAAATTTCTCCAAAGACTGATGCGTGCAATTAACTGAATTACTTCAACAGGGTRTAGATAGGATAGGTTTAAAATGGAACCTGTTACTGTGCCAGTGGCTGCATGATGATCCTGCTGTGCCAGTTGAGGGAGAAGAAAATCCTTCTCTGCCAGTTCTCACTGAAGAAGTTCCTGCTGTGACAGCAGATCTTGCTCTCATGCTTGATTTAGTGCCCTCAATTACCATATCTTTGTAATTATCATCCACGTCTGATGAGTCTTGTGGAAACTAGCTGGTCTTGAGAAGAGGATCGAGGAGGCTTGTAAGAATATAATGTCTTGAATTGATCTTTCTGTTTAATGTTTCATCATTCTGCAACCGATTGATCATTCTTTGAATAAAATGATAGCATAACTGTATGCCAGCACTTGTGATTCATTTTCACTTAGCTAATCAAAATGTTGTTTCACAAGACCCTGATGATGTTCAGGATGCCTTGTAGAAGATATTACCTTACTCCAAGCTGGCTGACTCAGATGGTCTATTTCTTATAACGTTATCAGACCCCCAAACCATGATTTATGAGCCGTGCTTGCCTCTATCAAATACTTCTGATGGCAAGGGGGAGTGCAGCACCATTTCATTGCAAAGTTTTTCAACTAGTGAGAAAGGATAGTAAAAATTTTTCTGTTGAAGGAATCACAGCGTCTCAGCATATATGGGATCAGTAAGAGTGCATTTTCTCTTTGTACATTAAACTAAGACATTAGTACAAAACTTCTAGCCTGGTCCATACAAATCAACCATTCAATGTTAGCTACCAGGACAAGCATCTGTTTTCTATCCATCTGATGCTAGAACTTAGGCCATGATTCAAACATTGATTTTTTTTTTCCCTATTATTTAGGAGAGCTTCTTCTAGCAATGTCAACAAGTTTTTTTTTTTTTTTTTTTTTTTTTAATTTTTTTACTCCTCCAGTAGTTAAGAACTATATTCACATTCGTAGCTAAGTTTTAAAGTACATATCCATCAGTGACTTACTTTTATATGACGACTAGTTGCTCTTTTTTACAGATTTAATTGCAATAAGTAACAAAGTGTAATGGAATTTGATGTTTGCTATAGCAATGAGTGATAAGTAAAGATCATCTTCTGGGAGGTTTAAGTAACCAGGTAGACAGGAGTAATGAGTCAGGATACTTTAATTTAYGTAAAAGACCTTGTAGTTCTCAGGCTGCAATAGTAACTGTTTCAAAGGCCTCATGGATAGTTACCTTTTTACAGTTTTATGTCTAGTATAACTTTATTTTCAAGTTTTAGCGTTTTTTTTGACATTCCATGAGTCTCAATAGCAGTAGCAGCAGGAAAAAATGTGTTGTAGTATCAAGTGCTGCCTCCTTACAGCAAAGCCAAAGTTCATGAAGGTGTAGAGCCCCATTAACCTTATGTGAATGAAATTTTGTTGGTCTACTCTGCAAAAGCGCTCTTTTCCACCCCACAATCTGATAAGTTTTCTTTTCTAAAGAGATAAGACACCTTTGTAGTTGTTTTAATGGTATCATCAGCATCAGAAAGACTCTAAAGCAAGAAGCGTCTGTTAAGGCCAGAATTCTGGTTCATAATGTCAGTCAACTGCTTTCATGTATTTTTTCAAGTGAGTTAAACTACCTGTCAAATGCTTACAGGTTGGACATAAGCCAGACCCAGTGGCTGGTGTGGTCAGTGACTTAAATGGCCACTGGATCATGTTCTATAAAATGATCTGTAATGGATATACATACATACATACATACATACATATATATATATATAAAAAAATATGTAAATTGAGCAATGTAATTATTTATATTTGAGAAAATAAGACTTCCCCTTTAAGTCCAGCAATGCAGCTTACTTCTTGAGTGCTATTACAAATATTCTCATTTAAAATGTTGCACATATGCCTCTTTCAGAGGCTAATGTGTTGGACTTTTAACCACTTGCCTTTGCTTCTATTCTTTCAACAACATTGATGGTCCTTTCAGTTAGTGATGCTTGTGTAATTCCAGATGAGAGCTTCCACTAGTCACACAGTACCATTTCCTCCTGATTAAGCAGAACAAGTGAGCACCTGATTGACTTTTACCATAAATGATGACATTCTGCAACCAAAGAGGAAAGGGAGGGGAAAAAAAAAAAACCTCTTTGAAAGAGTTTAAAGCATGCAGCCATTTTCAGTAAGGATTTCCATTTCAAGAGATTTGTTAGTAAAGGCTTGGATTAATATATGTATCTAAAGCTTTGCTAGGAAGATTTTCATCCTTTGAGGCACACACATGCTACCGTTCTTTGTTATTCTGAATCCATACGATTATATGTTGAATATTTTTCTAAATGCTTTATGGAGCCGAACTTTAAGTTACACCTAACCAATTTCATCCAATCTCTCTCTCTCTTTTTTTTTTTTTTTTTTTTTTTTTTTAAAGTTTTAGCAAAGACCTCCAATTTAGATATTCTTCAGTCACAGGCAACTGAACTGCTGAGATGCTGATTAAAAAAGAAAAAAAGGTATCTTATGCTGATTTTGTTTTAAAACAAGCTGACTAACTGCAATTGAGGTTAATTGACCTTTATAATGGGTAYGCAGGACAGTACTAAAGCTATATACATAAACTGCAAGTTTATTTGAAAGCAAATTGTGTTAATTGACATTCATTGTGCATCTTTCTGTTGTTTATTGCTAGTTGCTCATGTGAATAGTTTGTTGATATTATAGATAGGACAAACATTTGTTTCAGATAAATAGGATTTTCAGTTGAATAGGTTTTAATTAGATGATCCCCTGTACTCAATTTTGAAATTGTGAAGTACTGTACAGTATAGAGCTAATCCTGTTATCTAGGATCTTAAATTGTTGAATCACATCTTGCAAAAAATTGTTTGCTTTTTGGCAAATTGTGTCTAAATTCTCTGCCAGTTGTGCAAGATTTAGGTATTTCTCTAGAGGAAAGCATGGACTCATGATACTGCAAAGACTGAGTTTGTGCAAGTTTATGCAAATACAGGTGGTTTGTCTGTCACACAGAACGAAGCAGWTTTATATTAAGCACGTGTAGTCAGTGCTATATTAAAAGCATAAGTCACAGTAAATATGGCTTCTCTCACACGTGTGTCCTATTCTTCTAGACCCTCAGCCATTACTCTTCTTTTGATACACCTCACTAACCACCTGTAGGCTCTCCCCAGTACAGGCACAGTCTTTTTACACTTTTGACAACATAGTGTTTTGTGTTCCCATGAGTAAATACTGCATATGCTCAAAAACTCACACAAAACCAGTTGATTTTCCTCTTTTTTTTTCTAATGAAGGGAAGCCACAGCTAGCAAAGGTAATCACAGAAYTACTTCCATTAATAAAAGCTTTCCTTTCCCTTGAAAACAAAATGAAAAAGCACCCTTCCAAAGCCCCAGGTAGAAGCCTTTTCTAGGTTACACAGCACATTTTGCTTAACAAAATTAGAATGAGCAAAGATTTTTAATACAGTTTATCTAAAAATAAATCAGAAYTGTCCTGTAGGCATGTTCACAGCATTAATTCACTGGTGTGCAGCTATCAGTTACACTAATAATCTTCTAGCTGCTTCCGATGCTTCATCACTGATTTTAAATAGCTAGGTAGCTAGACAGACAGTAAAGGAAGTAAAGTAAGTATTTATTGTATATTTTTGCCACAAAAGTATTTTAAGACAAATCACCATTCGTCTGGTAAGCTACACTTTATTTTAACATGCTGGCGTAAAGAATGATGCTAGCTCTTCCTCTCTTATATTAGAGATATGAGCAAACTTAGGAGGAGGTAAAGTAGTGAGGAAATACGCAGAGAGATTTCTCTGAAAGCATGCAAGCTCTTCTGTTTTGTTGCATTAATCTTTCTATAAAGCATATTTTCCCCACATGAGTGGCTTGCTTTTACCATTTCTTTTACATTTGCACTCTGTAAAATGTAAGGTTATTGCTGATAGTATTTTAGGAAGTGCTTCTCCTACAGGATTTCTTTTTATAGTCAGCAAGGGACTGCTCTCAAATATGATGGTGAACATTTTAGAGAGCTTTGCAATACAATGTGTGTCATAGACACACCTGGCAGGTACCTTGTTTCTTTTTACAGCAAAGTGGCAAAAGGCTGGGGGTCTGGTTTTCAGGGCTGACTGAGATCCTTCTTGGAGTCTCAGTGACTCCAGAAGCAGTCGCTGAGAGACACGCTGAGTATCAGGCATCCAAGCAAAGCAGGTCACTAGCACCTAGATGAGGGTACTCGGAAAACCGAGACAGTAGGAGCAGCGGAGGGTGTTTGTCATGACAGCTGAGTATGTACTGCTGGATCTCCAGTTCACACTCAGGCCCAAGTCTCCCAGTAACCTGTAATGTTGGTGTGTGATTCACACAGTTTGGCTCCTTTTGCAGGGAAGCTAGAGACTGGGRATGATTCATGTTGAAGTCTTTCCACTCCTTCCCTGGGCAGCACACAGGCATGGACATGACTAGCAGCCAAACAGGGTCAACCAACTTACCCACGGTCTACCAAAACTACCCCATGCACCTTCCTGACCTGTCCCCATGCCCTAATATTGAGTCGTGCCACATTGCTAGTCCTTCAGGGTTCCACCAAAAAAAAGTCATGTATGACACACAAGAAGAGAGTCCTTTCATATATGAACACCTCTAGATACCATTACCTGAGGAAGGGGGGGGCAGCTATTCTGGGGAAAAAAAAAAAAAAAAAGAAGAGTTATCCTAATGGATGCGTAACTTCTCTGATGGGAAAATAAGGGTCCATCTAACCCTTGCTCCCTATGAGCACAAAGGAGCCATGGAGGATCAGACGTTGAGATCTCTGAATGTGCACTGTCTGTATGCCATACATCAAAGCACCAGTGAGTATGGGAGCATTAATGTAGTTGGTAGACGTGGAGCATGGGCCTTCAGAGGTGAGRATATGTGGGGTCTGCCTGGGGAACCCATGTTATGGGATACTGACCAGGTTCAAATCAGGCAGACAAGGTATGACAGCTGGTAAAGCATACCTCTTGCCCTCCAACCCTTTTGTCCCTCTTTTGGGCATGACTTTCTGGGCTGGACAGATTTGCTGTACTCTTACTGCCACCTGGTAGCAGAGGTAGCTAGACATGCCAGACAAAATTCTGCTTAGTTATCTAGCCAAAAAAAAAACATAAAATGACCATCTAGGATTCCCTCAGCATATCATTGACCATCTCCCCCCCTCAATTCCTGCTTGTAAAATATATACATTTCCCAAGAAATTCATGCTCATTGCCATGACTGCTGTTAATTATGCATATAAGACATGACCATGCAGTTTTACTGGTTGTGTTTCTATCCCCATCCCTTTTGCCACATGCTCACAGTGAAATTTCTTGGCCTTTCCTACTCAAGAGGAAATGGAAGTTTTGATATCACTTTTGGTCTTCCAGTGAATAGACAATCCCTTCTTCTAGGACTGGGTAAAATACAGATTGACAGGATCACTGGCTGCCCATCAGTCTGTGGCAAGGATGCCAGCTAGTGCCCCCGCCTCTGACTAGCCCTCAGGACTCCAGAGTCAGACACGAAGCTCTAGGCTGACGGGTTCGTCACATTAAATGAGCATGGGAGACAGGTACAAACGAACGCACTACAGAGAGGGTGGGCGCTGAAGGGGAGCCCTTCCACAACCTCTTCCGTGTGTCCCCCCTGCATTGTAAGGAACAGTTTGCTCATCAGGCGACTGGGCACCAAAGAGCAGGGACATGAACAAGCACCTCATGCAATAGGAACTCTTAGACTGAAAGAAGAAGTTTATAATATCCTAAGTAACATATTCCTGGAACTGACCAAAGAGCACCACTGCACAAAGCAGTTGTATAACATATATGGCTGGCAGTGGTCAAAGCCTGACGCACAGACCACTTCAGTAGCTAATGTAGCCCAAAATCTCAGCTTCAGGGTGTGAAAAGAGAGCAGAGTGTATTTTCTGGCATGCTGTTACTAAGCCTGATGGAACTATTTCCCACTAACATAAAGAAGGCTCAGCCATCCATGACGACATACGAACCAGTTGGGAAACAGTCACTGAATCCATTTTAGGACAGACACCATGCTGCTAACATGACCCCAGGCACTGAAACAGTCTATGGCACGTCTTCCATTGCATGCACACATCATTGTTCCCTGTGTGTGTGTTTCTGTGGGCAGAAAGAGCTATGTAACCTTGATCTAATAGAACAGCTAATTCCTAAGAAAAGGGGCAGTTTGTGCTCACTCCATTAACCTAAAGGTGACATCTAGAAACTGGCCTGCCTGGTCCTCAGCACCTGAGGAAGTCCCCCCCCTTTTTTTTCAGTACTGTTTTGCAGGCCCTGCACCAGCCTTTTACTCCACCATTATCATGCAAATCCCCTCGTGATGCCAGAAATTCTTTCAGTGGTGATTAGCTGGGAGTAAGTGCTATGGTATAAAGGGCTCCCTTTTATATCATAGCTCGTGAGCTTGGTTCTTCTTCACATCGCAGGAGAGACTGGCCACTCAGTGGTAGGCGTAAGGGAACTGGCTAGCTGACAGAGCATCGGAGGTGTTCGTTTGGATATCATGTTTGGGGCTTTGGACRTTGCATACCTTGATGTCAGCAAGGCCTTTCACAGTGTCCCATTGTCTCYGTATCACCAGGCTGGGGAGGTGTGAGCTGAACAGGTATATGGTAAGTAGGTGGAAAGCTGCCTGGGCTGCTGTGCTCTAAGGGTTGTGCGAGTCGTGCAAAGTCCAACTGGCATCCGGTAATTAGGGGAGTCCCTTATGGATCAGTATTGAGACTGGTACTGTTCAGTGTTTTCATTACTTAACTGTTCTGGACAGTGGTAGACTGCACTCAGGAGGTTTGCAGACGCAACGAGATTGGGGAGGTGGCCGATATGCTCCAGGGCAGGACTGCTCTTCAGACCTGGATGGCTGACGAAATGGGTTGGCAGGAATCTCGTGAAATTCAACAGAAGCAAACATGACATCCTGCATGTGAGGCTCAATAACCCGATGCAACGATACAGGTTGTCTATAGGGGCCAACCCACTGCAAAGCARCTTTGCAGAAAAGGYCCTGGGGATCCTGGTGGACAACAAATAGCACATGAGCCAGCAATGTGTTCTTGGGGCAAGGGCAGCCAACAGCATGCTGGGCTGCATTAGGAAGAGTGCAGCCAAGAGGCTGAGGGTAATGGGGGGTGGTCAAGAACTGGCACATTGATCAGAGATGTTGCAAAATTTCTGTCCTTGGGGGAGTTCAGGACTCAACTGGACATGGCCTTGAGGAACCATACCTAATTAGACCTGCTTTGAGCAGGGGCTTTAACTAGAGACTTCCAGAGGTCCCTTCCACCCTCAGTGATGCTGTGATTCTGTGATGTGAATGAAGGTATTGCAAAGCTCTGTAGAGGAGCATTGATGGCAATATTTGATGCCAAAGGTACATTAGAGACTGAGGGGTCACATCAACCTCTGTCCCCCAGTGCAAATTCCTTTTTGTCACTGGGGACCTTGTACAGCCCTACAGCAACTCTAACAAGTAACATGCTGTTGGACAGCGAGACACTGTGTGCTCAGCTGCTTGTACGGGGAGTCCTGGAGGACCACAGGGCAAGTGAAGCATGGAAGATGAGTAGAAAATATGGGCTTATCGCAGTGGAGTGCAAACATAGAGAGGATAGTAGAGCAAGTTTTCTTCTCATGAAAATGCAGAGGGAGCCAAAATGCAGTGCATATGCCTCTTGGCTCTGAAAACCTGGTTTGGGTTTGCATACGAACTACAAAGAAAAATTTTTCAGTTAGAAAAATGATTTGCTCAACTTCACAAAGTATGTCAGAGTGACCTATGGAAACAAAATCTGGGCCTTTAAGTCCGATGCTCTAACAACACAGCAATGGCATCTGCCAGTCACTCACTTTCTCTGTGTTCCTCTGCAGCAGCTAGAAGAGGCAGGTGATGAGCACAGAGCTTGGGCCAAATGTGAATGACATTAGTAAAGGAGTACAGAATTGTTCTTACGTTTGAATCCCAAGAGTTCAACTACAATAAAGCAATCACCAAGGTATATATTTGTTTGTTTTCATGAATAATTACTCTAAAGAAAGCCTTCTGGCATTCGTTTTTAAGATCAGTCTCCCCCACCCTTGAACACCAACAAAATACAAGCATTTATTCTGTTTTGTACAGAGGAAGGTATTGAATTGCAATCTAGTATGATTTATACAAGTGCATCATCTTATATTTCACCTAATTTCAACTGCATTTCACCTAACTTTAAGCCTGAGAACAGCCTTAATCATTTCACAGTTCTTGGCCTTCCTTACTCCATCTTATGGCTGAGCAGAAACATATCCATGAAGTTTCAAGTTTTCCTCTCCATCCTTTTTCTTTTTCTTTTCTTTTTTTCTTTTTTTTTTTTTTTTTAGCTTACTTTCCTTTATGTACTGCTGGCAGTGTTTAAAAGAAAAAAAAAGATAAAAGCAAAAGAAAAAAGATCTCTCTAGCTTTTCCACAGACATACCCATGTTCTACCCTATACTTCATGCACTCATTCATACCAAAGCAAAAGGAGCGCTAAACTCTCCTGCTCTAACCTCTGCCCCAGTGCGTTTATTATACCCACTGAATTTCAGAAGCTTTATGACCAAACCCGGAGAACAGGATGCAGATTCCTGGGGTTTGCAAGCTAGTCCGTGTGGATCACAGGGCCTCAGCCTGCCATACCGCTCCCCGCTTTGCTGCTGCCCTTTCACCAGAGGAGCCCTCAGCTAAAGTGATTCCAGCAGTGAGCAGCCGCCGGCTGGGGCTGAGCAGGAGGAGATGCTACTGAAAGTGACACTAACTGCACCCAGAGGTGGTTCTTCCAGGGGGAGCAAAAGGGGACCCCCCGCCACCACCTCAGCTTTACTGAGGCTCATTTTGGACAAGTCTTTCTGAGTTACTGGCTCTCTGCTGAGCACCRGTGGCAGCACACGTGCCGGCAGTGAGCCCAGCACCCCAGGGGAGTGCTTTCGGAGGGGGAAGTCTGCTGCACCTGCGCCGCAGCCCTCAGCGGCTGCGGGAAATCCCCACCGGCAAAGCCCAGCAGAGCCACCGCTCGCTTCAGCAAGATTACTCGTGTCAGCTTAGCCTCTACTGAGTGGTTTTGCACCTTTTTGTGTACCTAGGACTGTTTGTGGACTTAGAGTTATCTCCCAATCAGCTCACCACCACCCCTACAGAGGAGGGTAGTTATAAATGAGAAGGGACATGACCCTGTGGAGCAAGGAGTAGAGAGGAACAAAACTGCTGCTGCTTGCTTCTCTTCCTTGCCTCTGGGACCTTTTAAGCTTCCTCACAGGCAGCTCGGTTCTCCACCAGACTTTCTCTAAATTTCTAATAATTGCTCTAAAAATTGCTTAAAAGGAGGGAAAAAAAATTACACGACAGATTAGCCAGCACTAAAGCCMGTCAAAGAACTGTTTATGCAGCGACAAACAGTTTAACCCCTGATCAGCGTGGTTAGCAAGACCACTGTGAGAGGCAAGATGATTGGGCATGCTTCTTGTAGGAAACCTGCATTTTTTACTCTCTGTGGTATGAAATTTCCTCATTCTTTTTCTCCGAATAGCTTAAGAGAACGGAAGTTTCTCAGTTTGAGATATAATCTATGCTGCCTTCACAGGAAGTTAAAAACGTCTTGAACAAGCTTTCAGGTGACGCATTTTTCTGAACAAGAAACCCTTTGGGCAAAGCCTTACTGATTAAAGTGGGTAAACCACAGCTCATGGCCATAGTTACCAAGTAGTTAACCTTACACATTTATGCTCTGCCATCTATCTAAGTTTGTGCAGGGTTTGATTCTTGTAAAAGTTGGGTATTTTAGTCCACTGAMAGTCAGCCTTGACTGCCTGACTGTAACTAGCTAAGGAGACATATTTTCATTTCTAAATCTACACAAATGAACATTTCTTAGCAGGTTTGTATCACGGCATATCTCTGGTCTCTGCGGTTATTAGCCCTTGACACGCTTAACTGTTTCTTGGCAGTTTATTCGAGTTTTACTATTTAAAGTCAGTCCTACGTGTGAGGACAAATTAATGATTAGGAATGCAGTAAGGAACGAACAAAGCTGTTTGGTAAAAGTTTGCATGTACTTCATCCCTTCAAGGGATTAAATTCTGGCTCTGCATGACCAGAACACCTGGCAATATGGGGTCATTGCTGTTAAATGATGATGACTGTTGCCAGCTGAAGCTTACAAGGTAAGAAGTTAAAAACAGGAACAAATCTCAGCATCTCCCATGGTTATTTTCTAACCTGACTATATTAATTTTTAATCAAAAACTTTGAAGTTTAGCACACGTAATTTTTTATGATTGCCGCTTCATACTGTAACTTTCAAAGCAGATCTGCGTATTAGGAATCTAACAACAGTAGCCATGTGAGGCATCATGAAAACTACAGAAAGCATTTGCATTTTCATCCAGAAGAAAAGAGAGWAAAGTTTTCCACTTGTTTATGGCTTCTTCAGAAATACTTTTTTTGGGTGGAACTTTCCATGTTTGGTCTGTTCTGAAAACGATTTTCTTTTCAATTGTTAGCAATCTGTGGAAATTATTTAACATAAATACAAAATTCCTTAAATCATGAGAACTCTGTGACTAATTAGTGAACAGAGAGTTTCTATATTGATTTGATACACAGATGATTATSCATGATAAAAATGCTCAGTGCATTTGCCATTTACCTTGTTGATGTTTGAACAGAGTGCTCTTTGAAATGCAGGACCACATTAAAAATCAGCTGKTTTTTAAAGGGCTCAAACACATGATTCTATTTATTTTCAAAGGAAGTACWTTAAAAGAAGACAGGCAGATACAGTGTGTATTCCAGTGCAAAATATGCCGAGAAATGACAATTAACTCTCATATGAAAGACAATAATGTACAAGAACCCTATTAGCTTCTGTGATTTGTTCACAAACAAGTATTTCTATTAACAAATTTCACACAACACACAAAAGGCAAGAGATTCACAAAAAATAATCATAAAAGCATAGCATTGATACTAGTCTTTTGCTCCAAGCTTGCATTATTTTTGCAATGTTTGGAAAGAATGAGAACAGTTGTGAAAGTAACAGTACAGAAATGGCCAGTGTATAAGAAATTCAGATGGCTAGATACTTCTAAAAGATATTGGACATGTAGAGTTTAATTCAGATTCACGCTGAAGTCCTTTTGTATCTTTAGGACACAGTGTAGAAGACTTGTCTGCTTTAGAGCTCATTTTGGAGAAGAACAGTATGAAACAGCTTTAATATTAATGAGAATTAGCGTGGTACTTTCCAAAGTAGGACATGAATGTATCCACCTTTTTATTACGATATTAATGAAAATATGTTCTGTACAAATACCAGTGAAACATGTCTGAAAATAAAGACAGTGTGGTTTATCTTTACCTTTTTAAAATAACAAAGATGTACAATATTTACAACATTTTGGACTGGTTCAGAAATGAACATGTCCTGATTATCTACCACTACCTAACACTCCATTATTATAAAAAATGCATTTGCTGTACAAATATAAATATATAGATAAAAAATGTTTGCAATCAAACATCTGTGGATTCTTTAAAAAGAAAAGCATGAGATATTCTTATTATCAACTAAGATTTAGCTATCCAATGTCCACATTTTAAACAGTCTAGAGCATCATACTTCAGAGGGAAGCAGATTTTTGGTGTTGAGAATATTTTGTGCTCTGCTTCTGTGTTGTCACATCAGCACCTTAACTTATCTGATCGTCCTTTCTGAWAATCTGCAGAAAAGCACTGGGATGGGATCAGTTTGACTCAGTGATCACTACTGACTGTACCAGGTCAGACAGGGTTTCTGGATCTACTTCTTCTTTACCATTATCTGAATTTTCTGATGAGATGTAACAGCCAGAATCTCTCGGACAGTCATTTAACTGCGATTTGTCAAAGCTGTTGTGAGGACTTAAGCTCCCGGACTCTTGACCACCTTCACTTTCATGCTGTTGTTCAGCTATAAAGAACAAAAAGAGAAAGAAGTGTCAAAACAAGTACTCTGGGAAAGAGTTTGAGATAGCAACGTAGCTGATCTTGAAGAACTGTAGAAACAAAGTTGGTAATATACACATGACTAGATCATTAACTTTTGTCTATCAGAAACAGAAACCTCAACATCRAAGAACTAAAAATATCATTACATGAGTATAACAACATCTAAGTTCCAGTTTAGGTCGGCTTTGATCCCGTGCTGTACTGCTCAGAGATGAATGGTTAAGACTTTGGCTTTATCCAGTGAAGTCCTTCACACTGTGCACAGGTGCAACAGTTTGCAGGGTCACAACGCAGTCTTCCCCCTGCTATGCGCATATATCCCAAAGACTTGTAAGACACCCCAGTGCTCATTCAACATCGTAATTAATGATGTAGCCTTCTGTGCCTTCTTTATCTTGTATTAGAAATGTTGTGTCTTTGGAATGTAYCCTACTATTTTACCTAATTCCTGCACTGTACAGCAACGTATAGTTGGCTGATCTTCAGAAGTGCTCAACATTAAAATGAAGTAATTGGATTTCCTAAAGCACCTGACTTTTCAGTGGGAGTTGTTGGTGGAAAGAAACTTCCTAAACTTAGCTTGATATCTAAAAAGGAGATTTCCCAAAGGCCTCAGAGAGCTAGATGTCTAACTCCTGCTATACCTTTGGAAACATCTCCACAATTAAGTAGAAGCAAATTCTCCTGCTAGTAATTTGCCTTTGTTTCACTGTTACGTGACCAATCTGTTCAAACTCAAAAATCTGGAGCTCAGAAAGAATACCAACAGGCCTCTCAGAAACATTTAACAACCTGGTGTCTTGTTGACAGGACCTACTTGTGTTATCATGAATCTGATATATCTTACAGATGAAGTTATTACTATTTTTTGACCATGAAAAACATGATGTTTACTCACAATAACTTTCTTTAGAAAACAAGCTATAAAATATACAATCTTTCTCATTCATTCATTCTTTTTTTCTTACTGCCTTCTTGTAACTGTATTTTTACTTCAAACTTTGGCTTGCTTTCCAAACAAAGCGTGAGGAACAGGTCTCACAGAAAACAGATGCTTTTACCTCACATTTTAATTTTTCAGAAAAACAGTACCTTTCTTTTAGAGTGAATGTTCCATTATTTCACTTACATTGTTACTCCATTGTAAAACAGTGAGATTCAGATCTTCACTATTGACTCTGATTTATATTGTCCCAACTCAAGTAAGGCAGAATGGAAGTCCTAGTACACAAAGGATTTTATTTTGAAATCTAGCTTAGTTCCAGGAGGAACCCCAAAATTGTAAAATCTCTACAAGGAAAGTTCCTACCAAAACCTGTTTCAGCTGTTAGAAACTAAGCTTTGGCATCATGGGAAAGATTTTCAATTTGGATTTGTTTCTACTTGTGTCACATTGTACAAATAAGAAGAATTTAGAAATGAAAAACAGAAATATTTTATTCTGAAAATTTGAAATGGAAGAGTGTGATACTTAGGACCTTTTCCATTATATAATTGAGATTTCAATACACTTATTTCACAGAGCATTTTGATATATTTAAAAACATTTTTAGATTAGAAACAGAAGMATTTTTAGGTCCTCATGGAAGTCTTGTAGATTTGCTTGGATTGATTAGTATTGTTTAATATTTTCAAACTTTTAATTAACTAAATTAATAAACTAGTCTGATTTTTGAAGAAAAGAATCCAAGGTCTCAACTCAATGATTTCTGCTTTAAGCCTAATTCTATAGTCATAAGTATTTAGGAGGAGATCTAGGATTACTTTAAACATTTTCCAAGGAATAGAAGTCCCACCTTGTTCCTAGATAAATTAATGGTTAATTGCACTTGCAGCATGAAAAAGTACCTCTTTCAGCAGATTTAATTGATTCCTATAACTGTTTGATYGCCTTCTCACTTTACAGAACACAGTTTGCCAGGTCAAACGTTATCTTTCTTTGCAGGGAAAATATTTGATCACRAAGGGTCAAATTGATTTCTGATTTAAGTCAGAAAGGAATTACTGAAGGAACTACACCAGTGAAGGTATTACTGCTGCTATTAGTAGCAGCAGAAGCAGTTTAGCACAAATAACAGCAGATGCCTACGTAAAGCCTTGTCTAAACTGTCTCAGTAGCTCATAGCGCCCGTCCCGGCAGCGCCAGGACGCCCGGCGTCTGCCCAGCCGCTGGGAGCTGACCGAGCTCAGCCTGCGCCTGCACAGGCGCCTCCTTCGCTGCGGCACGCAGGGCTCCCGCTTCCTCCCCTCTAATCCGCCGATCAGCCGTAATACTGCTTGCTAGTACTTTTATCAGCTTCTGTACAATCATCTGCTGTCCTGTCAAGCAGTGACCTAAAAAGTGTTAATCCTGTTTACATTTTCAAGGTCAAAGAGGAATCTCCATCCACTTTGTTTATTTTGCAGTGAGAAAGAAGACCGAGTAACTAGTGGATTAAAAAAAAAATCCGATTCTGGTCAATATATTAGAGCCCTAAAACTAGTTGTCATAATCCAAGCAGTTCCTATGTAAAAAACACAGCTTATGTTCTTTCCTAGCAATGCCTTCCCTCTGGGTGTTTCAGTGTCCAAGACGCAAAAAASCCAAGAACTGAGGGGCTTTTTTAAATCTGAATTTAGCTTTCAAATACATCAGCTATTTTTGAATAGATATATACTTTGATATTYAGTAGCTATAGGCAAAACTATCCGTAATCTTCTGGAAGGAGGGTATCTTTGTGCAGATCTTTGTAACAAAGCTACCATATGTCTCTGCTAATTTAACTTGTAAGTGCTATACAGCATGTGACTTCATATAGTAACAGAAATGTTTCAGATGCATTAGAAAAATAACAAATTTCTATAAAGAAAACATATATGGAAATGTAAAACTTCTACCTCCTCTCATAACATTAAAATCTGGAAACCAAAAATTTTCAGATACTTGAGAAAATGAAAAATAGAAAATATAACATTTTCACTGTGAAAAAAAAAAAGTTGAGGAGAAAACATGTTTAAGAAGAAAAGATGGAAAGCAAACTTTATTTTTTAAYGCAGTGTTATGAAGTAATTACTAAACCATTTGAACTTGTACTTGAATATTGAGTATTAAAAATGTGTAGCATACAGGTTTGGCTGTTGCTTCACCRAAAAAGAAACTATGCTTTTTATTTTTTAGCTTTTGGCTTTTACATTCAGTTGTTCTTAATTCCTTCATCTAAAAAAAATACRTGTTCAAGTTGCATGTTAGTAAAGGTAAGTTTGCTGGCATAATCTTTTGGCTTAAGCAGAAGAAAGATATAATTCACAGGAAACAGGAACTGATAAAATTAAACTGCTGTTAGATGTTGCAGAATCATCAGAAATCACCATCTTATCAACAAATGGAGGCCCTATCATTTTTCTGTAGTAAAACAGTTTCATACAAGATAAATAGCTTTCAGTCACTGCTGTCTATGATATGGCCAGAAGAGTCCAAGATATGCATCAYTTTGACAAGTATATTCTAATACTACTTTACACTGGAGGATTATATTCAGAGTATTGAAAACAAGTTAGGCTTTTAGCTTTGGCAATAGCTGCGTGATACATATGCATTTTCCTCGTCATTTAGATCTTGGAAATGAACTTTTTTTGATGCAGTGGCATAGATGTGCTCTTGCACATGAGAGGAGGGATCTCTTTTTTTCTTCTCCAGTTTTCTTCTTCTTTAATCTGTTTAAAGTCCTGATTAGGACAGCACTTTAGGCTTAGGTTTAAAGCAATTCTGCTTGAGAATATACTGAGGTCACAGTGACACTGGTGCCGTTATGTCAATTTAAATCAGATGAGTGGTAGAAAGCTTAGTTACTGTCTTAAAAAAAAAAAAAAAAAAAGCGTTACTCAGCGATGAACCATACTTCTTAAATGCACCCTCCGAGTTTAGCCAGATCCCAGAAGGCAAATGGGGCTGGGAGATTATCCTTCAGCTGAGCCACTTCCATGCCTTCCGGAGAGCTGCCTTGGTATCATATTGATCAGTGTAATAGAAGGACCAAACAGAACCAAATGCATCTTCCAGGCTGATGTTAGAGCTCCTAAGWACATATGAAAGCCACATATCAAGATGTAGTGCGGGTACCAACTTGTCTCAATGGCAAAGATTCTCCAGCTCTCAGAGCAGATTACAAATGGTGGGAGATTGAACTGATCTGAGAGGAGCTCTACGGTGAAAACAGAGAGGTGAGAAGCTCCTTTTTCTGTAAAACTAGGAAGCAACCAGATATGCCTGAAAAAAGGTGAAAAATACTAATATTCAAGCATGGAAGATTAGTTCATTAGTAGCACTCTTTCCCATTAGATGCATATCCCTCAGAAAAGTAACATTTGGTGTAGGTTCCTGGGGAAATCTGAAACCATTACTTACAGATCAATGAATTGTAACTACCACAGGTCAGGAAGAGAGTGCTATTCTGAGTGCTATTTGACTTTGACATGATGTCTGTGTAATTCCACTTATTGAAAAGATTGAACAGAGTGGTATGTTAATTTACACTTGGTGCTAGGTCCTTACATAAATGCAACTAAAACTCAATCTATCTACCTACTATCCTGCCATCCAAGCGCAGTAAACAAAAAAAATCAACTTTCTGTGTTACCAGCAGTGAGAATTTAGGATCTAGCTATTACTCAGATATGAAAAGTATGCTAAKGACGGAATGGATTTGGGGATACGGGTAGAATGATTATCGCAAAGATTATATGTATGCACCTTTTTTTCTGTATAATTAATTGTATGCATATAGCAAGTGAAGTCTAATTCTTCTTTCACTATTTTTTGCAGAAGCTTCAGAATAACGTAACCCTGTTAGACTTCAGGAATTAACCTCTTGACACGCATAATGTAAGTGAGAAAGGAATCAAGCCTATTTTACACACACACACACACACACACACACACACACGTCTCAGGAGGCAGGCAGTCAAGAAAGAACTTACAAACTTCTTGTGTTACTTTATTCATTAACCATCCAGCAACAGCTTCACTTTAAAAATAGCATCCTACAAAAGCACAGACATCCATCTCCTGTCTAGAAGCCATCTGGGAGAAGAATGGAAAGATATTAAGAAATCTTTTACGAAAAAGAGCCTTTTTTTCCCCCCTCCTTTCTAGACATGATTGCATGAAACCCACTCATTCTGTGCCAAATGTGTAGGTCTAGACAACTTATAGCAACTAAACCTCCAAAATAAAAGAGGTTTGTGGGGGAAGGTGAGAACTTTACAAGACCTTGCCATTCTAGGATAACCTTGCTGCCTCAAGTACTTGCAGGAGGTAAATTTGGGTCTGTTTAGCTCCCCAGGGTAAAAGTGCAGTGCAGTTCCAGGAAGCAAAATTTGTTTAAAAAACTCTTTGTAGTAGCATTTCCTAAGTAAAACTTGTTTTTTCATTCCTGGCATGAGATGAGTAAAACTTTTTGTTTTCAAAATCATTCAGGTCTAAACCACACAGAAAATGAAGAAAAATTCTCACTCCCAGAAATCCTACATTTTGGCCAGCTTTAAGGAACATATTATTTGGAGACTATTGCTGCAGGTYTTCTGGTGAGAAACACTCAGTTTATTCTGCAACATGAATTATACAGTCTCTAGTATACAGTATAGAGAAATCACTCAGTATAACATACAATAAATGTCAAGAAAAGAGAAAAGCCCAGTAAAAGCATCTGGGCATTTCACAATGGCAGATTTCACATTAAAGAAATATTAAATTGTGCTTTATTACATTTATAGTAAAATCAACTGTATGGAGGCTATGCCCCAGGATACTTGGCTACCATGAATAATATTAGAGTCACAAAAATTCAGAAGCTCCTACTTTTCAACTGTGGATAGTACCTTAGACTCCATCCATGAATCAAACACATACTTCATGGAAATATGAATATAATGCAAAAATGTGGAASTGTTCCAACTTCTATGAGAAAGGTGGGCTTAGAACAGTAAATGTGACCTATGGCATTAGTATGTTTTTCTACAAAGCTTATAAAAAGAATGAACTTTTATCTGGAAGAACACTGACTTACATCTGGAATACTTCAGTGTATTCTTAGCCAGTAAACAGRTTACCTTGTAGCTGTGGGTAATTATGCTGCTCACTTCTAAGCAATGTAGAAAATCAATTTTAATTAAGAAATCATTTATGCTAGACTGAGTCATGCCCACTTGGGGTGGGGAGGAGGAATATTGACCTAAGAMAGTTCAGTTCAGATGCAGAATTCACTTATATTGTAGCACCCAGCTCTTTCAACCCAATTTTCCAATTGGATTGACAGAAGCATATGGAGGTCAAAAGATTGGGACAATGTCAGGCAAATGCTGAGCTTATCCCTAAGATCATCTTGACTCCCCATCTTTCATTATAACTGCTTAACAGATGGCTTCTATCAGTTTTAGTCTTTAATATCTTCCTTTTCAGAGCAGGTTGTTAAATCCTGTACTTGCWCTACCAGTCAAATGACAAACATGAACCTTTGGTAACCAGATAAAGCAAGGACTTGAGTCAGCCCTAAATCAAGTGAGCATCCCAAATGAATAAATTATTTGTGTGGYTTGCCTTAAAATATACAGGGGTATTTTGAAACTTAATTACACTTAAATGACTGCATATAGCTAGGACTGTATCTAAAGAGCTGTCTTAGATACTGGTCCCTACGAGTATTCGTAATTTATGGAAACGTTCTCTTATTGAATTCGAATACTAGAGAAGTTGGCTATACCTGTCTAAAGTGGATGTGAAGCAAATATTCATTTCATTTCTTGATCTGAGAATGTAATATTGCTGGTTTTCATGCATGGACCACTTTATAGGATTTAATATTATTATTTCCAGAACTGATAGAAGAATTAAAAATTTTAAACTGCCATACAGATATCCTCAGGAATTCTGCCTGGAGAAAAGCGGCTTAATCCTATGCTATAAATCAGGAAAAACCCTATTTGGATAATTACRATAAATGTGTTAATGTTCACTATACAGGATATACACTTCTCAGGTTTGCTCCTTGCACAGGAGTATGTAGAATATTAAGTGATTAAGACACCTTGAAAAAAAAATCTTCTTGGTGTCATCTTAAATGGTTAAGTCTAAGGCTGCTTGCTATGCTTCCTATTACACAAGGAATATAAATAGTAAACCATAGCTATACTATCTCAGAATAGTTTGACATTTGCATGACTTGCTAAAAACCACTGTGTTTTGGTCTTGTTCTTCACATTGATGCAAAACTCTGCAAAAACTAAAATGTAATATTTCCATTAAAGTCCTTTCATGTTAAATATTGAGATATWAAAACAAATGTCATGGAATGTCCAAGAAGTACAGCAAGGCTAGTTACCAAGGTGTAGACAGATACGTATACTCAGTTCAAGGGCAAAGTAAGGCAGTGAGCATATTTTCGTGCGACTCCCAGCTAGACCTCAGCAGCATAATTCTTGGAGAATCTAACTCTTCCTTACCCAGATCAGCTCTTTCAGTTATTACCTCTGTATAGAGTCCTTCAAGAGTCCTCTCCTAGCCCTTCACTTCACAAAGCTATGGACCAAAAAGAAGCAGTGATCTGGGTGGGCAAAGAAAACAATTTAAATGCTTCTCCAGCATGTCTGTAAGGATCTTACCTTCTTTCTGGTATCTATTTAAGAGAATAGGAAAGACTACCTGTATAAATGGGGTCAAAAAAGACCCAAATGTACAGTCAAAAACAAGATCAGCAAAGACCCAAAGAGGGAGAACATGAGAACATCTGCAGTGAAAGCTAAACGGATGAGGCAGCCAAAAATATGTTTAGAAACTCAGAAATGTATGTACTGAAAGCATATGTGTACATGCAGGTATGTCTGTATGTATGTACATACGTTAGAATGAGAAAAATTCACCTATGTATTGAGGAAAAACTGGACAGCTGAAAATCAAATGATATCCCAGGAAGGCATTGCTTTTCTAAGTGTCTTTTTATTTCAGATGCTTCTCAATGGAGATACTTTGGATCAAGCGACTGCTCACGATAGGAATGAGYGTGCATGAATATTAATAAAGAAGAAAATCTCTCATGTTTTGGAGTATCTACTTATATAGATGCTCAGCTGTAAGTTTCTAGGAGCTTSACACAAATTGTTTCAGACTAGAAGCTCAGCTGGAAATATCACAAAAATATAAAGAGAACAGCATTTCCTGTTCTGTATTCTGGCACTCCCATTCCCAATAAAATGAAAAAGTGAAGAAAACAAAATGGCAACCAGTACACATACATGTACATATGTACAAAAAAAAGTGGTTTTCTGAAGCTCACAGGAAGCTTGAGACGATTTTTTCTGTTTGTCTGCTTTTTTTCAAACCCTTCCTCCAAGTGACACTGATTTGGCTAGGGATTTAAGCATGAGATGATGTGAGAGAAGGAAGACTATTCTTCTGCAGACAGAATTTCACAAAAATAAACAAAAATCTTCACTGTACTTTTTTGAAAATGTCTCTATTTTGCTTAAGATGCTAGCCTGGAGTTTGAGGTATTTGCTTTTCTGCTCTGCCACAGACCTTATGACTTTTGGCAAGGCACTCAACCTCTCTGGTTATTGGTTAGCCAACCATAAACATGGGATAATAATGCTCACTTGCTATTTGCCTGTAGCTTAGAATATATAAATGAGAAGTTTTAAAGCATTCAGGTGTAACTAGCACAGTAATCATGTACACAGCTAGAAGAGATGTGCAGTTAGTCATATAAACAAACAAGAAAACCACTTAACTCTCTGTTTTTCTATTTAAAAAATCATTTAATAGATCACTGTAGAAATCACTATTTTTTAAAYGTGTTTATTCAATTAAAATGTGCTCTGAAAGTTTAAACACTTACTGTCATAGTCCTGTAGATTTTCAATTGCTGATAATAATCTTGCCCTGTCTTCTGGGTTTGAAATATTTAATTCAATCAGATGGCTCTCCTGTAGCTCCTTTAAGTCCTCTAGAGTTTCGTAGCCATTTAGCAAGAGGGTTGAGGCATAATCCTACAAAAAGAAAAATGTAAATCCTCTTATAAATAAGCACTATGTTTAGTAAAGGAATAAAAACAAAATCCATTTCATTTTTTTTTGTCAGGTTAAAAAAGATGGGCTCCATTCTCCAGTCTGATTGATCTGCCTTTGGTATAAAAAAAGAGCCTGAGGGTGCAAGAGCACAAAGGCAGAGATGCCCTGGAGTCCATTTGCCCATCCCAGAGTCTGGGGCTGAGTTTTCAACCCAAGGTCTGGCAACAAATTGGATCAGGGCAGTGCTCTGCTGTTAATGATATAATCTACCCAGCTTCTGGATGTTCCTGGGGTCACCCCATAGACTACTTTCCATGCTGGGTTCAGGAGGGCCTCTGAAACAAAGTCTGCTCTGCCTTTACATAGAAGGAGCCCTTGGACACAGGGGAGAGGGAGAAGCTGAGAGAGTCCTCAGCCATGCTGCATTGAACATGGTCCTCCTTCAGCTATGTATYGATGCAGTATGAAACTCTGTACTCCAGGAAAAGGAGTGTTCACCTCAGCACAAAAGCAATAACCATTATTACAGATGTTGCTTGTAAATCGTCATATAAGAATGCTTTGAAACCCAGTCAAAAACCAGGATTCCAGAGAGAGAGACACACAACACAACCATAGTGCAGAAAGAATATTTCTCCCTAACAATCATAAAAATGAGAAAAAAAAAAAAGAATTACAATGTTGTCAATGGAGTAAGACCGCAATTCTGCCCCTGAGATTTCCATGTATTCACACCTCCTACCCTTATGCACACAGTCATGTGACAAGTCACTGCTCCTCARCTGAGTGCTTCTTTGCGTAGGGTGTTTTAGCTTAACCAAATCACATGGTTAAATGCAGTTATACAAGYTACTCACATAAGACAAAAGATCGAAATGAAGCTTCTTTACTGACTTCAAAATTCCTGAAACCCACCATTCTCGTTTTGTCTATAAATTGCATTCAAGCCCAAGTGCGCAGAAATCAAATATTTCCAATATGATTGGGAAACATGTTTGCTGACCTGCAGATGGACACATTCCAAGAGTTCTTGCAAAGTTTTGGGCTTGGTCCTTTTGCTTCCTCTGTGTGGCTTTATCTTTCTGGGTGCAGTTTCCTCTTCCAAAATAATATCCACATAAATGAACTTAAAGTTTCCTACTTTGTTGTTGAGCATGCCTGTCCAGATGCCCATAGGGGTTTTACAGATGATGTCTATAATATCTCCTTTCTAGAACAATAAAAAAGAACACTGCTGCTTAGACATCTAGTTTCTAATATGTGACTTTTCTTCCGTAGAGCAAAAGTAGCACAGACAGCACAGAATCATAACTAACCAGAGCAAAGTAACTTTTTAAAATAACCCAGATCAAGGTCCTCTGCTTTTAAAAAATCCCAGTAAGCAGAATTACAGATAATGGTGTTAGCTCTTATCTCTAAACTTTGCAATGAGAGGTGAGGATGAACAGCACCTTCCACCGCTTGTATGCCCTACTTGGTCCTTGAAAGGGGGTAAGGTTACATCCAGCAAACAGTTATTGTCATGGATAGTGGGAATAGCTTTGCTAAAAAAAGAAAGAGAGCACTAGTTATTTTCCAATACATGCTTTATACAGGTTCTCAGCTGGCTCCTTCATCTGAAACCATTCACACAGTGATCRTATGATCCAGCATCTTAAGGGTCTCCAAAGACTGATGCTGAGCTACGTGAGAGGTGGAGTTTACCCATTTTACAGGAAGAAACAGTGTTCCATAGTTCTGAAAGGCACTAAAGGACTCCCTTAATATATTTCTGCTATCCCCTTCCTGAAGGGCTGACAAATAACAATTAATAATAATTATTAATCCTAATGGCTGGGAAAACAGTGTCAGGCATCCCAGCAGAGAGGACTGAAGACTAGTCCTCCACACTTGCGCATGTACTCAGAGATGAGTGCCAAAAAGCGTGAGAACACAGCAATTTCAAGAAGGCTTTTTGGTGAAAATGTTCACAGCCAAGCCGTGGGAATCAACGTCTTAGATCAGCACACCAGTCATGCTGAGCAATTCTGGTAGCAAAAAGACTGTTAAAATTACACCCCATACACAGTTTGCTCCCACAACAGTCCTTTCTTTCTGGGCAGGAACTACATATATAATCTACATCTTAATGTTACGATAAGGTTATGATAAAGTTATGGTATCTTTTTATTTCCTAAAAGTGAGAATTTATAAAAATAAAGATAAAAGTCTTCTTTGAGTTGTATAAAGAATCCCCATGTACACATTTCATTTGGGATTGTTACAAACTTAAAATTCAGACTCATTTTTTTTAAAATATCTGTTACCAACTCCAAAACTTTCAAATGTTTTCTGGCCAAGAAATTGCAAGTAAGTAAAGCTGTTGCCCTACTTTGGTGCAAATCCAAGTACGAAATTCAGCGTTTAAGTTGCTTGATTTTGTTAGAATATGAAGCTTAGAGCTATGAAAATGTTTGAAATGGAAACTAAAACATTTTTAAAGGTCTATAAGCACACATATTCTATGCACTTATGGAGAGCTCAAGACATTTAGATGTGGATGCAAATCAGGATTATGCAATGGCTCCAAGCCAAGTTACAGATGCAGTCTGAATTCAGATTTGGGGGAATGAAATTCTGTGCAATATTTTTAGGGGATTTCAGTCCTAAGGATATTATCTTATAATTTCAAAAGATGCCACCTGAGTGACTTAAAAATGAACCTATATGATCCAACAGAAATTTGCCATTTCTGGACTAGTTAACAGTTTTTGAAAGAAATGGCCCATGTATGTGCGTGGAAGTGGAGAGCAAGTGGTGAAGATTGCAARTACTGGCAGTGCAATAGCGTGTAGGAAGCAACTTTTGTTTTACTTTGAAGAAAGCTGCATGATACACTATGACAAGATACCTACTACATGCAGTCCATGACCTAAGAGACTTTTGCAGCCATTGGGTTGGCGGTGCTGTCTGAACTAAGTCCTTACAGAAACATTTCTAAAATGGATCTGTGTTGTTTTTAAAGTGCACATCCTTACCAGTTGAAACTGCTGTAGTAAACATGTTCTTCATATGTAAAAATATCCCTCTGATATGCTTTCTGGGAAAAAAAAATCTGACGGTTGTCTTACCTTAATTTTCAGAGAGTCGGTGTCATAGGGACTTGGTGTGAAGTCAGTGTGCACTTTGGCTCGGCCACAGAACGGCCCAGTGTAAGGGACTTCGTCATCAAACCTCAGGCTATCTCTGTTGCTGGTTCCATCAGAGCAGCTAGTGACCCCACCTGACAGAGATTCAAGGTAAAATTTAGATCTCCTGCACCAAATGCCCAGACATCCAATTCTGCACAGCAGCAAAGAGAAAATGTACAAAAGCATAGAATTAAGAAAGAAAGAGTGTGTTCTCTATGGTTTTGACATATCCCAGGAAAAATACATTCCACAAAAAACGTACTACAAGAGACTATACAAAATAGGTTGGAGATCTTTCATTAACATCTTCCGTACAATAATCTTTTTCTGGTGATGATACTAATAGATTATATATTTTACTTACAAGCTTTTTGAAATATTACCTCTGCAGATTAATAATATGYACTCTAAAAGTGCAATTTAGGGAATTAATTCTGCTGAACTTCTGTTTATTCAGAGAAATGAAAACATGTACTATAGAAATTGTTTTATTTCATTACAGAGCTAGCTAAAACATCAAAGGAACCTGCATTGCAGAGGGAAATTTTAATCTTATCAACATTTCTGCCTGTCATTTTATCCAAGTCCAGCAATAAAATATCGGCACAGTACTTCAAGCAAATTCGAGCAAGCTCTGCAATATCCCATCCAAATATGTTTTTAGAAAACAGCAGCAGTGTGTTGGAAGTAAACTCCCATATACAATTTTCACAAATCACATCATAGAAAACGATCATAAAAATRGTTTTGTTTGAGGTGATTGCTTAAGTGCACACCTCCATCTGAGGCCAGATTAACAGCTAGCTGCAAACGGTGTGTGCTGCAACTCAAGTCCCCGATTATGGCTCATGTGACGCCTGTAGTGACAGCAAAGCACTGTCATCATGGACTGCTGTGACCTGCTGCCACAACAGAACAACTGATAGGTATGTGGACACAAACTCCACTTCTCATCACAGATCCATCTGCCCTCCAACAGAGACTACCTTGTTTGGTGAGGCTTTTTGGTGGATTTACAGAGCTTCCCAGCTGCCCARCATTTCAGATAGGCTTTTCACATTTTCTATCTGCAGAGTGAAGAACAAGCTAACAACCACCACCTCCAGCTTGTGCAGCTGGACCCAGTAACCACAACTCCACAGGTGCCAGCACTACAGCAGTGTTAGCCACAAAAATACATTTATGGCATATATACCAGCTATATTCCCCATAGTCCTTGTTTTGTTTGTTTGTTTTTAACTGCTGTTAATATCTCCACTCTTAAAAACAGTCATTTCATTTCTGGAGAGAGAGAAATCTAGTCTAGCTGCCACTCATTTGATCAAATTACACTGATCTCTCTATTATAACATATACAGATCTCTCTATTATAACATTTTGGATCATCAGCGCTGACACCCCAAACTTAAACAAAAATAATATTGAACCAATGACTGAATAGAAGTATGGATATCTTATACTTACTAGATGAGCTTTGGCCACTATTCAGGCTGTAGAGACTGTCCATAGAGTCACTGTTTTTTAGGGGGACCTTCTCTGCGTGTATTCCACCACCAGGATCACCATCATCTTTTCCTTCTTCATTCTTCAATGCAAAATTCAGATGTTAACCACCATAAGATATGTATTATACAAACATTTGTGCTTTTTAAATCATCATTGCCCTTGCAGTTTAAGTTGGGTTCCTTTACTAAGAACCACTCTGAGATAGAAACCATTTTAGAAGTTGATGCATGGCATTAAAGATGACTGACACCACCATTAACACACTGATCTTTGAGAAACCACTTATCTCTTCTCTCTGCCTCACTCAYTTCATTCTACTCCTGTTCAAGCAGCTAAACTGATTCTCCATCTTAACAGATTACAATGGTGAATATACCACAGTAGCAACAAAGGCTTATAATGAGAAATTCAGAGGTAACCAGAAAAAAACATCTCATCTGGTTACCTCTGAGGAGGAAGCATAAAGTTTAATTTTCAAAGCACATGGTGAAGTACAAGTTGACACACCTATGTTTTGCATTGAACTTCTGAAAATCATAGGCTCTTAGAGGCACACTGGTTCCCAGGTGACAGCATTCCAGAGACAGCATGCACACRTGAATGGCATCAATGTATTTTAGCACCATGCTCAGTAAGTTGCCCAATGTACAGAACATGAGCTTCAAAAACCAGGGCATTTCAGAATTAACAGAAGCCTGTCCTTCTCACAGAATCTAATGGTGTGATACACCAAATTGGCCTATTGAGGTTATAACATTAAATCACACCTCAGAAATCAAAGCTTAGAGACATAATAAATTCAAAAGAATAAGATACATAGTTCAGTCACAGCTAAGTTAGAGATGAGCTAACAGCTAAATGAATTACAAGGAGCTTTCAAAGGAAGCAATTTCTTCAGCAAATTGCATCACATTGTCAATGGGTGTGATATCCTGATGCAACTGAGATGTCATCTAGTACTTCGGATGTTACATCAGAACATCCAGCTCTATTCGGAACATGATTACTATTCGGAAACATGTTACTCATTCATCAGTCAACTGATGAAGTCAAGTAAAGGTGACAGTGCACATATGAAGTAGAGACCCACACAGGTACATTATAAGGCATACTAYCCAAATGAAAGATTATACTGGTTTTCAACAAGGACAGTGCTAGTTACACCCATCAGGAGCACAAACCATTGATTGATCAGTGGACCAGTAATAACTGTCATCAGCCGGTGTAGGAATGAAGATTGCACCATGTGTGTGCCCGGCCAGATATTTCATTGAGTTCCTGTCACATGAACAGTTGATGTAAATGTGTAGAATGTAAATGCTGGACTTTTTTCTCTCCAAAAACCATGGATTGCATCCTCCTGAATTTTGGCACAAAGTACAAGCTAAGCTAATAAAAGGGAAGTATGATAGCTTGTAAAACACTGTATTTTGGTTGCAAACTTTCTTCTTCATTTTTCTTAATTATTTGATATTGACCAAATATATGAGCTAGGATGCAGGCCTAGATAGATTTTCAGGCTGAGTCAGGATGACCAGTTCTTTTTCCTTATGTGTTTTAAAATTTGGAACTCATTGACCCAAGCCATTGAGAAAATAGGGTTTGCAGGGGGTAAAAAGGTTAGATGTTTTTATGTTTAATAAATATATTACCTTGAAGATCACTTTGATTAGATAAGGTAAAAGTAGATAACGCATGGGAATTATCATGCACTAGGATGCTGGCTATTCTCTACAGAGTATGGGCTTTGAAAAAAATTCTTGTATTCAAAACATTTGATAAATTCTCCCATTAAAGCACTTTGTACAGGTTGAATATCACACTAGACTGGCCACTGGGTTCATCCAGCACTCCCAAACCGCACCAAGAGGTTTTTTTGTAATGTTATACAACTGTGGAATTACTGATTTTGTAAAATATGCTTCCACTTATTGACGACAAAGCAAAATCTTCAATGATATAAAACTCTTGTATCTATCTTTGGCCTTTCTGGTGTGATACTGTAAGTGTATATGTGCATGTACATTAATACACTCAGGAAAGAAAGGGTGCATATTAAAAGCTGTTTTAATTCAGTATGTGTAACCACATTTTTATGGATTCTCATAACTCATAGCTGCTTGAAACATGAAAAAGGAAAAAGCATATAACATTTTTACTTCACATACATTATCATCAAATACAGTATTTCTGAGCTGTATTTACCATCTCCTCAGAGAGTGCCTTGATGTACTTTTTACCCATCTTTTTCTTCATGGTAAGGGAAATGGCTCTCATCTTCTTACCCAAGCTTCCTCCATTACTTGCTGCTTTAATTTGTGCTGCATCTCCAACATCACTTATAGTCTCCAACTCAGGTATCTGGTTTGAAATAAAAAAGTAAAAAACAACTTGTCATGAAAATAAAATTCGGTGTCCTGGAGTAAGAATTACAGAAAAAATACTTAGGATGACTAACGTCATATCCATTTTTCTGGGATTTGTGCACTTAAACAGTTTTGCAACAAACCACTGTGTGTGTGAATGACAAAAAGAAAATATGTATTATGCTAGCAAATATTGTTTATCTTTGTCTATGGTCTTTAATCCAAACATGAGTTTAGGGAATTTATGTAGGGTACTTGAAAACAAACAAGAAACATCTCTGGAATGCACCAATGTATAGGTTACTTCGRGAACATGCCAACCTGAAGTGTACATCTGTCTTTTTGAAAAAATTGTTTCTAATCTTCATATCAAAGTAACAAAATTTGCATATAATTTTCTTGCTCRTTTTCACGAGGATTCAATCACCCAAGTAAGAGCCAGGTACATAACTGAAGTTCTCACCACTGTAAAGTTTACACACAGGTTCTCTGATGTTTTTGTGTAAGTGTCATGGGAAATTGTCATGAAGAAAGGGAAGGAGTGGTGGTACAGACCTCAGCTGAGTCATCTGCCTTTGATATCGAGTAATGTCTGAAACGGTCAAAGCTTCCAAAACTGCTTGTGCGCTGTAAAGAAACAAAAGATAGAACTTAACTTAGTGATGATATTTTGTTATATTATTAAGRCTTAAATACAACTGAAAATCACCTGTTTCTGTTAAAAAATCTTTGCAGATTAGTAGACCATGAACTACTACAGTTAACTGGAAAAAAAACTAGGAGGTGACTAGAGGGACAAATTATGCCTGTACAGCTGGAAACATGAAAACGACTAAGAGAAATAACACTGCCTCATGTAYGAATTAGGGAATGGCTATGATCTGAGTTGCACAGCAGTTACACRCTAACGTCACTGAGTTACATCTGGGTAACATTGCTCTCTGTGAGACTAGGACAAAACTATTTGCAGAAACATCAAGTGAGCTAAGGAGCTGGCTACAGTGCCGCAAACTCTTGCAATTTGGTTTTATACAGTTTTCTTTCTCAACTGGGGACAGCTGCTGGTGACTGTTAAAGGCCTCCGTCAGCAGGAATTGGCTGGGACCTGTGAGAATTCTGAATATATTTTGTCTGAAATACCTGCTTTGGGGAGGAAACTTTGGGCTATCATGTATCTGTTACGTAAGCTATGTAACAGAATAAGCCAGCAGGCCCTATGTTTTTYACTCAATCCTCGAATTTGAAAATCTGATTCTTAAATATAAAGGGTGCAATTTTTCCCCTGCGCCACAGCTGAGCTKAACGTAAGAAAGGCTGTACAACCCGAGCTGTACATTAAGACCATGAATGGATTGCTCTTATTTCCTTCTGATCTGGGCTCTTTCCAGCGTGGATAATCGACATGGTAAGGACGGCACAGCACATTTTTGCAACAGAGAGTGTTCTTTCTCACACAGAACTACCTGATGGGCATCGCAGGGCAGAGTCCCCTGGCACTGCCCTGCTGGATTGGCAAACTGCATAAAGCTGGCATCGATGACAAGTTGGAAGTCCCTTTTGAAACTGTGGACCTAAATCACAGCCAAAATTCTGATGTTTATCAACAATATAGTATCTTTTAAGTGCTCATTTTAAATTTTCGCTAGTACTCAATACTAAGTCATGACGAACTTTCCTTTAATTTTCAGTCTTCCATAGTAAATGGAAGTCTTTTAATACAGTATCAGACTCCTTGAATGGGATTTATTATCTTATACCACACCATATCATCTCAGTATATATTTCAGTATCCAAACTCCTCTCTGGAGAAAGGAACAGTAAACTAAATGGCAACCCACAAACAGAATACATCTTGAATAATTTAATATGTAATGATTYGAAACTACCTGGTTACAAGGTTTCCCCGTACGGATTCTTCCATTTACCTTACCAATGTGATTTCAGCCAAAGCACTGYCTTGCTCCATTGCTCTCTTCCCACCCAGCCATACAAGCACTTTGCGTATCTGCCCCAAGTTTCCACAGTGCCTGACATGCCCCTTTCCCCTGGCCTCTCCAGCTAACTCCTTCAGCTTTCCACCTGGGAACTAATCGCACAGGACTGAGAAGGGCCTGCTAGCTCTTTGGTCTGGTCARCTTGTTTCAAGAAGCTTTCAAGTCTTCTCTATCACGTCAGAGCCTGAATATCTGACAGTTTTCACGAGTTTGTCTTAGATGTTATCGAGGTAGATCATCTGGTGGTTGACAGATGAGGAGGAGGATGAGGAGGAAAGGACTGGTTTCCTAGTTGGTGCATTGCCTATGTTTATGTTGCCAGACGTGTTTAATGCTGGCATGAACCTGCTTCCTGTGATGCTAACGAGAAATCACTCTGTGAACTCTAATTACACGAACACTGAGTGCTTCCAAAGATATTCCTTGCCACATCCATCCTAAGCTCCCCAGCCAGTGATGGGGCATGCTGTGGAGCTGCCATGCTCTGAAAARCTGCAAAACCAAGGCCCTTCTTGAGCTGAGACCTAAGTAACAATTTCAGCTTCCAGCAAATCTTTGATTGCTAACACAGTGCCCTACCTGTTCTGCCCACGGCTACCAAGCTGCTCGTTCCTTACACTCTCCTTTTCTGGCTAGAGTTAGTCCTTTGAGGGACTCAGCACTAAAACTRTTGTACTCCTGATGGTGCACAGGGTGAGAAGTTGGCATTCAGGCTTAGCACTTGTGGTGTTAAGGACAGAGTGCATCAGAGCGATCCCAACTACGCAGAATACATACATGCCTCCCCGGGGTATTTCTGTCCTCAAAGGACACCATCTTATTCTGTCCCTACTCATAAATCACAACAGGGTTCCTATCCATATTAGCTCCTTCAGCTCTTACATACAGTTGTCTTTAAATGAAAACCATATGAAAAGATTTGGTCTTAAAGTCTCCATTTAAAAAAAAAAAAAAAAAAAAGCAGCATCCCCTGGAACACAACTGAAAATAAAAGCTCCCTGCTGTTTCTTTTCCCTGTTTTCCCCATGTTTGTTTACTAACTAGCACCTCCCCACCTCCAAAAAAAAAAAAATGTATGGACATAGCAGTGGGAGAGGTCTGAGCACAAGCAGAAAGAAGAGGAAGGCATACCCACATTTTTGGGTCCATGTTCTAACTATTGTAACTTAAGAGAAACTGAGATTACTTTTTTTTTTCCGCTAGCATTTCTGTGCATATCTAACCTGAATAAATCTTCCCAGACAAAGGTTATTTGGAGAAGCTGACCCAGATTTGTGAATATTTTTGGACAAGTAAAATGACGTATACTATTCACTAGGGAGAAAAGAAAAAAGAAAAAAAAATCACACAACTCTCCTCTTAATTGATTGTAATCTCTCAGAAAATCTCTGTTGGATAAACACTGTAGTTTATTTGTTTGTTTTCTCTCTATGAAATTGAAAAAGGACAATTTAGCCTGTACACTCTAATTTTATCTAAAATTCCCAGAAAGACCTTTGCTATTAACTAGCTGAACAATATCCTGTGACAGGGGCTTAGCTCAATAGTATGATATAAAAACATAGCCCCAAGGATTATGGTTCTATTAGACAGGATTAACACCTTTCCCTGGCTTGTCAACCCAGCCAAATGTGCCCTGAAGCACAGAGCAGCAGGGACAGACAGGGGGTGGCTGGGGGGAGGCTGGGCTGGGATTCGCAGCAACATTGGGAAAGTATAAAATAGTTTCACGCGGTGATCTCTAAACATATCCTGACCTTTCTGTTGCATTCAATCATTTCAAGATGTCTAGTAGGAATAACCGTATATTAAAGTGCAGATATGCTGCAGATACTTTACAAGGAATAAGAGGAAAAACACTGTTGATTGTTGGTCTTGCCAATAAACAGCTTGAGCACGGGGAAATCAGTTATTCTTTTTTGACCTTTGAAACAACCTTATATCCTGGATGGGCAGAAGCCTTGGGCTATTTTGTAGTGTACCTCAATGTTGCTTCATACTTATTAAATATTAATAACGGTTACAGGATGATTTCCACTATTCTAGATAATGGTCTTGTTGCACTAGAGAACACTAAATAGGGCTGCTTCAGCAATTCCTTATACTAACTTTTTCCATTAAGTAATCAATAGCTACCACCTTTTAAAAATGTATTCAACCCCATTATAGTGATAACGAAAAGTAGATTTAGAAGCCATAGGCTACAAAGGGAACAGGACTATTACTTTCAGCAGTGTCGGTCACTGCATTAGTGTCAGAGAACACCTATTCTGTGAMGATAAGGCAGGCCTTACTTCCAGGTGAAGGACAGCTTTTGGAGTAAATGCAGAACTACTAGAAAAAAAAATATGCTATTGATTTTTGATATCAATATTCTACAAAATTCAGCAATTTTGCTGGCTAAATTCATGCAAGATCTACTGATGGACAAATTAAGCAAATATGATTTTGCCCAGGAAAATCTAATGCAGGCATGTGAAAAACAAAACAAAACAAAACACACACTTATTTTTCCACAAAAGGACTGATTAAATAATGCCTACAAGTCAATGCATTAACTTTCATCCTTTCCTTTCTGGAATTCCAAATTAGCATAATGGAAAAACTCAAAGACATTTCAGTATTTTGACTCCTCCTTCCATCTTTTCCTTATAATTCCCTGAAATCCAGGAATTCTAAGTAATCGTTTTAAGGAGGTAAATGGCATTTAATTGTTGTTTATTTTAATTTGGACATTCTACAGTTTGTGCRTTGGCTTGTCTGCAAATAGCCTATCATTTTCCCCAGAAAATGGCATAGTATACAAGCAGAAAAGCAGCAACAACAAMAGGCTCCGCAATCCTTGCCTTTCTGTTATAAAATATGCTTCCCTCGTAGAGCWTGTCATAGGATAGTTTCTATGATAAACTAGCTAGAGCTTCTCCATGTCTAAAGACAACCTTTTAGCCAAAACAGACAGCAGTTATCCTGCTAAATAACCATGTTTGCATTATTTACACTACTCACAAATCCGTTTCCCTGCACTGAGAAATTCTGGCCCATTATGTTTTGCTTCAGTCATATTCAAAATAGCATTTAAGTCCCGTGTGATGCAATGGCTTCGTACTGACCCTCTCACACAAGCAAATCCCCTGAAATTCYTCCATGCATTTTTCATTTTTAGCTTCCATTCATCGCTAGATTGCCCAGACCAGGTAAGCTGTGTAGGGGCAAAAGCAGTCACTGCGAGCAGTAACAAGGGAGCTCAGCAGGCTGCCCCATTTCCTCACTCGACACACACACTTTTATTCTTTCCTCTCTGCCCAGAAGAAGCCACAGCAGCTCCCAAGAGGACAGACTGTGCCCACTACTCTGATCTTCGGAGGTAAGTGGAGGCAGGAAAGGCTCAGTATCTGATTCATTTCATCCAGTCTCTGATGTTTCTAGTCCCTTCAAAATGAGGGGACCATTCTGGGAGTGAAATTAAGAGTTACCGAGGTATGCATGTATATTATGACTCTGCTGGCTTATTATACATCTTGCATCAAAGAAAATTGTCTCCTACTTTCTCAGAAGGAAAGAGAGCAAATTTAAACTTTTGGGATGTTCTGTGCAGAGAAAAAAAAAACGCTCACTACTGTATAATGAATTACTATTTGCATACACAATTCAGAAAATCTCAAAAATGTAATGAAGAAGTGAGAGGRAAAAAAAAAGATATCATGCTCTCCCTCCCTTAGAGATTTTTCATATTTACACAYTAGTTACACATATAGAACATGTGACCACTAACCAAGCTATTAATATTACTTTATAGCCCACACAAAATGCAGCCTAAATCTTGTACTTCTCCAGTCAAATGCAATAAAAAAGATACACCTTGTTCTTGATAACTCAAATAGGGCAATCTACTGAAATGGCATTTTTAACTGGCTTAAAAATGACTCCATAAAAGACTCTGTTTGTTAGCGTGGCCTGGTATTCAGTAACTGTATGGAAGTGGGGAGACAGAAACAGAGAGGTCTTGGAACAAAACTGCAACTACGAAGCATCAGAGCAAACACTCTGAGTTTAATGACAGAAAATTACCAGAAAATAAAAAGGCGTATATAAAAAAATGAGTTAATCATAGTTAACACTCTTTCAGGTCAACCAACACCATGCTTTAAAGTAAAYATTGAGCAGCTGTTTTATCAGACTATCTGTTACCAGCTGCAGCCTCATCTCAAGCCATAACTGATGCTCGCATAAAACTTGTGGCTCCTGATAACTCACTCTGCATGTCAGCATTTCCCCTAGAAACTTGGTTTCTCCAGTGGTTTCCAAACTGTAGCCTCATCCTGAAGATGCTTTGTACAAGGGACTGGCTCAGCTGAGAGCGAGAAAGAAGCTGGAGTTTAGAAAGGCAAACAAGGACAGGACGGCTTGCAGGAGCGGAGCCCGTTTCTGCACGCCTCCTTCTGCAAGGCGCGAAGCCCAGAGGGAGCCCGAGCAAAAATGGCAATTCCCCCCGGCAAAAAAAAATGTTTGTATTGGTTTAACAAGGTGGTGAGGAACTAAATAAAGAGGTAATTTAAGAAACAGTGGTCTTACCGGTAAAAATGTTTTTTACAAGGGAGTTTTACAAAATGTGGAAGGGGGAGGGACCCGATGCCTCATTCCTTAAATGCACATTGACCCCGAATTTTAAACACCTGCCTGATTACTGCAGAGCGCTCCCAGCTCCCCGTGAGAAAAGGCACTGCATGTGCTCTTTTGGCAATCTGTCCAATTCTGGGAGTGTGCACACAGGTATCTGCAATAATTATGTAATTAAGACTTTATTATTTATATGACATTTAATTAAAAGTGACTTTCAGTGGCACACAAAACCATGAAAAGAAAATGACTTTAAAAGAAGGTTAAGGATGTGTGACAAACTCCGAGGAGCTATGAAAGTGACAGTAAAGGACTTGGCACGATGTGCACTTCTACTGCACTGTTATCCTTTTTCACCCTTCATTTACACGTGGGCAGAAACAGCTAGGGACAAACCTTGAAACCCAYCTTCCGCAAAACCATGACTGCAGTAAAGGGGAGTGTTGTCCGAGTAAAGACTGGTTAAAGAACTGCTGGCTTTGATCTTTAATCCCTTAAATACCAGCATCTTTTCTCTCTTGAAATGCCCCCCTCCCTGAACCAGACCAATTCACATGCAAATTCCCATATTTTAAATGAATCACCTTGTTTTAATTAAAGTGCTTCCGCTACTTACTTATACACCACGGTTTTGTTAACGCTGCGCGTGTTATCTAGGCCCTGATCTTGCAGAGTGCAATTGGATTTCTCAGGTGAGAGAAATTGCTCACGGGCACGTCTGCAGGACAGGCTTCACAAAAACAAGAAAATGCACACACCGAAGATGCATCAAGAAGATTGCACTCCCAGAGCACTCCATTCCAAAGGGAACCCAGGGCCTGTCCAGCGCACACGGAGTAGAACAGGGTTTGTGGCCCACGCGCTCTCCTAGCCGAGGTAGGAGTTGCCTATACGTGCTTATTACTGAATACTGCCATGCTAGGATGTAAGAAGCAATAAGGAACCTACCACCTMTTTGTGCTGCAGACAGACCATACAGAGGATAGTTCAGGGAAACGCAGCATGTCAGAGGGCTTTGCTTTTCCTTTCTGCAACGTCGAAAAGCGACTGCAGCTGCTGATCGTGGCGTACTTGCCTGCCAACCCCAGAGCAAAGAAGCAAGGGAGAGGCASATACTGCCTGGTGTGATGGTGTTTTGATCAGCAGCTCTGAGACTGCTGCACCACTGCCATACAAGACCCTTTACAGAGGTTATCTTGATGGCGAGTCAAACCCCCTTGCGTAGCTTATGCTTCATTCACGCRCAACGCGGGAGCTGGTCCCGCTCCCAGGGAGGTCACCGAGAACGAAATGCAGTTTCTACATTCCTTGGTAGGGAGAGGCACAGATACTCCTTTGAATGACCTTGCAAAGGGAACTAAGATTAAAAGGTAACCTCTAAGCCACAGTTAAATCTGACCATCATGGAAGCTCGTTTGGTTTTTGAAGAGTAAGCAAACTTTCAAAAACCTTTTTACAAGTTTTACTGCAGTCCTACAGACTTATCCTTGAAAACAGGTAATGACCAACAATAAGCTAATTCGAAGAAAGTTGGGGGGGAATAGAGTTAGTTTTTATTACTTTTAAATGAGTGTTTGATACATCATGTTGGTTCCCCTGATTAATGTTCACAGCAAACTCAGCCATTGGAGTTGTAATGTTTCTGCAAGCTTCCCTACAGCAAAGCTTAGCCATTAATTCAGTGGCATATGTCAGCTCAGCAGAGCAAGGTCACTCTTCTCTTTCAAGGGGAACCTTTTTAGAAATAATAAAACTGACAGAAAGTTCTTTTTTGCATGCTTTATGTCACCTGAGGTTGAGTGCTGCAGTTAATATCACAGAGCTTATAAACATTCCCATCTTCAGCAGTCTTCAACCCCACTGAGCTTTTGAAACTTAATTTTTTTTTCCTTTTTTTTCTGGGGGGGGAGGGGAGAGACAGGCAGAGGGAGCTAATGACAGTTTTATCTGGGACAGATATACTGTATGTAATGCTAAATGAGTGAAAAAAATGAACAAATCTTTTCTTAGGCTCTTTAGAGGAGAAATTTTGGAAACCATTAAGATATTGCTGATATTGTAGTTTGCATTTAGGATGTTAGTACTAAGAAAAGAAGATGTAGCATTAAGGACTTTRTCTCCATGTGTGTTTCCACCTTTGGCTAAAAGGAGTGAACATTTTCTTAAATATTACTGGTTCTTCTTGTTTTCATTTTATTGTCAAAAGGCTGGAAATATAAATAAGCACATAATRTAAACAAGAACACAATATTAATTGATATATTTATAGAATCATTTTAAAATAAAGTAAGCAAAGATGTGTTAGTCATCTGTTATGATGGCTAATTGCAACTGGAACTTATTTATTGGGATACAAATATTGCAGAACATGATAAACAAGAACTAACTGAAGAATAAGATCTAAACAATAGGCCAATTTTTCCCCCTCGTTATCTCCCTTCAGACATCCTGACTACCTTTGATTAATGAATCTGCAGCTAGATTAGCTGAAATTGCCTTAATGGAGCTGCAGTATAGTGGAGAGGCAAAATTCAGAACACTATCTGCCATCAGTCACTGAATTTTAGTGCTTCATCAAATTAATATCACCATTTATTTACATTATTTTTATCTTGGAGAACAATTAAAAAAAAGCCACAAACAAAAATTATTCTTGTTAGAGTTGTAATCCTTGACTCCTTTACAATGATGACCAATGTCACTGCCTTTTTTTTTTTCCCCTCTCCCCCCTCCCTTCTTTCCTCTTCATCTATTCTCCTGTCAGAAGCTTGACTTCCTGCATTTGCTTATTGCCATCCATGGGCCAAAGTTGTCTTTACCATCCCATTGAAGGTACTGGCACACTTGTCATTTCACTGAAGCCTCCCAACTGCACATGCATGCACAAAATATGCCTGGGAATCCAAAATATGCTCACTGAAAATTTGAATTCATAAAATAAATTTGATAAGCTTTTGGCATTGAGACCACTAAGCTSAAAGAAGGCTTCCAGCTCAGACTTTCTTAGTGATTTAGCAATGCCTAAAAATACTTCTTAGTACAGGAGATATGACAAGTTAAATTCCGGGTTTATTGCTCCTGTAACATRAGTTCCATAACTGCAATTCCAGGAGAAAAATATGTAGTCTTCTGAAGACGAGATAGCATCCTAATTCTGTTCAGGACATTTTTATACCAGAAATGAATGAATGCAAGCAACAGCTCCCTGGGGGTGCTGGATACAGCAAATGGCATAAGTCTAGTACTGGCGCATCAGTTCCCCTCTCTCCATTCAATTATCTCTGTGGCAGTGGGGTGGTTGTGATTGCAGCTCAGTGGAAAACTACGGTTTCATTTCACAGAAGACAAATGAACTAGATACTCGAACTGCATTTTCGTTGTGATGCAGGGCAAAACAAACTAAGTTTTTCTTCCCCTCCTGTTCCTCCAGCCTCCATGAAAAACATGTGTAACAGAGAGCCACACAAATAAGATGATTCACGCAAGCGAGAGATCTCATCTCTGCGCTYTCAAGGCACAGACACCAGGAAGCACTTTTAGCTGCTGTGTGAARTCCACACTCAAGGCCATACTCCAGATTAGGTCTATAACTGTGAAGGTAATTACACCARCTACAAGGTTTTAAGCCTTCTTGAGCAGATAGGAACCTTTTCACTCTTCCCATACCCTCAGATACTAACCAATATCCCATACACATGATTTTCACATACTGTACTCACATAGACAGAAATACTCTCCAATGCTACAAAAGGCATTCATCAAGCACAAGTAAGAACCACAACAGAGAAGGGAATAAAACCACAGAAATATCCCACYAGACGGTATCAAAACAGTCTTGCCTCATACTTGTGATTACAACTGACTGCCCACTCAACTGTCAACAGTCATTTTACACACTTGCTTCACAGGCTCTGAGCTGTTCATCCATCAGTGAACCAAATGCCCTCTTTGACTCTATAAAGCCCTTTTTGGGCTTCACATCTGACCTTAAAAAAGGAGACAGACAGACAGAAYAATGAGAGAAAAACAGCTCAGCTGTGGAGAGTGAAAGCAATTCATGAGAGGTAAAACTCAACATCCGTTTTGCACAGGTGAAGACAGCAGAGAATCAAGCTTTGTGAGGTCTTTCAGCTTTTCAGCCACCTTGTCATCTCATCTTCACACATCTGCTTTTGGCTGTGTTGTTGCTAAGCAAAGCAGATTCCTTCATCTCACTGCTACAGGCTGTGATGAAGCTCCATCTCAGTCTCAAATGGAAAACAAGACACTGCAGCATCATTTTCYCTTGCTTTCTGGTTGAGCAACACTCCAGTGGTAATTCTTCTGCCTGAAGATGCCATGAGAAACCTGACAAAAATACCCCAAACCAAGTACTCAGGTATTCCAGTAGCCCCAGATCTCACTTACCTTTCAGCATACTAGGAGAGCAATCCCACAACACCCTTTGAATGAAGTTAGCATAAGCAAGTAGAGGAACTTCCTACAGTTCTCAAGCAAGTAACCATTCTGCATGCAATGGAATTTGAGGACAGGAGAGTGAGTTTACATTGATTTTCTTATGAAGAGATAATAAAAGAAATGAAGGCATAAAAGGGTAGAAGGGGGACTAAGAATGTATAAAGAAGACATTATGGTGCAGAATATCATTTGCATGTCCAGATCTTCTCAGAGAAGGGCTTTCTTGTCAGCCTCTGAATTTTGGATGATGGTTAAAGATGACAAACTCTCTGCTGTTGACATTCAYCTTACCAAAAAGATGACGATGCTTGTTAGGACTGTCAATCAAGAAACTTAGAGACTGTATACAGGTGAAGTTGTTACCCATCTTTCTGTATATCCATGGAATAAACTAAAGAGATACAAAGAAAAAAATGGCAGTATGGTGTGTATAYGTATGGTCAAAGAAGGAGTTTGCTGAAGCAGTTCAAAATCTCCAGACTCTTCCCTAGGACGGAACTTCAGCCTCAGATTAGAGAAGAAGAAAAAAAGTAAGAATGTGCTTTTAGACACACTGTAAGTGGAGGAAGACATAAAAACCTAGAAAGGTAACGGTGGATATACATCAGAGATTTCACTTGGAAAAAAGCTGTTGATGATTTATCTTCCTTTAGAATACTAATACACATGCACACCATCTCCTTCATCTGATATGTAAAACACAGTTTTCCATTTCCATGATTATTTAAAGGGTACATGACTAAATATTCAGAGCGTATGTAATCTGCAGCCTTGTACAAAGCAGCAAAACATCTGAGTAAAAACACTGACATTTCTAATTTATGGAAAACAGTGCAACTGTTCCTAATATTGAAAGTAACTCTGCTGTCTCTGCTGCAAGCTTTCAGAAGATAAAGGTCAAGGGATATTGTGAGAACAGAGGCCCAGAATACTTTTGTTTTCTTTTCCTGGAATAGTTAACACCTGTGATTCCAGCCCACATCAAATGGCTTATTCTTCTAGCTAAGGTGTTTGTAGCYATCCACAAATTGCTGGCAGTGATTACCTTATAATGACTTAAAWTTTTAAACGCTCTGACTAGAAGAATGTTTAAAACCTGTGAAGAACTGTAGGCTACATCCTCTGCCTTTCTTATCCCCACACAGCTACTGCTGGTTTTCAAGAAWTGATGGGTCTCCTGGCCAATGTTAGATTTGGGATCTTTTTGGTTTTCTAAGAAACATGATATTGAAGTAAGTCAAATGCTCTACAAAACTACTTAAAGAATTAGGAGATAGATAGGTTTAGTGGATGTATGCTGATTTACTTCACTTCAGTGTTTGTGTTGCAGTATTTATCAGAGGTTGCAGTTATATGCTGATGTTTTTGAAAGTCCAGTTTTCAAAAATGGCCTTAAAAGGGAGTTCAGGCATGTTCCTTGAATTGTTTTTGCTTTCTTAGAGGAAACAAACAATAAATTTAACTGAGATTGTTACTATAAGCAAAAGTTATGTTTCTGTGAAAATATTTCCTTCGGGAAATTTGTTTTTACTTGTTGTAAAATACTCAAATGTTTAAGGATTTAAGCCTGGCTAGGCTTAATGCAGAATCAAGACAAGGAATTAGTTTTTCCACAAAGTTGGTCAACATTTAGAAGGTGCTTAAAATCAAGGGAATTCTCTGCTACAAGGGGCCASGACTGGACCAGGCCACAGATGTTCTTTTTCCTCTGACAGATGTGGTAGTCAATTGTTGTGCTGACCCTCAATGTACCTATATATCAATAATCTGAACACCAAAATGAGGAGTCCAGACATCTTCATCCGGTCTTCTCCAAGGGAGAGAAGACTGTTATTTCCCCCCAAGACCACACAAAAAAATARAATTTTAGAACCCTTTATAACATATACATTAACACACAAACATTAGACACAAACATTAAGTATTAAGTATTAAGCATTAAGTATTARGACACAAACAACCTGGAAAAAAACTTTTCTGAGCCTGCTGTTGATGTTGACAAATGCCCCTCCCCCCCCAAAAAAAATGTATTTTGGCAGATGATCAATACTTAGAAACAAGATCCTAATACAAATGAAAGAAGAGATKTAAGAAGAGCAGTAGTATGATTGTGAAACCTTCCACTAACACAAGAAAAATAATCCAAGGTTAACTCTAACCTTGTTCTAGTTTTTTATKAAGCCTGAGGGAGACAGGAAACACTTTTTGAAGAGTCACCTGCAATCTCTTTATTCCCCATCTACACATACATGGTTACTTCTTGTATTTTTTTTGTCTTTCTCCAAATCTCTTTGGTTAAAGGCCCACAGGTATTTCCACTACAAACCAGATTCTTAAAACTACTTCCCAGAKGTTGTCATCTGTGTCTGGTTATTTTAACAGAGTTCAAATGTATTTTSACAAACAGTCTTTCTTCAAGAGGCAGCGCAGTAAAGACCTTTAATGACAGAACTATGTGTCATCTTTGCCTATGAGCATAAATTTGCACAGCGGGCAGTACGGTGAAAACAGCTTATCATCAACTCATCACCTCTCATCATTGTTAGAATGAAATGCAAATGGAAGCGAACATCACTTCAGTCATGGTTGTGAAAATTAGCATCTGTGACATTAACAGTGGCTCATTTATTATGCACTCAAAATTTCAGGGGGAAAGAAGAGAATATAAAACTTGCTATTTTCAGAACTGTACCAGTCTATACCTTTGAAATAAAATTAAAACCTCAGCTTTCCCCACTCAAGGATAAATCCTATTTAATATTCATTAACACTGAGCAATCTCTTCAGTGCAGATCTTGTCCTACAGAAGATCTAATTATGTCATGAATTATTTTTGGTGTTTGCTGTACCTATTTTCTAGTTTCTGTTCTTTAATATGTATTCCCTATTAGAGAATGCCGCATAAGCCACAGTTTGAGAAAAAAAGCAGCACCAGAAAACTTGCTTATAGCATCTGTCCRCACTACAGGCTCCAAACACTTAGCCAAGTGATAAACTTCACTCAGATGACAAATCCTGTTGAAATCAATGGGATCACAACTAATTTACTCATTTAAGTGCCTTCCGAATCAGGCCTTCTGTGAAGAATATATACAAAGGGGAAATCCTGGCCTTATTAAATCTATGGCAAAATGTGCAGTGATTTCCATGGAGGCAGGTTTAATTTAAAGCTTATAAAAAGTAAAATTGTTGGTATAAAATAGTACTAGGGAATAAAGTTGCACAGTAAAATATTTTCTTGCATCAGATTTGCCTCTTTATTCTCATAATCCTGAAAATAACTAATAGCTTATCACCTAAATAAAGTATCATGGATGTAATTAGAAGCTTGAACATCTTTTTGCCTAAGCAAAATATAGTGACACTGACCCTGAATTGTTGAACCTCAAAACTAAGCTGARTGTCAAGCACTAAGTGTATTTGGAAGCAGAATAAGAGAACTAAAWTTTTTCAAGCCTTTAGCATAAATATAGCTCTGCTGTCATGTAAAATAATCACACAAGACCTTCTTCAATTGAGCCGGGAAAAAATGGCATAAAGTTGTATTTGCTTCAGTTTGAACTAAAGTTGAGAGTCATCATGCAGTTCTTAAATTTACCCTATTTGTAGGAATTTCGGAGAGAGAAAGAAAGGAATAGGTGTGCAAGACCAATGCAGGGAGCTTTTACAGATTATTTGCACCTCCCACTATCATTCACACCTGGTCAAAGGTGTAAAACAGTGCAAAGTGGAATGCAGAGTAGCTGCAAAATGCTTTAAAAAGAGGACTAACATTTTTTGTTCTTGTGGTGCCACGCTATGGTGCTGCCCAAAGGATAGAAGAGAGGACTTGATCTTCTATTATTTCTTAGAATGGTTATTTACTGCCTTTCTAAACCTGCTTCACATTGTTCCCCAGACACATACTTGGAAATCTGTAATGTCATAAGCGCCAAAGGCTAAAATATAGGTGATTTCAGACGATGTTGTTTCCTTCTCTAAAACAACTGTCCTTCTCCTCTACTCTCTAAGAAGCTCAGACCCATAGCTGAAATACATCTAGAAAAAGCATCCACCCCCCTGCGTGTTATAATAATCTTTTGCTTTGCAACTAAAGCTCCACATTTATGGGAGCCCTGGGCTATCTCTGCAGTGAGCTGCTGGGTCTGAGGCTGAYGGGGAGATCGGTGTGACTGTGCATCGCATGGCTAGGTGCAAGACCTAGTTTGTTTGACCTCTCCAGCCCCAAAATAATACCATAGCTCAGAAGAGCTACACCAAGTAAAAAGTCCTGTCCTAGCTGACTGCAAAGAAAGGGGGGGGGGCAAGAGAGGATGGAAAGGAGGCACTGAAAGCGAGCTGCCTCTTGTTGGATGCATTGATGGGAGGTGCACAGAATCCATTAGGACAGAAAAGTCATTTAAGGACCTGGACAGAGAGAGAGGTTAGAATAGAAAGAGGGTAGGTTTGAAAGAGATGGCTGAACCCTACAGATAAACTGAATTTCTCCRAAAACATTTACAGTATTTTTAAGCCTTAGGACTTTTCCTTCAGATTTCAACYGTAYRGGYCCTTAGCTGATGTATAAGGTACAAAGGGATAATTCCACAGCAGGAAATGCAGCTACAATGTTAAACATTAGCAAAAGATCAGAATCCCTCCAGTACCTCTTTTGAAAACACATCTCCATAAGCTGGTAGTCAATTTAACCAGATGGATTAAAAAATAAAAAATTGTTACAACCCTCTCCCTGCAAACCCCACAATTTTTCTTTACATTTTATGAGATACAGTATAATTCAGGATGACACCATGTGTAGAAAATTTTTGCTCAAAATTGAATATTTATTTAGTTTTTATATAAAACATATGCTAGTTTTATAATACATAATCCCTGAATATGCATAAGCTGCCAGAAATGTGAAGTGGTTATTACTGCAGTACTATAGAAATACTGTATAAGGAATAATTACTCTATAAGTAATAACTATGAACACTGATATTTCATAGCAGTGGACAAGTAGCAGCCTTTTAATAGCAGAAACTGAGAGCTGTAAGATGCTACTTTTTATCTAACTAGCATCTAACACATCTGCAGAAGTCCCTTAAGCAATACAAAAATAAGCAAGGTAAAGTAAATGCATTTCACACTGAGAACAGGCAYCTAGATACTGAATATCTACAGTACTCCTGCACTGCCCATTGACTTGCCCACCACTATGAAAAGCTTCATACGGATAAGGACAGCAGATTGCCTAGAGAGGGGTTGACAYCAGCCTTGCATGGTTTTCCTTCATCCCCATCAAAGTGCATAACTGGATGCCAGACACTCTTCTTGGACATCAGCTACGTACATACATGGGACATCTACATTTCACATTAGGAATTAATACAAAAATAAAGACTTAAAAAGATAAAATACTTAAATTAATTCACAGAAATTCATACAAATGGTAAAGACAACTGGTCACTGTGGATAAGATTCAGTTGCCTAAAAGCATAGTTTGGGTGTCATCTTAGAGGGCCTAAGGTAGCAAACCTGACCTTCATGCAACACTCCAGATCATGGTTCTCCCACAGGTCTTGTGTCCTATCTGCCAGCCCCCTGTGAATGTCCTGGGTACACTAGAGGGCCTAAGATGGCCACCTAAAGGCAAGGGGAGATAGCCCAAGGCCCCCACCATGACAACAATATCCTGCCCTGGGAGTATAAGGACATACCTGAATTTGTCTGTGTAAAAGCAGGGTAGCCAGGAAATTATCTAAGGAAGTCACTTGCGAAATTCTGTAACTTCTGCCATGAGGTAAAGACCTGCGCCACATGTTACCCAATTCTACATTGAGTAAGTTAGGTATCCGCCTTGCTTAAATGATGCACATTCCGAAACGTGCTTCAATGAACTAAGATAATATATTTTGTGTGATGGCTGGGGCTCTCTCCTCCCACACCTTTTTTTGTGAATAGCACCTTCAGCAAAACATTCTCACTGTGGAAAGTTCACACAACTCTGTGCAAACGTGGGCCTACAGGAGGTGAAGTGTTTCAATCCTGAGCCACTTCACCAGGACCTTTCAATTTTTGTAAATATTTACAATAGACAAAATCAGCACAGCAAAGTCAGCAGGTCTGACAATCCAGCATTCTGTTTAGACACATTTTATCCCTGCTTTAAACATATGGTGAATCAAATCCATGAACTTGATATATATTTTTTGAAAAGCCACAATACCAGCATTTTAATAGCRTGGCGTGCATTCATGAATGAATAACCAACCGTGGGAAAAAAAATCGGTTGTTTGTTAAGGAAAGTATTACTCTGGAAGATAAGAATGGCCAAACCTGGATTTTGCCAATATTTAACAGAAAAAAAGTAAAGCCTATCCACAGAGTGTCTCATGCTCGTTTCTTGTTTAACRTATCATTTCATTACCTAGTACTTATACTGCTTCCCCACTTATAGAGTGATAATTGAACATAAGAAAATACATAACATATAAACAATTTAAATGCTTAAAAAACATACAAGGCAATAATCTAGAGCTGTTTCAAATCTATGGAAAAAACATTAATTTTAATCATTAATGAATCATAGTCTGAAACTGCAAGTGTGATACATAAAAGCCAGTGCTGGGTAAAGCCAGAAAATATTCTTGATGAAATAGTCTGCAGTATTCTTTCAGTACTCAGAAGTCAGAAAGTCAGGTATATTCCCAAACAATGAGAAAATAGGTCCATAAGCTAGCTGACACTGAGTTAAGAGCAGAGAGATGCCGAAAGGGGCTTTCTAATCTTAGTTAAATTTTCAGCACTGGCAATTTGAAATAGAAATGAAAACTGAAGGGTTTGGGTCTAGCAGTAGTCATTTCTCTCCCTGCTCACAATACACTTTTAAAGGCCATTCTGCACCTAGTCCTAGGGACTGAGATAAATTCCCAAGGCAGGATACATACTTATGCGTCTTGGAAAACACTTAACTTTCTGTCTTGCAACATTAGATTGTAGAAAGTGTCCACTAWAGCACGTTATCAATTCATTCAGAGTATTTCTTTCAGGCTGAAAGTATAAGCATTTCCAGAAAAGTGAAGATAATGAGCACTGATTGCCAAGGGCCCTCTCCTCTTTTTGTTATGATGATGAAAAAGCAAATTTATTAAAATAAGCTACAAACTTAATAATGTTTCTTATCCATCACTAATTCTCACGTGCTTTCTTGGGACATCCTCAGATAAAAAGGGAGATAGGGGATTTTTGTGAGCCCCTCTGTTAAAGCACTGACACAGAAMATATCACAATGGACAAAGACCMCTACCAGGACCCTTTAACACAACAACAGCACCTTCATAAGAATGATTYCTTGAACTGGATCATTACATTTCTAAACTGAATATATACAAATAGATTATGGAGATTATACCAGTGAAACACTGTCCAACACATCAAGAAATTCTGAAGTACTCATGGTCATATTTTCCAGCTCCACATTTCTGTAGAGGCTGCAAAATCTTCAGAGCTACTCTGCTGCATTATGATCAGTCTTGGACCCTTTCAAACATCTTGTAAACACTTCCCTTAAAAATTGTGAAGAATTCCCTTTATTGTTAATATAACTCAAATGTTCCTACCTTCGGCTTTTGAGTCTTCTCCTTATCAGACACGTTGGATGGTTTTCTCTTCAACATGTTTAATTCAGGTTTATCCAACAGATGGGCAACTGCCTCTAGTTTGCAACCAAACTGAGTACRACAACACGTACTGCACAAGTGTACATCAGTTACAGCAGTTCCTCATTCTGTCAGGATGTGACTTCAGCCAGCCACTTTGCAGAATGGGTGAGCAAGCTGAAATAGTTGTTTGGGGAGGGAGTTAGGAAGGAAGAGAGGAAGTGACGGGGAAAGAGAAAAGTGCACTAAGGAGCATTACTGAAGATGGGGACAGGTTCAGAGTGAGAAATGCTTTAAGGGTATTCCCTTCGGTGTCACCAACAGGTCTCACTAAGACTTTGCACAATCTCAAGAAAATGAAAATCCACCTCTTCTCTCTCATTTCTCCCCCGCCCCGCCCCAGCCTTGTGGCACTAACTGCACCCTTCATTTCAACCTTTGCTGGAACTAAAATGTGAAGAAGTTGTACTGCTGTTTGAGCTTCAAGCAATTCTGTTTTCCAGAAGATTTGCACTGCACTATGCTACCTCATTGAGCTGTTCCTTAACTCCTCCCTTTCTTAGCTCTATAGCAATGCAGTAACTGCAGAGAGATTAAAGGACACTATTTTGCAGAAAAAGAACACTTTCTAAAGCCACCTTTATCCCCCACCCCCCATAGCAGAATATTTTTTGGCCTTTAACCACAAAATTTGGACACCCTGAAAGGCCACTTCTCAGTCCTCCACTGTCACTGATTTGATGGCAAAGTTAGAGGGCRAAGCAGCAAGTCTTACAACAAAGAATCAGAGGAGAATAACAAATTTAAGTCCTTTTTTTCTGCCTTTAAACACAGCCAAGAAGCTAAAAAAAACCAGTGGAGGTATTAAGACTGAGCTTTGAACTCATGCTTCATTCTGTTTGATATTATTTGCMAAAGTCAAACAAACAAAATGCCTGAGTATCCTAAAATCACTTATTTAATTATGAACAATTGCCCACAAAACCTGAAACCATCCCAGATTCCCTACTTTTTGCTGAAAGAGGGAGATGAATTCTCAATTTCAAACCCAAAACTTTTGAGTCACACATGCAGCTTCAATTAAATATTGGTTCAATGTTCTACAAATGGATCAAGAAAGCTATTTCAAAGTAAGCTGTAGAAAGAGCTACTGAATAAAATGAAAGAAAATCTTTGGTAAAATTTCTTTTTTTTTCAAAATTTTGGTAATATTTTTCCAAAATGAAAATATATATTTTTTCAATCAAATCTACTTTAAGTATCTTAAATTTCACACAGGTAAAAACTCTTTTAAAAAAGTAATAGTGGAGGTCTCTTGCACTGAACAAAGACTCACAAGCTATTCTGAGACCAAATACTCAGTGCACGTATCTCAGTAAAACTCATCTTAATGCCAGCCTTTTAATATTAGATCTGGTGAGATCAAACGTCAAGGGAAACTAAAACAAAAAAATATATTAAGTGAAAACCAAAAGAATTGATATTTGAAAGATGGTAAGTGATGCACAGATCTTATTTCTTAAAGTTGCCTTTCTCAATCCCATAAAAACTTTTAACTTTTTGAAACATGAATGAAGGTGACAGTGCTAGATAGGCAAATAGGACCTCTGCTGAAAAGCTCTCCTCTGCCACATGAATACTCTAGAGAAAAGACACTACTCATCAGATGAATTCTCATATCAATTTTCTATTTGGACTAATATTTATATATTTAAGTAAAGTTTTGGAGGCCTTCTTGGATTATGATGGATAGGCAACTGAATAGACTGAGACTAGCTAATGAAARAATAATTATTTTTTTATTAATAGCAAAATGAGGTTTTCTTTCTCAGACCTTCTAAGAACTAGTGGGTAGTAAGGGAAAGAGGAACTAGGATTAATGAACAAGACTACCAAATACAATGCAAGCTTATTCTTTGGGTTAGCTGGATTGCAATGGAGTGCATGTTGAAGCTTAACCCTTCAACTAAGATATTTCATTTCCCATTTTAATCAGAGCTACAGTCATTTATATAAGAGCTGATTTTTTTATTTAATAATAATGAACTGTGAGAGGTATATCTCTTTCATATATCTGATAATAACATTTGAGAAGTCAATTTAAATTTCATACCATAAGGAGGTTTTACCATGGATATTTAATCAACCTTTGTAATTCAGTAATTTAGGGCCATATGTTATTATAAAAGTTGTATGTATGTTTATAGTAATTAAACTTGATTATTTATCCACATACATGTACCATGCAGTATATTGCTTTTCTCTATAATCTGATCCAAACATCAGGTTTGTATTAGACTGTGCTGATCATTTGATTGTGATTTTCTGTCTCAGGCCACTGTTAAAATCTTCATGATTAATAAAATGGGAACTCATCTGAAGAGTAATATATGAGCTTCCTTTCTGTAGAATATTTATTGTTAAACAGGAAGAAAGAGGCCATTTCAAGAGATATAGTATCCACCCATATCTATTTCCTTTCCTCATCCACATATCAGAAAAATTATAGCAGCTTCAAAGCTGACCTGATTATGTTCTTGCCCTTGGAAAGTTGACCCACACACTAGTTTTAAAAAGTAACAAAGTGAATAAAAATCAAACATATATAACACTAAGTTCACTTAATTTAGTTAACCAATACATTTCAAAGAGGGTTCTTCTGAATTAAAAATTATTCTTATTAATAAGCTTGGTGCTAATATCCTCTGTATTTCAAGGTGATTTTAAAAGAATGAATGTGTGTAAAATTAAATTAAAAATTTTCCTATTCTGTGTTCTGTTAGACATGCTTACAGGGAATTTGCTCCTTTTCCTTCCTGCTCTTTGGGCCTGATCTGAATCCTAGTGAAATCAGTAGAAGTTTTTCAGCTGAATCTGATGGGGCTTGAATTCCATCCTAAAATACCTAGACAGTGCTGCTCTTCTCTCTGGAAAGTCTTATGTGGAAAAAAGTTTTCCACTTAAACATAATTAAGAAGAATCCATGAGAATTATTCTGTCAATAATTTATAAGAGGCAGCATGCATTATTATCATGCACTCAGTTTTTTTAAAATGGCACATGGATGGCCCTGGATACTTGAGTGCTTTATGTGTCGCCCACATAATATCAAATGCAGCAGCGATGCCATATCGCCTCAGCGGCTCCATCCAGTTACCTTACCTTGAATGGAGAGGTCACTTCCAGGAATGAAAGTGTAAACTTATCAACTTGTAAACTTATATACTTGAAAGGATATTCTGATAAAACCAAAAGTCGAATGGAAAGGAATGGTTTAGCATGCTGGTCATCTGTCAAAAAGTGAATGAAATGAGACACATTTTTTTTTCATATTAGCAACACGTTTCTTCATAGCCCATCACAGAAATCTGGCTCCCAGTTTAAATAGATACTGAGAGATACCTCTGGGCTGCCATTGCTTCCCTTTATGTTCAGCAGTCCCAAACTATGTTGCTCTTTTTTTTATTATTATTATTTTTATTTATTTTTTATTAAAGTAAGAATTGCATTTTGTAGTGGAGAAGGAGTCACTACTTTTATAGCCCTGCTTAGATATTACAAAAGTCTCAGAATAGCAAGTACAGCTGAGTGAATCATTTGCAGTGAATAATTTACTGAACAAATTTAGTCCTTATTTCCTCAAGGAATGATCCTGAGCAGAACACAATTTCCTCAAATGTATTAATTATGGGTCAGAACATGGCTAGATACTTCCCTCTCCTGGTCTAATCTGTGCCAGGGTCAGCCACGGTGACAGTCACTGTKATTTGCCAGTACAGAGCCTGTTCTCTCCATAAATGATCATAGCAAAGATGCTGCAGAAACTAAAAGGAACAAGTGTGGAAAAGTGAAGTTAAGCCCTTCCTCCTCTGCAGCAGCCCATGAAAGAAGCCAGATGTTGCAGGCTGGGCTGTCTTTGTAACTATTTAAAATAAACACTGACTTTTTTCTTTTAACTCCAGAGACTGAGGCTGTGATTTTCTATGAAGCTGCTGGGGAACAGAGCTGGATACTTAAGGTCCCATTTTTAAAACTCACTGCAAACTGTAAGCATTCAGTACTTAGCACTTCAAATTGGTCTGTAAAGCTTAGGGGCTTTTTTCATGCACCAAAGTGTGTAATTTCCTATCAAATAGGCACCCATGTGCTTTCTAACAGAAGAAAAAATGAAGAAGCTACAGAAACTCAGAATCTTTGAGAGGCAAGACAGGATTAAAGAACATTTTGAGCCTACACCCTTGCTTTAGTACAGAATTGAAAATCATCTTTGTCTGTACCCTGTATCAAGACTCCTTTCTTGTACAAAGTGTAATTCTTACAAAGCCTGCAGAAACTGGCTATTCAGCAAAACCAATAACTAAGTATCTCAAGTTTGCATCAAAAATTTGACCTTCTCTAAATAATTTAAAATCATGCCATACATTCACTGAAACAGCATCAGGGAACAACCACAGAGTAGAGTCCAAGTTTATTTAGGCCACAGTCAGGATGCAGAGCAGCAGGAATACCCTCATCGTGCAGAGTCTCTGAATGCTGGATTCAGCCACTCGGAGACTCTCAGTCTTCCTTCTCTTCTTGAAAAAAATAATTTTGTGTTTCTCTTCTCTCTTATGCTAATCCTTTGCCACTAAGGTCGACAGAATCACAGTGAAATATAGCAGGGGCAGGCTACAGAGTGTCACTACCAAAGCTCCCACTGAATTTAAAGGCATGTCTGGTACAAACAGCAGTTGCTACTGGATGAGTAAGAAAAACTCTCTCTTTGCCGGGCTCTCAGAATATGTCCTTGGCACGCTTCCAACATCTCCTGGCCTAAAGGGGAAATGAAGTACCAAAAAGTTATCTCAAACTTTGATCCCAACACATTCTCTTGTATTAACCTTAGATGAACAGATCAGTCATACCTACGCTATGTCAGGTTAGCACTAACACTAATAAAAATCTATACTATTGTGACAGAAGGATTCTCAAGGAGATTGGCTTTCACCTATTGAACAAATTCCTCTCTTATTACCTTGAAGACTAAGAGTCAAAGTTGTATTTATATCTTCTAGATATTCCTGTTGGGAAAACTGAAAGTCAGCAAGGTTGGTGTCTTGTAAAACACAGCCACTGGCTTATCCAGCATCTGTGTAATAATTTCCAACAGATATATGTGCGTCACTGGTGGTTTTCCTGTACAATTTATTGTAAGCAGAACACACATTTTACTAGCTGTGACAAATAACAGAAAGTAACTGGCAGGAGGATTCTGCTGTGAGTTCAGGTATGTGAACAGCACTCTTTCTCAGAGTGAATGTTAAAATGTCGTTAAAAGCTGYATTGCAATGTTAATGCCTAGAACTTCTCACTGGAGTCTGTTAGTGAGCCCTGGGATTACTAATCAGCTACACGAGCATTTTATCTATTTAATTTGCAGGTTTATACAGCTGCAGCTCAGCCTCCCTGAAATGCATTTACAAATAAAGAATGATTGCTGCCTTGCAGATCTATTCAGAAAGCCCAGATATGAGATTTTCAATAAAGAGAACTCACATAAAAACATATTTAGGCTGTGTTACATGCAAAACATGACACGCTTCATTCGGCATTTTGAAGATCACTTTAGCACGTAAGCACTGGCAACGCAGCAAGGGATTTTTTTCTAGGTATGTACATGATGTCTGCCTGCCTATCTCTGATTAGAATCAAGATCAGCAAAAGTTAAGTTCTGATTAACTGTAACGCGCAGCCTGCTGTCAGGAAACTCTTTGTAGTTTTAGCCATCTTTTGCCAGTAAACATCTCCTGCTGAATTTCTTCAGTGATGTCAAAATGCCAAGTTGCTGCACCACCGTAGCATTAGAACTGCTGTTTAAATGCTAACTTGAAAAGGAGCAAAGGGTAGTACACTCCGTATTCACTTGCATGGCTCCAAAATTTCATTTTGCTTCTAGTGGAAAAGGCTATTCTTCCTTTCTCCTTCAACATGGTTTCAAGTTGGTAAAAATCAAAATTTGGAAGTGATAGAGGGGGGACAAGATGGCTTTATTTGTAGTTGTTTATTTTCTTTCTACTCATCTACTTGATGTGATAGTCAATTGATTGATAGCCAGCAGAAACAAAAATGCTTGATTGACAAACTTTTGTGATTAGCTTCAAGCTTAGATTGATTTTCTTTTTCTTGAAACGCTCTGTATAGAAGCTTTGGGCTCATTTGTTTTTTGCTCAGTTGCAACACGTGCTTCAGGTACTAACAMTGGTAATATCTTCAAAATCAAGCAATAATGTGGGTCAAACTATTTCTATCAACAGACCTGCCAAATCTCAYGCAATGAGAACAGGACTCACACAACGGATTTGCATCTCACACTGGTGCATTTCTAGGTCTGAATCTCACTGTGTGAAGGTCTCTCTCCTTCTCTGAGGCCACTTGGCATATGCAGCTGGTGGCCCGACCTGTGATCTGCTAACCATCCACTGCCAGGGAATGCRGCTGTGGAGGATGGGCAGACTGCAGGTGGTGCTGAGCTCTCTCATGTAGGAGGAAAGGCGCGTTGCCCACCAGAGTGTGGCACTTGGGCCTCCCTGGCACTGGAGGGAAAACACCTGCCCACCCTGCATAAAGGCAATATTGGGGCCCTGATGTTTAGGTTTGGATCTGCCTGCCTGAGCTCAGAGTCGTGCAGGCATCTGGATGCAAGACAGCTCAGCAATGGCCTGCACCTCCTTCACTCGGGAGCTATTTGTARGCTAGTCTCTCACCCTTGGCCTTTGCCTGAGCTACCTGGTAGCTCTATGTGTGCTAGTCTTGCACCTTTCTGGTCTTGATCCTGGCTGACTTGACTTCTTAGCTTGATCGTGTACCAACCTCACTGATACGGGCTGCCCTGGTGGTCGCTGCACCCATCATCGATCATGGGTGCTGCCCCTAGCCATGCCCTGCTCAGTGAGGAGGCTGCCCTGCCAGCCTCACTGTCACTTTGGTCTCGCTGCTGGCCTCCCCTTTTGGGGCAGCTTGTCTTCGTTGCTCACCAACATGGAAATGAGCTGGGAGTGGCTCTTCGATTCAAGGGATTTGGAAGAACCAAGATAGATCCAGGCCTGCAAAAAAGGCTTTTGGGTTAGCTAGGCTCAAAGAAAGCATTTACCTTGATGGTAACAGGCTCCTTGAGCTTCACTGGGAGGCTTCAGGCTCAGGCTGAATAATCAGAATTGAATAAATTGCCTCAAGTCAGCTGCACCTCACTAACTGACTGGGAACATGCTCTTAGCCCATCACAAAGACGAAGTAAAACACATTCACATAAGGATTTAAGATAATGTGTTTTATCTCAGGCTTACTGTGGACTAAAAGCACTCACAGGGACAGTCATGGTACTTAACAGGTATAAGATAATTAATTATGTTTCAGTAACCTGTCTTGGAGGGCAGAGAGGGTGGAATAAGAAGTGTCTCCCCTATATCTGAAATCTGTGCTGTGTGGAAAGACAGATGCATACTTTGAATCTCCACAAACATCCTACTCTAGTCCTGAGTCCCCTCTGCCAATTTTGATTATTTTCAATGTATTATCAAATTCTTTTCCTTTTTCTTTCCCACAAAGTATATGAGCGTTTTGGCTCAATCCTTGCATACTACTTCTCTAGAGAGGTTTTTTATTACCTTACTCTTACATATCGGATCCTTGTTACTTCTCTTGCATACATTATCGTGTGTGTCTTTTAGGTCCTCTCCTTGCTGCTGCCAAAGAAAGCAGAGGTAGATGAAAGAACTACAAAGCTTTTCCCTCCAACTGCTCCATGATCTTCTACTGAGCTACAGACTGGAAGAGCAAACTCGAGAATATAGTCTCACTCAAGGAGTAGTGAAACTCTGAAAGTTAGCTTTAGGTATGTTAGTTTACAGAAAAAAAAAATCTTCATATGCATAAAAACTGGTAAAGACTGGTAAAACTGTGAGGTAGCTCTTCTAGTTTGGGAGGTTAAGGCTCACAAAAATCTTTGAATCACCTTTGGGATCAAGCACCCCTGTAAACTCAGATGATAAAATAAAATCACTCTCAGGTAGCATACACACAAAAACTCATTAAAATAATAATAAGAAAAAGTTTTAAAACCAAAGATCGAGGACTTAGAGAAGGCAGAATTAATGTTTTCTGTGTAACCTGAATCTCGCCCCTTTGCATGTATGTTTTATGATACAATTTTAATTGTGTGATTACTTATTGAACTTTCTCCACTGAATCTCTGATTCATTCAATGTGAAGGCTGAATCTGAATGGAGGTATCAGAGCTTGCAAATAAGCTGTTTGAACTTTTGCTCTCCTGTGGCACAAATGGGAATGTGTGTTCTTGTTCTTGCAATAACCATCTGATGTGCAAAATAACACGCTATCCCCATCTTGCAAATGGGGCCTGAGGCAGACAAGTTAAGTGATTTGTCTAGTATCACGTAGGAGGTCTACAAAAGTGTAGGGAAWTGAATCTGCATTATCTACATCCTTAATCACTGGATCATCATTCACAGTGTTAAGATAGCAGAATGTTGCTATGGAGTATGGGACTAGGGACCTATTTCTTCAATATAGTCAGTGCACACTAAGAAAGTGTGTTAAAATGTATTTGYTTTGCAGTTGACCACTGACTACAAGTACTCCTCAGTTTTTGACCTCATGGTTAGATGTGCAGAAAAAATGAGYGCATTTAGTTGCAAGTGAAGTTTGGGGAGCTGGACTCTATAATTTTCAAGGCTTTCAGACTGAAAAAGAACATCCTGGCTACTTTAAAATGGTCATCCAAAATGAATTGATTTTGAGCGCTTCCATTTGTCCATCTCCAGCTGTAGGATGTAAGCTTTATATATCTGAGGACAAGAATTGTCACAGCTGGCATTGCAGCTAATGCCCTAGTGCTCTGTCATAACTGAGAGCACATGTACTGCTGCATTGCTGTGCTGATTAATTTTTAGGTGGGTCATGTGAAAGCAAGGATGATCTGTGAGAAAGGAAATCCATGTATTATTAAAACACCTACACAATCCAGAACTAAATATAGAAGACACAAAAATATCTGCAATAAAGTCTCTCTCATGATCTTAAACTATCTGAACTCTTAATTTTCCTACTTCCCACGCACTGTTTGTCGTCATTTCTTGTAGCATATTTTAAAATGCAAGTTGTAAGTGGAAGTGAACAAGAAGTTTCATGTTGTTTAAGCTAATTAACTTGGTTCCTTCACAAAAATATTCAGCCAGATTTCTTCAAATGGATTACAGTGTAAGCACTTCCAACAAGAATTACGTTCAAGTTTCCAATTTGCTTTGCTCATGTATTAAGGAAGGTGAACTTTTTCAATCAGTTAAATGTCTACAGAAAATCAGTCCAGAAATTTTCATTACCATAGGTGAATTCTTTTCAAAATAAAAGGAAATATTCAGGTACCAGACATTGTCCAGTTCTTACTGAAAAGCCTTGTCTCTGACTTCTAATGATCTGTTCATGTACTTGAAAGTATCTAACTAGCAGAATTAGGGATGTGTATCCATTGTTTCACTTATCCCCTTATTTTTCAGGCACTATTCTTCATTTTTCTTGCAGTTCTTTTTCAAAGCTGGATAAAAACCCACTACTCAAATTAAATTTTCAATTTCTAAAAACCAGTTTGAAATTATACAAAACATGCCCATCCACCTCTAGCTTAAAATATATTTGTCCTGTCTTTGGAGAATGTCATAACAGAAGTACTTCTTTTACTGGACTTTAAAACACATTGATTATAATAATGCTCCAGTGCTGGAAGTCTTAATGGCTTTCTGGCATTGAAAATCTGCATTCTTCCACTTATGCCATTGCTGAACACTGATATGATGTGACTTTTCCTACATTTCTATGGGAAGGAAAGGAAAACAACACTACTTTAATTTAATCTGATTTATGAAAGACTTATTTCACAAATAGGCTTTACAGGAACACTCTAAAGCATACAGATACGACTTACCAGAGAGAATAGTTAGCCCAATCTACACTCACAAAAGAAGCAAGCACACATAGTCAGCTCCTGAGCCAACTCAGAAACTCAAAATGAATGTTCCTTCAGTGAAAAGTAATTTAAATTACTTGCAGAAGACATGGAATATAAGGCTTCGATGTGTGCCCTGCTACCTACCACCTATATATTCCTGTAAATTAACAGGGCTGGCAATAAGGATCCTTGAGTCATCTTAGGCTGTGGCTTCCTTAGCCCTACATTCAATCAAATCCTTACCAAATTAGTAATGTAGGTAGCACTTCAGCTTCATCAGGGACATTGAAGAAATTTGAAGCTGGGCTTAATTATATTCCTGAATAAAGATGAGCATGCATAAAAGGTATACTGAGCTAACGCAAGCAAAATGAAAATTAAACATTTTGACTATAAATGGAAAGCTTGTCACCGACTCAACAAGCATAAGACGAGGCCAAAATCAAAGTTTTAAAAGTGCATCTGTACAGAAGAAAAACTGTAAGACTCTGTGTACAGAGACAAATTGCATTTAAAAAGTTGCAGTCTCAGACAGGCAGATCCCAAGCCATTGATGATGGCTTTATTGGTCAAAACCTTCCCGGTAGCACCAGGAGCTAACGTGCTAGTGTTACACATCATCAAAACACAGCTGTGTCACAGCTAAATCATTCATTGGGATCACTGTTCAACCAAAGTTATAGATACTTCATATTGCTTTCCATGATGTATGGGAAGAAATAATAATTCTTTATAAATTTGTTAATATTAAAAACAAAGAAGAAAAATRTCAATTATAAAATACTGGACTGACACCACATCCCCTGCATTTTCAAAGCATAGGTATCTAAAGTAGCAGACAGATAATACAATTTAATTTTCTTTTGGTATGCAAAAGTGCATCATTTTGGCAGTTCTAAGGGATGCTAACAGGAAGTCATCCTTCCATTAGATAGTGTTTTTTTTTTTTTTTTTATCAACAACTGCACTTAGTTTAATTATATTTTGACTCTTAGTCATGTTTAGTGTAGCAGGTAGATTCCTTTTTTCTATTACAAATTCACATGCCATTTACAAAGAGAAAGTATATGAAATGCACAGTTTTCTTCGTGTTTTCAACAGTTCCATCTCCCCTTCATACTGCATTCCCAACAGCAATACAATATAACCTTTCATTTCTCTTTCCAGCTCTAGCTTAGCAGTACCAAACAACTATGTCAGAAACAAACCCATGAAATCTTGTGAGAGGAATTAAAATGTCCTTCTACAGCTATGTGAAATCATATTAATGATGCTGCTGCATTTCAAAATATCTTGTACTATAAATAAATTCCCTTAAATATTTTTCTTTCTTATATATACTAGCAAATACTAGCAATCCAACTGTACAGAACAGCCCTGAAATGTCTGGAGGGAAAAGTTTGGTATTTTTAAGCCGTTTTGCAGAGTTAGGTATGTATGCCACTAAGATTAAGAGACAATATGATACTACTCCCTAGACAGCTATAAAAATTTCAATGAGGTGTTAAAATCTACAACAGGGCAAGAGTTAGCATAGTGAAAAGTAGTGGCATCACATTTTCCATATTTTTAAGTCCTGTTTTGAGATTGTATGGTCAAAGCAACCATAGAGGAAGACACTATTTTTTTGTGGAGATACGTAAATCCAGCCCACAAGATGCCAGAAGGTAGCTAAAATCATTGCATGATGCAGAAGGGCAGTGGTGGGAATTCCATATCAACACAGTTCAACAGTGCAAAGATAGCGAGGTTGGAAGAGTAGAGGTTGAATCAGATCCTCCCAGGCACCTCTCTTCCAAGCATAAAATTTGATGGATGAGGGCTTGTGCTTTAAGAGGTGATTTTTACTCATTTCATGTACTTAACTACAGCAAGCAACAGTCAGCAGCTTCCTTCTATAATAGTTTCTTAAATAAAGGTCCCAGTGACAGGAAACAAAGTAAGACTCTACAGACACTGAAGCACCAGGTAAATGAAAGCTCTGTAGCTTAAATTCACTAGTTTTCCTATGTGTTTAGCTGAGTTCATACCTTGTGTGGTATTTCAAGAAAAATAAACTTTGAACATTCAGTCATGGCACTTGGCTTTTCATCCATTTGAGAATCAAAGCCATTCAAATTTCATTAGCACTTGCCTGCAACAGACAACACTTACGAATATATCTCAGTCTCCATCCCTTCACTGGACTTAAAATTCTTAATAAGTGTTCACAAGCTCCAGGACAGGGTTTGGACTGGGAAATAGTGAATGCCTTTGAATTTTACTTTATGTTAGATTTAACTACACTGCTGATCCTTCTTGCCTCTCAGTCCATGTAACTCCACACTCTGCAGTTTGGGGAGTGCTCAGGGGTTTCTAGTGATCTCTTTGCACTCAGGAGAGGTGCTCAGTCTGCAAAGTGAAAGGCTGAGCTGGAGGACTCATGGAGAGAGCCAACTAACAGGTGAACTTAGCTAGAATGTTATAAAAAGCAACAGGAAACTTGTTTAGGGCTTGTAAATCAAGATATGAAGATACAGAGGGGCAGCTGGGCACGCTTTCATTTCTTAGAAAACAAATCCTGTTTTCATGTCTCAGCCACAGCCTATCACCTGAATACTCATCATTATGGTCCTCACTACTTTGTTTACTGCCATCCTTTCAGCTGGTCTTCCACTCACATTGGCTGTTTATCAGACTTTTGCTTCTGTGGGGAAAGACTTTGGACCTCAGCTTGCGTATGGATGAGCGTGGCTTCCTTAATACCAGTAGCATAAGGGATTTATACAAGGTAAGGATATAGCTCCCTATCCTGTCACTGAAATAGGAAAAGTAACAGCTTTGAAAAGCACCATTTATTACTGAAACTTGGCTAGAATGATTAGAGCATTTGAAAATTGGTGTCTCCAAAAAGCAATCTGGGGATTTCCCAATTTTATTATTAGTGCTATATTTGTGCCAAATAAGAATTCTATATATAATTGCTTTTAAGGCATGCTCACGGTTCTCTCAACAGAAAGATGTAGGCTGAGGAAAGAAAAAAAAAATGCAGAAAACAGTCAAACAGCTTAAGAAAACTGCTCAGCCAGAAAGCCCATTAAATCCTGCAATGCATTCTAGTGCACATGAGCAACAGCCATCTGAAATGATGTGGAAATCTTTCCTTAACCATTCTCTGGGCTGAGCTGGATAAATGCAGCTTTCAGTTCTGCAGTATCTTTTGCTGAAGAAGAATATTTTTTGTCCTGTTTGTTCATTCCCTCTCCACCCACTAACCTAGATAATGGTGATTGATCACTGGTGCCACAATAGCTCCGATAACCCACACAAACCTGTAAGCAATATACAGTGCTTAAATTGAGAACCAAGTTGATCAGGAAACAGCAAGTAGCAATATAGAGTGTAGAATATAAGCAATCATAGCAAGCAAACAAGGCTGTTGTGGAGCAGCTAGGAAGCAGAACGTTTTGTACAGAATATGTCTGGAAAAGATGGGACAAGAAAATGTCCATAAAATTGCTGAGGGGAAGAGCATTTTGACAAAGAACTAAGTGTCAAACTATGTGCATCTACTAAGCAGTCAAAGGCAGACGCTGAGAATTGGCTTGTACAGCAAGAAAGCAAGTGAGACCAGGARGAGAGCAAAATGCCACATGGTCACTGAAACTGCAGAGAACCATGGCCATAATAGCAGGGCTCATGTAACCATCAGAAGACCGTAACACAGTCTTTACAGGAACACAGAGCAAATGAACACAAGATGAACACAGGCTTTGGCAYAGACAGTCATCTACAGTTTTCCCAACTTTTTCCATTCTACTACTATGTAATTCATCCATATAGGATTCAGATCAATCTTTAGAAGCTTTCTAACCTCCTCTTACACACAAATGGGAGAAAAAAAGGTATCTTGATCTGTAGTACCCTAAAACCTTTCTTTCACTTCATCAAAATCCCAGATCTTCTCTAATTCTGGGAAATGACACTCAGCTTTTCATTCTCACTGAATACCAAACACAGGCTGCAACTGCTAGACATTATCGTATTAATGACTAAATCCTTCTGTTAAACCTAACCATGCTTCTAACATATTGTGAGAAGAGAGGAACCTACTTCCCATAGATCTCTGCCTATCTGTCTCCAACAGGAAATTATTTCCCAGGCCCTCCCTTCTCCCCCCCCCACCTCAAAGAATCATTGTGGCATCCTACAATCACAATTTCCATATTACAGAGTTTTAGGGAGAGTGGATGAGTCAGCTAGTGAAGCAGCATGTTCCTAAATGTTTAAAACATTAAAGGAGAGGAGTAAGGGCTTTGTCTCAAGACTGTCCAAGACARTCTGGGAATCCTTTCTTTGAAAAGAAAGCTTCAGTTGGGACCCCCACTGTGTGCTCCACTGTGTGCTTCTTTCRGGCCTGTACTTTCCAAGGGTCCAACCCGAGATTTCAATGGCTTACGTAAGGATGCAAAAGTCTTATTCAATTGCAGAGACTGAAAATTAACAACAGAAGGCTGAAATATCTTGTATAAAAGTCAAATGGACGTGGCATTTCTAAGCATACTACTTTGTTAGAGTAGTGAGGCTCTTAGCATATAATTAACAAAAGAGTAGCTTCTAGTAACCACAAATTAAAAAAAAAAATACCAAAAGGAAGTCTGAGACATAGACAGCTGACCTATTTTCTGCAGGGCACAGCTTGAGGAATAAAAGAAGTATAAGAAACAATAACCTTTCACATTAGGGTCAAGTGTTTGTTAAAGTGGTGTCTGGACAGTTTTTTCTTGCATCCTCTGCCTGACTTTCAACTGATTCATAACATTACAAACACCTGGATCACTCATTTCTCTCCCCAGTGTTCTTTGTGGTAATATGCAACTATACGCAGCTATATGCAACACAGTAGTTTCTTTATCCAGGAGCAATTGTTTCTTTTTTTGCTAAAATAGTCAGTATTTCCTTACACATATTGTTCCATTTTTCTAAGGAAGAGCTACTTACAAATTACATCTCCTTAGGAAGAATATCAGTAACAATAATTTCACATGGCAATCTCGATGGACCAAAAAAAAAAGCAATGTTTTGTGTCGCCCATAGCAAAGCTTTGGCTAACCACTAATTATATTGTAAACAGCTGAACAATGCAAAAAAGTATGACCTATGTCTAAGTTAACTTTGCACAGAGCTGCAAACAGTGGCGCTGTGGCTATAAAATGGTAACGCAGCACATTCAGTTCTGTATTTAATCACAGGGCAGAAATACAGAACTGTAAAATGTTTCCTCATACAAGAAGTGGGGTAGGATGGGTAGGATTCTAATTGCCTCTAATGTCCCTAATGCAGAGACAGTTCGAGTAACACAGATGCCTGATGTGAGTGTGTGTGTGTGTGTGTGTGTGTGTGTGTGCGTGCGTGTGAGGGTTGGGGGGCTGGAGGAAGGCTAGCTGGAGGAGTTTGGTCAGTCTGCTGTAGCTGGAGACGGATGGCTTTTGCCACCTATTCTCAGTTCTAGTTTGGTGACCAGCTTGAATGCTCTCTGTCAGTCGTTTTATTCATTTAGGTATGATAAAAAACAGCAATATGAAATGCCATAAGGGAAGCCATGCAAAGTGCTGAGGAGGAAGAAAGGAGGAAGGGAAAGAAGTCAAGGGAAGAAACCGGGAGAAGGGAGTTAGGATTACTCATTTTTCTCTCTCTAAACAGTAAGCTATARCAAAGAGATCCAGGTCTTTTTCCTTATAATTATTGGGAAAGCACTACTTAATTAACTATCTCCAATATAAGATTTAATTAARGCTACATTCAGCTTTACATATGTTGCTGAAATGAGTCTGAATAATATTCATCCAAACTAGAGATTTCTCTGTCCCCCAGATGAGATCACCTCCAGTTTTTTTGTTGATGGAATGGGAAAATCTTGGACCTTAGTTTTGCATACATCAGTTTTACCCATTTGCCTCAGTTCATGAGATACCTACTAATATTTCATCACCATATCTACTCAGGCTATCTCCACATCATGTTGCAGCAAAGACAATAGAACAGCAGCCAAGCCAAGAWCAGCCAAGAAAATGAAATGACACTTTAGTTATAAAATCAGAAAGAGTACTATGGAGTAGATTGTTTTTTTCCTCTAATAAGTAAAGGAACATCAGAATGAACATCTGCATCATCCTCTATGTCTGATTCCCCCACAGCAAAACCAGCAGTGTCGGCTTTTGTTGATTCTTAAAAAGCAAAATTGAAAATCCAGTGTTTGTAATCTTGAATTGAGCCATTTGGTAGAATACAAATACAAAGAATGAGATATCTTGCCATTGCCTATAATCTACATCTGAAGAGACTAAGCCCACAGAGATAAATTAAAGTCAGAGAGCAAACTGCCCRTCAGGAAAGCAGATGGCAAAATAAACAATAATGCAGGAAAAAAAAAGCACTAAAGCTCTTGCTGGCACTTAATACTAACATGAGTAGGACAAATCTCACCAGGGTAGAGAATGTTAACAGACTGCTTGTGACAAAATGAAATAAAATTATTTGAAATTACACTTATGTTCTCGTAAATCTGACCCACACATCCATATTATTACTGTTTTACCCTAGGGCTTCAGCCTTTGTTGGGATGCTAGAAGTTGCTTTCATTAGGAACAGGCTTATGACAGAGCTCAGTTGTTCCCAGCACAATCCTGTTTCTACAGAGAATCCTATTTACTGGCARACAGGAGGATTCAGCCAACAGAGCACGGTCTCTTTGTTCACCACTCCCGACTTCTTTCTGCCAACACTCTGCCCCAAAGGTCTCTCTTCAGGAACAACTTCTCTGAGTCTGCAGTGCTGTGGCTCTCCACGGTTTCACTGCCGCACCCTTCTCAAGTTTTCTTAAGGGTAGTTCACTTTTTCTCTTTCCTCAGTTACAGCTCCTTCAGTCAATGCTTTAGCCTTTCTGTTTTCTATATCTCTTCCCAGGAAAATCTCTTGGGCTATATTTAGCTAGCCAAATCCTATCTTTCAGGTATTRCCTTCTGTTATGCCAGCTACCTAGTCATTTAATAAAGCTGAATGACTACTTCCCCSTATTCAAAAACGTGGTTGTTATATTGACCCTCTTCATCGCAACAATGCTCCAGGTGAGTGTACCTTTCCTAATGAATGCATATGATAGAAAAAAAACATATAAAAACCTGCTTGCTTTCAGCAAATACCAAAACAGGACAGAAGAATTTTTGCCCTAATGTCCCGGTTACTCAGGTCTCCTTCTGAACATTCAGCTAGCAGATATCTGCAGATTTTTCTCCTCCTGTGATTTAAATTCAGTTTTCTGGGACCTGGGCTTTTTATTCAGTAAGAACCAGCTCTGTCCCTTATCATAGTATGAAGGAACAGGCATAAGGGGAAAAGAGGCTACTATTTATCTCTTTTCTGGTATTCTTGAGTCAACCAGTCACTCTCCATGCAGATACCACTATGCGGAGTGCCAGAAGAACTGCTGTGTCCAGTGAGGAGAGTCTCATCACAGTGTTCACTCTTTGTGTTTCTCTCCAACTGACTCTTTTCTTATTTTTGTTTTTCTAGTTTTAATTGGTCMTTTTAAAAAGCCAGCAATTAAAACAGAAAAGCCTTCTTCAGATAGCTATCCAGAAAAATAACTTCAGATTGAGACTGAACTCTGCCCCTTTGCATCTGGCCCCGAGAACTTCTTGCTGCCACAAAGATAATTGCAAAAATAGCCTCTACCAGCTAAGCTGATTCAAGAAGGCAGAAATATCAATACCTCTTCAACCTCTGACATTTCTCTAAATAACTAGCATTGCAGTGACCTCTAGGGGCCTGTTCAAAGCCCATTGGCTTCATTGACCTTTACTGATTTCACCTTACCCTGGACTTCCAGAAAGTTTTCTAAAATTGGAAGGCTTAAAAAGTACTTAATGAGTATTTAATGCACAGATAAAATAATTCAGTGATCTGATGAGAAACAGAATGGTGAAAAGTCTTCTAAAACCATGCTGTTGGCATCTACATGCTTGAAAATGAACTATCTAAGACTCCTTGTGTTATCCAGTACAACAGTCACATCCATTCACCTGAAATCTAAATTTGGGTTATTGCATTTCATAAACACTTGGAAAATGACAGCATCTCAAAATCAGAGCAAAAAGTTTCCACTTTTTAATCATCTGAGCACAGAAGAAACCACTTACCCAGGAATACTGTAGATCCATATCAGTTAAGGAGTATGAGAGGTGYGGGTGATGAGAAGAACAAGTACAGTTTTCCCATTCTTCTATTTTTGAAATCAAGAAATCACAAGGACAGAGCTGGTTATCAGGAAATGGCTTCCAGTCACTCCACAAGTGAAATTCAGTTTCCGAATGGATTGAAATTGTTCCTAAGTTGTTTAGTCTGGAAGAGTAAGATCGGCCCAAAGAGGCAGAAATAAAATCTGACCTAGTCTCAGCCTCTTCTTTTCTCCTCACGTTGTCTTTCCAGATCTTCTTTTCCTGAGATTTTGTCAGTTTCATGCAAGAAGTTAGTGCTTCTTCATCCTCTTCAGAGAGATAAGCATCTTCCAATGTATCTTTAAAAAGGCAAATACTTCTGTTATAATATGGTGCAATTCATACAAAAATAGCTGATCTTTTTTTTTTTCTAAACAATGAAACAGCCAAGGACTTTGTAAAAAATAATAACAACTAATTACAAATAATAGTCATAATTAGGGAGATGGAAAGAATTTTGTATTGAGTCAGATACCTTAGCCAAAAGCAGGCAGGTTTAGCTCAGTTGGTTAAAGTGTGGTGCTGCTAATGCCAAGGTTGCAGGTTCAATCCCTGTATGGGGCTATGCTGAGGGTTGGACTAGATGACTTCCAGAGGTCCCTTCCAACCTTACCATTCTATGATTCTCCTTTAGTAAATTTGTTTTGTTCCTGCAGAAGCATGGAAGAGTATATTGGTTCTGCAATGAACATGAAATTTTGCTAATTAAATGTCATACTCCTGCAACTTTGTCAGAGAGCATGAGTGTGGTTTAAGTACTGGAAAAGTTTAGGAAGTTTTTCTRAATAATTCTGCCCCCTTCCCAGTCTGTGCGTGGAAGTTTTAAAGCAGTTGTTGAACTCTGAATTTCCTCATGTTTCAACTCCAACAATGATTTGGCTGGAGTAGTAGTTCATTAGGCAGTCTAAACTCATTTTGCAGGTATTAGTTTAAAAATAATCATATACATAAATACATTGCAYATCAAATGCATGCACTGCTAAATTAATGTTGGCAAAATGAGTTCAGACAAAGAACTGCTGCACAGTCAGATCAGTGATCTATAGAAGATTCATGAAAATAAACTGAATTCAGCATCAGTTAAAAATACCTGTGTCTTATGGCCTGAGGCAATCAGCTATGATGAAAGGCTGACTTGCTTATCGTACCACAGACCTTCTTGCAGTCCCAGCTGCCACTGACTCAATGATTAATACTGAATGTTACCTTTGCATTTGTGAGTTTTGCCTTCCTCATATGACACATAACACAAAACTGGGAACCACTCTAAAAACACACTGTTCCCAGCATATAGGCCCCATTGTTATCCAATTCTATTTAGCTAAAATCCCCACTTGTAAGATATACTATTATAAAACTCAAGCTAGTGTGACAGGAAACAKGTTTTTACACTATGAGGAAGTCAGCACTAAAGTGGTATCACAATAACATCTCAGCTGGGGTTTGGAGCTCATAGCTGGTGAATGACAGACCAGGACAGGATTGTTTATAATTATATTCAATATAGTGCCATTTGCCAAATGGTGGAAAGAATGCTAATACAGTGCTTCACTTACTGAGGGGGATCAAAACATGCTTGACATCCTCCAGACTGTGTGTACTATGTTTTTTGGTTCGGACCAATTTCTGCAATCGTTTTAATGTTCCCGTGGACTCTGYTTTATCATCTGGTTCTGTACCCTGGCAAAACACAGAGACATGAAAAGCAAGTAGTAAAAACTCACGGGTAAAATACAAGGGTAATGTTGCTTATTTTGAGAAGCAGAGAAGCTCAGTGTCAAAGACAAGCAGTTTGGATTACTGATTGAGAGATGATAAGGATCAATCATCTCTAAAATTCTTTAAAAGCTAGGTACTTGCTTGCTTGTGATCAATAGATATGAAAAAAGAAAAAGGCAAATCAAAAGAAGCATCAGATTTAGATCAGTGTTTGCATTGTGGCTTACATAWTACTTTTCTTTAACACCCCAATATTACTTAATGCTAGACTTAATCTCCCCRAAACATTTAAATGTATGCATCCATCACATTAATCAGGAGCATTTTAAGTATGCATAGAAGTCCTAGATTTGGTGAGCTATATGGGACTGTGTTCTGAAATAGTGATGCTTCCCTTAAATCAAGGCCCTATTTTCTTTCACAGATTGAATGACAGTAATGTGAATGACAATGGAAACCTGTTGTTATGTATTCCAGCAATACCCTATTAGAGAAACTCAAGGCTAGAGTTTTGTCTCCTAGAGCTAAGAACTTCATGAATATGCAGCCATCGCACACACATTGAATTCCATCAAACYAGTAGTAGTTATACTGCAAACCAGTCCAAAAAATTCTTGAGTTAGAGATACACCATTATTGGCCTCCTTCATAGCTGAAATAAATTAGCATCATTCCAGTGATTTTGATGGARTTATTCTGGATTCCTTCCTTAGCTAAAGACAGGACTTTAGAAATCCTCCTCATGATAAACACAGTGAATGATCCAKAAGCTCACATCGTATGTAGCACTTGGGCTTACTCTCTTTTGTTCTCAGCAGCATGTTAGGTTCCTTTAAGAAGAGCAGATGGGGTATAACCCTCTCAAGAGGGACTGCCTAGCCTGCTCTCTGTAGGTGCTTTGGATAGTAAAAGACAGGAGAGTCTGGGGAAGCAGCTGGCAGCTTGTGACTCATCAGACAGACAGCGACTGCAGTAAGGAGTGGTGAACATCAGCAGTGCTAGGAGAGAAGACTTTCCTAGGGGCCAGAAAAAGCAGCCTGCAGACTCTCCTGGAAACAAGGACTCTCCCACAGTGAAGCAGTAGGAAGTGGGAGAGTTGTATGTAAACATCTTTATACATCTCTGCTGTCCTTCCTAAGTTACAGTATTTTAGTTAGTATTTTAGTTTCTATCAGGAGTGTGTATTTGAAGTAAATCTCACAGTCATCCCCATAAAGTGAAATTTGGTCTCAAAATGCCACAAATTGGAGTCCTTTCAGAAGAAATTAAGATGAAAGATGCTCTCCAGAAGTCAACTGGTCATCAACCGATGAACTCCAGCTACTAATGTGCGGTCAGTACAGAGGACCTGAACACAGGCAGACCTCCCATAACGCACCAAGCATTCTGCTTTGAGATCCTCACATATTATTCCACACTAGCTACTAATGCAGACAAAAATAGGTGCTTTCAGTTTTTGCCATTTGGAGAGTTAAATATTTTGATTTACAGACCAAAAAGATGCAGCTTTTCTTGAGTTTTAAACYCATTCAGTCTTCTTAGGGAGCTTACTGCAGCCTAAGGTCTAAGCAGATCCAACTTAAAGCTCTAGTCAGCTTAGAGTCCTTTCACAGCTTGTATCTGACTGCTTAAGATCAACTGTGGGCCAAACCCAAAGATCCATAAATTAAGTATGTTCTGATTGGAATTTCAAGCCCCTCCTCTTCCCCTCCAAACTGAGGGTGGTAAGACTGCMGTTTTGGCTTACCTAAAGATAGAAATGGAGGTGTACATTTTTCAGTCTCCCATTGTGATGTGTCATTGCAAAATAAATCACAGTGAATGAAAAATGCTAACATTGCTCTGTTAGATGAGAACTCTTGCAGCAATAATCATTTGTTCATTTAAAAGTAAYTATACAAAGGCAACATGAAGACTTTGAGTTATGATCTGGATTTCTATCATGCAGACATCAAGATGAAASAAGATGATCTATTCAGATAATTTTATTAATGGTAAACTATAATCCTCTTTACTTTAAAACACTTAATGGGGAGAATCTATTGTTAATTAAATGTCATATGTGCCTAAATAATAACTATAGTAACTATCTTTTATGGAGAAAAAAGCTCATGAAATGTCAATTAGTGATGGGACAACTTTTAAATTTACAGCATTTTATTTTGGTTTATGTAAGTATTCAAATTCAGAAGTTTAACTGCATATCCAAACAGAGGTAAAACATTCTTTGGTGTAGAAATCTGACAGATTGTATTGTCCTTGCAACCCTCAGCCCCAACTACAGAAAGCATGCAAAAAAGTGAGAAAAACTATTAGATATTATGCTCTAGTTTCAGGTAATTTTCTACTTGCTGCTTCTGTTACCAGTGAGCTAGTACCTCTAGTTGTTACTGTCCAGAACATGACAGAAAGAAGTATGATACACTTGTGCTTGAGATATATAAAGGTCTGCAGTGCTTCTGTTTGGAATAGCAATGTACACTATTTTGGAGTATGCTACTGTCCAGTACCTTTCCTCTCTGTGGAACAGGAATGTCACTGAACAAGAAGCCAGTGGAAATACTGAAAAACAGTGCACAGAGCAATATGTCTTCATGCATACAATTATTCATTTCAAGTACATTTAAAGATTTTTTTACCTTCACGTTCCAGGGAATGAGCATTTGCTCACTTGAACATCACAAGTATGCTTCTATTTTACACAGTTATCAGTGAGCAAAGAATTCCTTCACAAACAGGAGTATTCTTTCTTTCCCTGCTTTAAGAGGTCATAGTCATGCAAAATGGTGACACACCACAAATAGAAAATGAATTGTTTAAGACAATAAATCACAAGCTGTCTATTAGTTGCAAATAATTTGCATGAAGAGTTTGAATACTTATGGACAAAAATATACACATTTAAGAAATGTGCTTACAAAAATGCATGAACAAAGAGAGCTAAATGACAGCTGATGATTTGTTTCCAGTTTATCCGAAGACATTCCAAATACCTTAGAAGTCTTTGCTCACTGAGATACTACGAAGATTAATCCAGTGACAGAAAGACAAAAATTCAAAAACTAAGTGCAAAACACTTCTGGCCAGATTCCAGCAATCCCAGTCTTGTTGAGCACCCTTTCCTTGATGTAGCTGCATTAATTTCAACACACAGACTTGCACAGCGTGTCACTTCTCAGCATAAAGAATTTAGTCATAGCAGAGTCTAAACTCTGTGATTTTCCCTGAACTGGTTTGCCAGTCTGAAAGAACTGTAATGATTTTATCATGACTAACTGTGCAGTTAAGTTTAGACTACAGTATATACTTAGAAGACAAAAATTACTGTATGTCTACTATGTCTATAGTGCTATTACAATTGTACCATAGAAATATTTAAAAAGTTTTAGTTATATTCTTCCACACTGTGAATATATTAAAATAGTATATGATATAGAACTTTTTGCTCTATTTATACTGAGAGTTGCGCTGAATTTGGATTTTTTTTTTGTTAAAAATGTCACTAAAGCCACAATCAACCAGTACGAAGACAATTATTGTGCAAACTTCTTTCACGCACTCCTGCCCATACCTATTAGTCTGACCTTTCACTGTTGGCATTATTTTAGTCTGGTAGTCCATCTACTCAAAAAATGACTCCAGAGCCAAACTAACCAGGGTAGGATTATAGGTGGATTTGCTCCTGGGAATCCCACAGCAATAATAAGATATTCTACAAGAGACAAAGAAATATCATGATGAATAGCATGGATGTGGATAGAGATGTTTCAGCTTTTAGGGCCGTAATATATAGTAAAGGAAATGCTATTAAAACAGTGTGTTCTTCCAGGTTGCTAGCCACTGATGAAAAGAACGAAGTTCTCATGGCAACTTACCATTTCACCATTATCAGCCATACTTTGATTTTGAACTCGTGGTGGAATCCACTGCTCATAATTTATCACCTAGATGGCAATGAAAGAAAGCAAAACCCAACATAAACACAATGATTAAATATAATTAGTATCATGTCATTGAATACAGTTTGAGAGCTCAGTAATCTTTTAACACTGAACTATGTGCATATAAAAGCAGTAGCTGACTCACACTAGCAGGCAAGTGCCTGATATTTATCACTTTGATATGAAGCTGTGTTAATTCTTTCAGTTGTATGGGACTCGGTCACATCCTGAAGGCATCATAGCATACATGGTGCAGTGAAAGAACATTGTGAGATGCTTAGGTCTCATCCTAGTTCTTGAAAGATAGAGGTTTTCCTCCCTCTGTGAATAGGAAAGCCACAGAAGTCTTTCCCTAGCAGCAATTGCCCAGCTGAGAAGCAAGTGTCACTAATGGATTGATAAAGAGGCCCTTGTTCAGTTTGCCTCATTTTGCCTGGGATGTTGAGCCCCAAGGGTGAGAGTTTGAATTGGATTAACAACACAGAGAAAATGGGAGGATCCTCAGAACTGAGCAAAGACAAGGCTATACACACTTTCATCATTTGTCCATAATCCATTTCTTGGTCACAATGTCCTCGTGATAGGAACACCATGAGAATATACTTTCCCTGGTGCACTGATGCAGTCCCTTGTGAGCAAGCCTGACAGTGCTTATAGCTTATCAGTGAAAGTAATGAATACCAGACTTTTTTCTTCATGAATATGAATGACACTTTGAAGGCAACCTAAGAATTTATGTGAGAAATGAGGCATGAAACATTTTTGAAAATGTATTAGCCCAAAGACTGTATTACTTCATATTTTATGTCCCCCTCAATATACTACAAAGAGTCTGAGCCATCAAATGAGCCTTTGCTAGAGATGAACAAACAAGAACACGGATATGAAAATAAGTGTGGAAAGTAAAGCTATTTTTATAATAACATACAATTACTACAGTTTGCTTATGCTGTATCCCTCAAACTATACTTCCATTCCGATGTTATACTTCCAATCCAAGCTCCTATTTTCAAGTACTGATAGGCTAAATGGAACGAAATGAGCATCTGGTTAGGAAATGTAGGGGGACTAACGTTTTCCTGAAGGATTCAAAGAAGCTTATTTACATATTTGTATTTTGAGAGAGGAAAAAAAAAACAAAATTTTCATTTATTCTATTGACTTTTACTTGGAGATTTGGCTCTTCCATATTTCAGAAGCATAGAGCAGTTGAAGTTGTAAAACACCTCTGGGGGTCATCTAGTCCAGTCCCCCTTCTGAGAGCATGGTCAGCTAGAGTAGGTGCTCAGGATTTTGAGCATGCCCAAGGACAGAGACTCCATAACCTCTCTGGGCAACCTCTTCCAGGGTTTGACCACCCTCACAGTAAAAAAGTGTTTTCTGATGTTTAAAAGGGAGTTCTTGCGTTTCAGTTTGTGCCCATTGCCTCTCATCGGGTTACTGGGCACTACTGAGAAGAGTTTGGCTCCATCTCTTTCACTCTCCCTATCAAGTATTTATACACATTGATAAGACCCCCCTGAGCCTTCTGTGCTCAAGGGTGAGCAGTCCCAGCTCTCTCAGCTGTTCCTCGTATCAGAGATGTTCCAGTCTCTTAATCACCTTCATGATCCTTTGCTGGACTCACTCCAGTATGTTCAGCACTCTGACCCATCACCCAGTCCATTAATCTTAAACAGTATTGGCCATTGGATTGACCCCTGGCATGAACCACTGGCAACTGGGCTCCAGCTGGACTTTGTGCTGCTAATCACAACCCTCTAAGCTTCAACAGTTCCACCAATTTGCAATCCACCTAACTAACCACTATCTAAGCTGTACTTCATCAGTTTGTTTATGAGGATGTTATGTGAGACTGTGTGAAAAGCCTTGCTAAAGCCAAGATAATCAACATCCAGTCTCCTCCCCTGCTCCACTGAGCTAGTCATTTCATCATAGAAGGCTATGAAGTTGGTCAGGGAGGATTTTGCCTTCATAAATCCATCCTGACTACTCTCAATCACATTCCTGTTCTTCATATTTTTGCAAGTGGTTTCCAGGAGGGTTTGCTCCATCACCTTCCCAGGGATAAAGGTGAGGTTGATCAACCTGTAATTCCCCTGTTACCTAGGGATTACATTTTCTTTCTTCCAGTCCTCAAGAACTTCCCTGATTGCCACAATCTTTCAAAAATAATTGACAGTGGCCTTGCAAGAACATCATCTAACTCTCAGCACTTGTGGGTGCATCTTGTCAGGTTTCATAAACTCGTATACGCCCAGGTTGTTTAAATGTTCCCTCCTCCACCAAGGGTAAGTCTTCCTTGCTCCAGACTTTTCCCCAGGTCTCAGGGGCCTGGCATTCCTGAGGGCAAATCTCACCAGTAAAGACTAAGGTGAAGAAGGCATTGAGTACCTTCCTCTTTTCCATGTCCTTTGTCACCCTCGCCCTGTTCAGCCACAGGTCCACATTTTCTCTAGCCTTCCTTTTGCTGCTGCTGTAACTGTGAAAGTACTTCTTGCTGCCCTTTATGTCCCTCACCAGATTCAACACCAGGTGGGTTTTGGGTTCCCTAAACCTATCCTCGCACTCTTGGACCATTGTCTCCCAGGCCACCTGTCCCTGCTTCCACCTCTTGTATACTTTTTTTTCCTTTATGTTTGAATTCCATCAGGAACTCTTTGTTTATCCATGTAGGGCTCCTGCCATCTTTGTTAGATTCCAGCATGTGGGCATGGATTGTTGAGTTTGATYATGTTTGAAAAAATCAACCACCTCTCCTGCACTCCCTCTCTCCAGGTCTGTATCCCATGGTGTCTTTCCAAGCAGGTTCCTGAACAGGCCAGAGTCTGCTATCCTGAAATCCAGGGTTGTGATCCTGTTTTTTGTCTTGTTGCCTTCTCTCAGGCGCTCGATTGCCACCTTCTTGTGGTTACTACAGCCTAGTCTGCCCCTGACATTAACATCCCTGACCAGTCCTTCCTTATTTGTAACGTCAGGCCCAGTGGAGTATCTCCCCTCATCAGCTCCTCAATCATCTGTGTCAAGAAGTTGTCATCAATGCACTCCTAAAAGTTCCTGAGCTGCTTGTGCCCTGCTGTGTTGTCCTGCTAGCAGATATCAGCGTGGTTCTCTATGAGGATCACATCCTCCAAATGTGAGGCTTCTTCCAGTTGTTTGAAGAAAACCTTATCTACTACATCTTCCTGAACAGGTGGTCTGTAGCAGACACTCACCACAAGTCTCCCATGTTGGTCTGCCCACCAATCCTGACCCAGGACCTCTCAGCTGGCTCATCATCCACCCCGAGGCAGAGCTCTACACATTCCCACTGCTCTCTTACATGAACAGCAACTTCCTTCCTTGCCTTTCCAGCCTATCCTTCCTAAAGAGACTGTATTCATACACAGTCATCCAGTCATGTGAGCTAGCCCTGTGATCCCAGAGAGACTGTAGCTCTGCAGTGGAGACCTGGAGACTTCTAACTCCTCTTTGTTCCTCATGCAGTTTATAGGGGCATCCAGTCATGCTGACTTCTCAGAAAAGTTATGAAAGCTTCCTCCATATAGGCACTTCCATATTTCTGTGCATAATGCATAGAGCAAGTGAAAATAATTAGAATATTTTGTAAGCTTAAAAGGACATTTTCTCAATATTACCTTAATATTGATGAAAGCCAGAGACAATAATTGCCAAAATCCAAAACAGTGTCATAAAGARATGACATTTCTAAAAAGAAAGCTGTTAAGAATTAGGCTCAATAAGTCCTAAACTAGCACCAAAGCTCAGAGGTATCAAAGTCTCTACAGATTCTTAATGATGTGACCCAAAAAGTGTCTTTGAATAATTATGGAAGTTGAAAACAGAACTTTGTCTTTAAAGCTGGGCCAACAGTTATTGAGCAAATGCTTTAAGCGGCTTTAAAGAAATCTCTTCAATCTCTTCAATAATGGGCATTATTCCTTATGATACCCTCTTCCTTTTCCTGCCTTGTTCTGTCCTGCCTGAGAAGATCCTCCTGAACCTTGACCAAGAATCAGCCTGAAGGCTGCTGTGGCAGAATGGAGTGTTCCTGGAGATTACTTAAATTAAGGGAAGCACAGGGAACAGGGAAAATCATGGAATACAGACAAAATCCATCTCCACTGCTGTGGGAAATCAGAGAAAAATGTGACTTCTTTATACTTAGCACAAAAGGAAGAGAAAGGGAATGAGAGGCAGAAGAGAAAAGAGGTCTCTCCTCTCCTTCTCTCCCCCCATCTACTTTTTGAGGGTATGGAGAGGAGGCACTAATGGGAATAAATAACAAGACAAAGGTTAATAAAATCCTGAAAGAAAGCAGGAAAATCCAGGAACATACTGKCTTTCCAGACACCAGTTTCCCATATTGTTGTCTGCTCCCAAAGCACAGATGTTTTGACATGTCTTCTCTTTAATGCAGATTGCATCTGTGGCCTACATGGGAGATGAGCACAGCTTAAAGCCTGGGCCTACACAGCTCTATCTTATCTCAGATGTCTTCAGTGTGATGCATGTACAATTTTTCTTGCTTTTAACTTTGACATCCAAAGGGCTTCTTGATATTGTACAGAAAGAGCAGAGGAAGCTCAACTTTGGAGCCTTTTATAAAGTTTAATATTCACCTTGAATATAATATACTTCTATAAAGCTATATTTACCAGATTTACAACTTTTAAATAATTTATTCTATAAAATCCGGATTTAGCACCCCCCTCACACACATACATTAGTGTGGGTTGTGTACATTTAGTCAGTCTTTYGAATTGGGTAAATTGCTGTATCATGTTACCAAAATTAGCAGAGTTGAGGCTGACTTGTAACAGATGAGAGCTGACTCTTTAAGTAACATATTATCAGGACCAACTTTGGACTGGAAGGGAAAAGGAAAAAAAAAAGAAAATGCCAATCACTCTAGTTCCTCAGCTACAACTCTCTTTCTCCTCTGCCTCTCTGTTGCTCAGTGCTCAACAGCTGATCGGATCTTAAATACTTTGATGTTATTATTATTATGCAAACCCATGAGTCAGAAATCCTTAATTGCTCATACTAGTGGGCTAATTAATGTAGTCTTATGAAAAGGAGTGTCAGGAGACACAGTATATGTTTATATAAATTCAGAAAGTATTAGGATCCATAAGCCAACGTGGATCATGCAAGACTGATCAAAATACTTAGCACAGATCTTGCTAGATGAAATTCCAGCATATTAATTGCTTTTTCTCATGAAAATAAAAAAGTTTCTAAGTATTAAAATCTATGTGGTTTGCATAACAAAAATGGTGTATACCCAGAGTCTTCTTTTAAACTTAGCTTCTCAAATATGTAGGCATGCTGAATGTGAAGTCAGCCCTTGGCAAATCCAAATTGAATAGAAGCAAGAAACATGCTATTTGAATGGCATTTTAGATTATGAAGAAAAGAGTAGTTCTTTCACCTGACATGTGGTTTCTTCTATCTTTTTGCCTCGCAGTAAATGTATTCCATCACCAATAATATTATCTTCTGTGAATTCTAACAAAAAGAAAAAAGAAAATATGCTTAAAAATGTTTTAAGTTATTCTGAAGAATATTACTGAATTTCACTCCATGCTTTGACATGACTTTTGACTGTCTGAAGTTAATCTTACAGCACTTAAACATGCATTTTATCTCAAACTGCTTTGAATGAAGACTGCAGAGCAAATTGGCAGACTGGCTCATATAAATAAAATTCATTCATTTTTACTTCTTCATCTGCACTTGGTCCTCAACTTACTAATTCAGAATCCCTGCCAAGCACTTCCTCTTGCCCTGCTATTTTACAGTGGCAGAATGTGCAATATTTACAAAAAAAAAAGAAGGACCTGAGCAAAAATGATCTTTGTGATTGAAATCTGTTTAACTTCAGAATATAAACTGGTTTCAAAGGATGAACTTCCTCCTACTTCTTCCAAAAAAATTAATGCTTTGCTTGGGAAGAATAATAGCCTTCATTAGAAAAATGAACAATAATAGGTCAAATGAGTCTTTGAAAAATCTACTTTTAGCTGGTCTACTCTGAAAGGCCTACTCTTACATCCATGTTTCAGTCAAGACAAACTTTCCATCACTGTACTACTGAAGAAAGGTCCTAGAGATTAGACTCTATCAACACAGAGATCAGAGGCACTCAGTTATCCTAAAGAAAAAAAGAAAAATGATCTAGTAATCACAGCAAGAAGTGCTACTCTTTTTTTTCCAAAGTTGATAGAAATCAGTAGGAAATATTTTTTTCTTGTGACTCATAACTTGGCATTCTTATTGCTGCTGAAGAATACCTTGCAACATCAATAATTCTCCTGTTTTCAAAAGCACAACTAACTTAATGTATGTATTCACAAAGCCTAACTGTGTTCAGGTGGGAGTGCACTGTTTTCTCTACAATCAACAGAAAGATTCATTCAGTTAAAAATTCAAAGTGGGTAACAGAGATTCCTGAAGCTGTCATAGCGTTTGAATATGATAAGCGTTTGAATATGACCATGAAAATTCATTCAAAGAGCTAAATAGAGTCCAATCCCAGAGAAATCTATGTTTATGTTGGAATTAAATGAGACTGCAATGTATGTAAAGCCATTCAAAATACACCCTATACGCACATGAATGAAACAGTTAAGGGGCCACTGTACAAGCAAGTTAGCACCTACATTTATAATACTTTATGCAAATTTTCAATCAAGAAATATTCTTATGATTGCTTCTTATTGTATTCTTATGATTTTCTTAAAAGAAAATCCTTTGCAACTTTAAACCTTAGGTTTAAGGCACAGAAAGCTTCATCAATTTTCTTTATTTGCCACATGTGTCAACAGGAAGAGAAAAAATGAATCATTGAAAATTTTATGTCACAAGTTTGCTATTAGAGACTTCTGCAAGAGCTTATACAACAGAAAGACAGTATCTTTCTCCTACAGACTTGATAGTCATAGTAACATAAACCAAACTTATATTTTTTCTAAAAGTATGTTAGATTCCAAAATCTAACAACATGAGTGACCAGATTTTAGGTTGTTGCAAGCATCACAAATCTCCTCAAAGTCATTGAGAGCTAGGCATCTGATAATCCTGTTAGATTACATACAGAGCTAAATAAACTTCCAGAAGTGACATAMCTGAAGCCAAGCAGTGCTTATGCATGGCCAGATTAACATGTTTGGATGCTGTTTTGGATCCTCAAGCTAAATTGCTTTGCTCTCCTGCAGGCATCTCTGCATGYTGCAGCACTTTCAGTCTGTGGCCCACAAGTTCTTCTATGATCTAAGCCAAATTGCTATTATTTGGTGTCTGTTCACAGTTGACTCGTAAAGAACCATGGGGCAATATATAATGGCCTTAGCCCAAAAGACTTGATACAGTGACCCTGCTTTTAAAACAATTTTGTTYAAAATCAAATGAACAGCAGCAAACTGATAAAAACAAACCTTAATGGACTACCCCCACAGCCGCAACCACGATCTCTTTGCTGCCCCTAACATATATCAGCAGTACTCTCAGATCTTGCTTGCACACTCTGCCTGAGCTCTCCAATCCACTGTTGTGCAGAATAGAGTATTTGGTCAAAACAATATTCAAAAGATGTGAATGTGGGCTGCAAACGTCTTTTCTTTCTGGTTTAGCAAAGAGTTTCACTCACTTTACTGTGGAGTAAAGATGGAAAAAAGGAGAATTATACTCTTTAATCCTGAGAGATGCCAGTTCTTTTCTGTCTCATTAAGTCTTTCATGGAAGCCCAATGACTGTGGCTCGCATAGTCAACTTTTTCAACAATGTCACTTTTAAAGTTGCTGGTAAATCTGGTACTGARGATTTGGCTCGGGATCATGAGTGAAGACAGATATTCCCACTATTCTGTCTGTGGGATACATGTGTTTTTGCTKCCTTATCAGTCTAAAAATCTGATTTTTGTAAAAGTTACACAAACAGCTGCATTAGGACCTAATCCAAAGCCTGCCAAAGTCAGTGGATGTCTTTTCATTGACCTCAGTGAGATTTGGATCAGGTCTGTGAATACAGATCTGAAGTAAGCAGAGGACCCTATGCTGGTCACTATGCATGTCTTATAACATCTAGCAGGAATTCATATTATGCAATAGACTTGCAGACCTTGAAAGATTATCTCTGTTAGGAGACAGGTTTGATCAATAGTGACAAATTATCTTGATCAATAGTGATACACTGTAAATCTCCTTGTAATGGTTTTCACCACTGTGCGAAGTAGACTTTCCTTGAAATAATTTTACTGCAGTGGGGGAAAGGGAAATTTTTATTTAGCTGCCAGCCTTGCTGCCTGTTCCCTATGGGCCCCTGCCCTTCAATTACAACACTTGTCAGCTTTTAAAATGTGCACTGCTTCTTTTGCATGCTTTGGATATTTAAAAGGGTAAAAAAAAAAAAGGAGTAGAAAAGACACTGGAGGAAGGTCAAAAAGTTCTGTTCTCTGATTCAGCCTTTTTCCACCTCCAAACTGACAACTTCTGAAGTAGTCTGAAGAATCATTCTGAAATGCTTTTGGCTTGTTAAAAATAAGACTTATTTGGAGATCATTACAACCTTTTGCCTTGCAAGCCAAAGAGACCCACCGAAGGCCATTCTTCCCCTCATCAGTTTATTGCAGGAGCAGAGTTCCTCTAAATTTTTCTCTCACCTCTTCTTTCTGGTTCAGGTTCCTAAAAGCCCAATTTGCCCATACATTGGAGAAGTATCAAAAGTTGGGCTGGCTGCATGCACACAGTATCATATACTTAAGTATACAACCTTGAGGTCAATTTGTAAGACTGCTGCAGCCAGACACTACTCCATCCTCTACCAACCTCATAGGACTCTAGATTAGACCAATTTCAGAGCAGTTTTCCAGTCATGTACAGTTTATCTTGAAGTGGTGAGGCAAATGAAATCCAGAGGAAAACCTGATGCTCTGTCCTCTGCTTATTTTAGCAAAACCAGGTGACAGGGGAATCTCCAAACAGTTAATGATTTCTATACCATAGGTACAGGAGATATTAAAGATGAAGCAGTGGTCATCTTCCCCCTGTGTAATGCTTTGTTTACTTAAGGAGAGAACAAAGGTGCAGCCACTTTAATCTCACATATCTTGATTTCTGTTTCTGCTAATACATGTGCTGAACTTTGTCTGCTTTGGTCTGACCTCAACCTTGACCTTTAAAAGTATAAATACAAACTTCATTCCTGGGAGCAATGATATTTAGATTTTCAAAGCATTTTGATTTTCAGAAGTCTAGTTCATGTATAAATATTCCTGSTGTTGCTCACTTCTTATTTCTCATAGATACTTTGATGAATTTATACGGGTCAACACTTAAACAGCGCCAATGGCAACTAACTGCCCGTATACTAGCTACAAGGGTGTTTCAATACGGTTGGTCAAAATGGGCTCTAGATACAAAATCAGAAAAAATAGTTGCATGAAAAATTTTACCAAATCTCTTTTGTACCTGCCTTAAGAATATCTTCTACTTTGAAACAAGACTTTCTGTTGTGGGAAAAGGCACATTAGTTCCCTGTTAAATACATAGGATAGAATTCCTTCTACAAGCTCWTATTACAGTTAGCAAGCCCTATACAACACTGCTGTGACCATCCACTGTAGTGTAAGTCTTCTTTGGCCCATGGACTGCACAGTGAATTGTTTGTAGACTGTGTTCTTAGCTTCCTAGCTTTAAGGAAAGCTTTATTTAAACTAATTTTTTCTTCTCCTTGAGGAAAAGGTAAATCTCAAAAGGACTTGACAAATTATTTAGCTAGATTATTGGTGAAAAATGAGAAATTTTCCTAGGTGTCCTTTAAAATACTTTGTGGAAAATGCAAAATCAGCTGAAATACTTTTAGCAATTACCTTCAAGCTGACAGTGCCTTCTGATGTACGAATCATTCTCTGGCTCCCTGGAACCCTGCCAAAGTGTGCCATTCACATTTTTCCTGTCTAAAGTAAAAGCACAGAGAGCAGCCACCTGAATTCATAGCATATCTGTGAAATAACAGGAAAGTCTATAAAAACAGCATCAGAATGCAAATCAAACAGGCCAACAGAACACTGTAGCATCTACTCAAACACGGAAATGAATAGATGATTTTGCCATATAGGAAATCTGATGGATRGATGGATGGTGGGAAGACTTCAATTTCTTTTAGTCGTCTTTCACCATCTAATACCTCATTTAGCACTGTTAAAACATGATCAGATTGACTGTTGTCTTAACCCTGGTTTCAAGACATAGCAGCTCACAGAACATCAATGCCTGTATTTTGCTTCTAGGAAGTATATAAATAGTATTTAATTTTACAACACAATTAGCCAGCTAGTGTTTAAGTATGAGTAAGAAACAGCATTRAAGATGCTCAGATCCATATCACACACATACTAAGACTGATTCTGTCTCAGCTTGAACAGAAGAAGATAGCTAATGTTTGAGAATAAGACAACCACTCTTCTGTTCCCTTGGTGAACTTCAAAGTAGTCACGCTTGGCAGTATATTGATAACTATAAAGCTCTTTATTTTTAATGATGTTGGGTCTCTAACAATGTCAGTTCCTTCCAGTGCTGGGAATTCATTACAGATTGGGTGCTATAGTCCAATGATACTGTTGTGCCTGAAAGTTCTTCCCAGTGCAGTAAGGAAACTTTCAGCTATCTGAGATACATTATTTTGATATGCAGACAGATATAATAACCTCTTTACTCAGTAAGGACTAGATACAACAACTAAAACTATCCCCTCAAAGAATAAATACTARAATGTTAAAACAAAAATCTCACTGAAAAAAACAGTATTTTTAATGTTTGATGAAATTGATGATTATTTTTTACAGAGGGTTTACAAAAGAACCCATTGAATCACAAATGTAGAAGATAATATRTTGTGTCAGGATGGGTTGAAAAAATTCTAAATTTCTTTCTCTGCAAACTTGGTTGTGAAAGCTGGGGCAAATCAGTATAACATAGGAAATGGCAGGGGACTTAATTTGATTAGAGAGATTTCAATTTTTTATTTTAATGATTAAAAGAAATACTGGACATTCGGAATATCACTCTCCATCTGTCCCATAATAGGTTTATTATATCTCAGTTTGGTTTCTAGATTCAACTAGTTCGGTTTATATCTAAATACAAATGTGTGTAGGATGAGGGAAGAATATAGTGGAAGCTTAACTGTAGAGCTAGGGACTTACAATTTCCCTTTTCTTTGCATTTGCTCCAACAGCACTAAAGTAAATCTGATCCTTAATTAAAGTTGACTCTGTGAGATTAAATCATTTACTATGTACTTGCTAAACAGTTACTGACCAAATGCTTCATTTTCAGACATGGACTTCTGGATGGATCTGAAAGAAATTAAAAGAATTTATGATTAGCTCAAAGTGAGAATGAAAAAGGAAAGTATATTTAATCAAATATGGRTACTTTCAACCTAATTCTTCAAAGCAGGGCACAGAGATTTAGCCGAGCAATTCTCACTGTCTTTAAATTGGAGTTACTTGGCTTTTCTCATTCTCCCAATCATCCATTTCCACATGYCATACAAAGCTGTGAAAGCTTCTGTTTTCATTCTATACAACTAGTATTTCAAGTTTCCTTTTGGAATGAAGAATTCATGACCACAGAGGGCAGCCCATCAGATAGAACAAGAAATAGTACCTTTTTTCAGATGTGATCTATAGTGTCCTACAATTATTAGAAATTTGTTTGAAATTTGGTGATGAAATAATGGATTAAAACAAAGAGCTACATATGAAAACACTGTCCTCGCAACCTACAGGGACACTTTAATGCTCAAATATACTCTGAGTTCTTTGCATGTTTATACAGAGAAACAGTGCTAACTCATGCTTCCATCTGTGGTCAATGGCTTATAGATTATGAGTTAAAAAGTGCACTAAGTTAAACTTCAGAAGAAAAAGAAATCTCTGAATGAACAAAGATTTAGCCTGTGAGTTAATTTGTTTCCTTTTATCCATAAAAAAACAGAAATTGTAGTAGTAATATATGAGTTATAGGATGTGGCCAGAAGATTATACGAGATGAGACCAGAGACTCCCTAGTCTGTGGCAATGATCAGCAGAAGGGAAAGAGCATAAAAAAATGAGATCTGCCTCCCAGGCTCAGGTAATTAGATGTTGGAGGATTTCCTGAGGCGGAGGCTACAAATGAACCATTTTTTTAATGGAACTGGTTCCATTAACACCAGCTCCTTTTTGAAACCACTGATATTTTTTGGCTTTGAGAGCAGTTTCATAATTTAATTTTTGCTGTCAAAAAAATAAATACTTCTGTTTATTTTATTTTTGTTACTCTACTTCATTGGGTACTTCCTTGTTGCTCTGTGGTAAGAAAAAGAGAAGGATTATTCCTTTTTCACTTTCTCACATCCCTTATTCACTTTCTCCCTATCTATAGAAAAGTCCAATAAAATGATTGTAATTTCTACACCATCAATGGAGGTATCATGCCAGGGTACCGATGGCTGAAAACTCACTATGAAATAATATTAATTATAAAATCTTTTCAGCTTGAGTGAAATTATTTTCCTCCAACTTTATGCATTCTAGCCAAATGATATAGATGACTTTTCTAAATTCAAGTTAACAACTTTGAATTTTCATAGTTTTATTTACATCGCAAGATTTGACATTGGAGCTATAGAATACTATTTATATCCCTGGGGCAGACTAAGTTTGAATTTAAACAGGATACCTTTAGGGACAGGGTCTGCGTCCAGATGATTGCATTAAATTTTGGTAGCGCTATTTCAAAGGAAGCCCTTGGCTAACCCTTGCCAGCCTAAGCAGTGGTTTGGATTCCTAAAAGGTATTAAAGAATGATGAAAAAAGCCAGAATAATTGAGTAACCCTGGTTGGTCACAAACAACTAAGATCTTACTGCTCTGAGTGCACAGACCTCTATGTTTGCAGTTGATAAATTACTGGTGTTTTTATCATTTGATCAGAAATAGATTTAAACTGTTTATTAAGACAAAGGATCTCTTGCTTCTCTTTAAACTCATTGTTATCTGTTCTGAAATTTCTCAGTGATAGACATTAACAACATCAATGTTTTGAATTTGGTGGGACCACCTAAAAATTAAAAAAAATAATATGATTCCCAGAGATTTTCATGTCTAGTATCTATTGTTCCATTAGGCAGGATTTCATTTGAAAGGACATCTTCTGTAATGCAATAACCTTCAATCTCTAGCCAAAAAAAATTTCAGAATAAATTCTTCTGCTTACTAATATATATTGATCATTAGCTCGAACCATAACATTGTCTCCTACAGAATGGATGTGAAGCATGCTGCTGTCACAAATATACTTGATAAAATAGTCTGACTGCTTAATATCTGAATCATTTTGTAAACTGATTTTTATTTGGATTAAAAACACAAACAAAAGCCCCTTCAGAAGATTATCAGGTCAATGGTACAAACATGCTATAAAATAGGTTACCACTTCAATCTTTCAGAAAAGCAGACATATGGTTAAACTGAGCTCAGATTAACTGCATTTGATTTTAGCTGTCCTAGTTTCATTATTTTTGAAGAAAGCTTTATGTATATGAAAAAATAATGGCAAAAGAGCGTTAGCAATGCATTACAAGCTTGTTACTTGCTTTGCAACTGCAACATTAATACATCTACTCTGAGAGAATTAATGCAACATTGGCAAACACATTAATAAAACAACAAGGGTGAAAGGTACAGACAAACATAGGGACATTGTGTAGACCTTGAACTGGTTTCAACTTACTTTCTTTTTTTGGTCACAGTGTTCTCAAAGTCAGGAAATTCCTTTTGGAAAGATAGAGAAAAAAAGTCTATGAGAATCAAAAATGTTTATTCCAACTATAATATTTTCCCTATTGGAAGGACATTGAAAGATGCTTCCATGTATTTTTGATCTATGTTTTAATATCCACAAACATTTCCATTTTTTCCAATAGCTGAAGCTGTCTGTGGGGGAAACAGTGCAACAGAGAATATATGTAGTTAGGTATCCCAATTTTCAGAGGTTTCTATCACAATGATTCCCAAGAGGTTGACACTGACATCTCTAAAACCCCTGAAAGATCATAGCACACTACCCTCACCCAAGAACTAGTATCATATTATTTCCATAATATGATTCTTTGAAATGCAAAATTTTATGTTACAATGGAATGTGGCTTTACACAGGACACAAAAGGAWGTAAAGTTTATAACTTTGGCATGGAATTTATAACTCCACTGCATGCAGAGGAAGTTGATGTGGGAAGAGAAGAAGAAACTGCAGGTAAAATTGGAAGTTAAGTCAGCCTAACAAAACTCTGAGAGGCAGAATCAAGCACTGGGCAGGAAGCAAGATCACACCCTCCAGAGTCCCAAACCACTCTGTCAAATTATATGTCTACATATAGACATAYATATGTGTATGCTCCCCTGCCTGTCCTCTGGGAAGCGAATCCTGGTTGGACTGTTCTTGTACACAGATCTTTAATCCTTCTTTCACCACCTGCTTCATGTGTATCCTCCATACCACTGGGAAATCCCAGTGGATAACATGACCCAGTTATTTGGATCATGAAGTATTTTCTTGTCTTTCTTCAGAGGCTGAGCATTATGGGCTGGTGAGCACAGAGTTTGGGACCTTCTTTGAATAAAGAGAGGAAAGAGGTGCCAAGATGTGGGAGTGAAGAGAGGGGTTAAGCATGTGTTGATAGATTGAATAAAAGGATGTCTCACTCTGCTGTTGGTGCCAAAACATCTCATTGCATCTTTGCTGTCACAGTCACCCTGGGACTTGAAGTTAATTTTAAGAAAAGCTGAGGATGTCAAACAAGGACAGAAGAGATCTCTAATTCCAACACTACGTTGACACCTCCTTAGACAGAATGTCAAAGCACTGTATCACTTTCATATCTACTGTTTCCAGCCTTGGAAGGAGAAAATGTCCATGATGAATGAAAGAATAAACAAAATTTATGCTTTGATTTGAAATGCTGCAAGCTATTTAAGATTAATTTCTTGTTGATAAAAAGCCCAGCATTTTAGTCTTGGGACAAATCTTTTCAATAGCTCTAAAGAAATGTCTGGATGAAATYAAAAATCTGCATTTGAGCCTCAAGTCAACACAGACAAGTCAGCATGACTGAAAATAGATTTCAAAAATATAACTTCGAGTAGTTACAGAATTTAGTCCACACAGAAAATTATTTTTTAATGTTTCAAACTTGTCTCATCATAATTTCCATCAGGCAACCGTATTGCATGAGAACCTAGAAAATTTGCTGGTGTTAACTGCAAGCCTTTTAAGTAATGCCTTCTGATAAAGCTACAGAGACAACTCTTGGAAGGATCTGACTTTTCCTTTTATCAGTTTCCAGAGTGCACACACTGAGAGGCTGAAAAATGTTCAAAAAGGCTCTTCAGGATTTTAAGACTCTTTAGGAAAGGTAGTGCCAATACCTCATTTAAAAAATGTTAACATTTTGATTTCAAAAAGAGTCATTAAAAGCAATATTGTGTAAGGAGGTCAAACACCAAAGGATATTATAAGTCAGAATTTGTATATGATCCAGGGCAAAATTTGAGACATGATCCTCTCTAAACTTCAGTGTGGTCATATACCTCAAAAGACTATTAATTCACACCTTTGCATGCCAAACACCTAGTGTGAGACATAAACATGAAATTGTAGGTTTAAATTTTTGTTCCATGATTTGAGACCAATGCCTCAGCACAGGTTTCTTAAAATCTACCAAAAGATCCATGTATTGTCATTATGTGATATTGAGGTGAGTTCACTACATATCATGAGATACAGTGTCATAGTGAAATATGACAGTGGGTTTAAATAGCCATTTAAAAATGGCACCTTTTATTCAACACACCTGTCCCTGCCATATCTGAATCAGCTGGCTGACTTGGAGTACAAGAATAAATAATTCTTGTTCACACTTTTTTTTTTAAAGTCTCTTTTCAGTATTTGATTACACTTTAAATCTTTTATAACTTTCATCTGAAATTGAGAAGTAAGTTTTTTACAGATATGTTTTAACTTAGAATGTACATTAGATATTATCTAGAATCTACTGTCTTCATTCTCTTAAGTGAAGAATTACCTTGTTTATGGGAATAAGTCACCCCTTCCCTACACCAAATATGAATGAGCTGGTTTTTTTGTGTATCTTAAAAATAAATGGTGCATATGGAAGCTCAGCATTATGAAATTATTAATAAAGCCCTTTCCTCCCCACTTTTATTGAATAACTCTTAATTAAAAAATTGAATGGGTTCCTCTGGTGTTTATAAGCTAGTTGAAATARCTAGAGCTCCTGTATCTGTTAGGCTTGAAAACCAGGCTGTGATGATTTCAGACAGCCRGGCCTCTTCTTTCCCTCACTAGAATCAAATGCCAATTATAACACTGCAGATTAAAGCAAGTATCATGACTGATTGTGATTTTCTGGCAATAACTTAGAAAGACTGATAAAATGTTTAGCACTTTTCTGATCCACTGGGTAGTTGATCACATCATGCTCAGCAGTTGAAAAATATGTGGATCTCATGACATTTGAGCATTGCAATCTAACAGGAAATATATGAAAGTAGTTTCAATATTGAAGACTTTCATCTTGATAAGTTTAAGACAGTTCATGAGGCAGAAGACTCACTTGGAGCACTAGGCTGCAAAATATAGCAAGATGAAGGAATTCAGTTCCCCAATTAGTAAAATAGCTATAGGCAATGGAAACTCATAATCCTTAGGTACTCTTGGCTACCAGTTGTTTCTGAGGAAGATCTAATTCATCTTTACTTTTCATATGGTTCAAAACCAACTCTGTACATCTTTTTTTTTCCTTATTACCTGCAAATAAAACTGAAATTGAGTGGCAGGCAAAGTAACCAAACAGTTAACAGGCAGATTCCATGAGGGGATTATAATCAAAGAGTAATGTGTAAAACAGAGGCACAACACAGTAACACATGAACCCAGAGTACGCACATCTGATGCAAAACATTCATATACTAAGTGGGTCTTACAAGTTATGTGAAGGAGAAGCACAGTATACATGAAAGAAAGATTATTCTTCATCTAGGATGTGTCATTTGAGCAAATATTTGACCAGGAACATAAATAACCACAGTTCAAAAGGGTGTCTAAAGAGTACTTTTACTGAAATATGTCCTGCACAGCTTCCGTTACCAAAATACTCCATATTTTCCATGTCTCTGGTGAAATGTCACATCCCAGCCGCAATTAGGACAAATTACTACAGACAAGATAACTGCAAGAAAATACACTGCTGCAGTATAAACAAAATGATTCTCTCCTACTAGCCTCCCTCTTTCAGCTCCAGGGGCTTGAATACTTGCCCTGCTGATTTCCGAAGCGGTAGAGAGGGGACAAAGTCWCATTTGAGGGAACTGAATACTTCCAGGCTGCTCCACACCCTAAGGAGATTTAACAGTTATGTAGAATCTGCATGGCCATGGTTCAGCCAAGCGTTTAAGCACACACTCACGCCCATACCTACTTAGCAATGYACTTAAGTATGTGCATTACTGAATACTGATAAATGACTGAATCAGGGCCTGAGGGAGCCAATAATGTTCAGAATTTATCACGCTATTGGGACTGCTTTGCAGTGTGGAATCAAGTGACAGAATTAAAAATAGGAAAGAAGTACAAATGGGCTCAGTTAATAAGCTTAACGGCTTCGTCTAAGGTGTATGTCTAATAACTCACATGCTAGAAATAGTAGATAAGATTACACATAGTGCTTTGGCCTTAGTAGCATTTTTCCATAGGTCTTACTGCTGACACGTCATCACTAATCTTGTTTTCCATTTCTAGAGAGTATTTTATAAATAACCATGTTGATTCTACAGCCAGCACAGTGACACAGCATCCAGACGTTATTTTTAGTTAACTGCTGAACCGCATATTTTCTCAAAACAGAACAAAATAAAACCCATCACCAACCTGATGAAGCTTCTTGTTAGTGTCTAGTGAACCAACAGCTTTCTTACCAATCTACCCTTACTTTTACTGATGGTGAATTTTAAATTCAGTGATGAAAATATGCACTGTCACTAAAATATCTCCTTTAGGAAAACCAAAATGTATGCTAAGAGATAGCAGAAACCAAAGTGCTGGATTCTTCTGTTCACTTCTGAACATGCATCTTCATGGGCTATGCAATATCATTTAACAGAAACAGCACTAAATAATGTCAAAAATGTTTTGATGCAATTTGTTCAGATTAACATTCTGGATTTTCTAATGCACATTGGCAGCAAATCTGCTTCTCTAGGCTGGCCTAGTGAAAATAAATAGTTTTATATTGGACAGGTTGATTAATTTTGTTTAGCCAAAACACTTCAGAAGTCTAACTCTGCATTAAAATCACAAAGAGCTTGAAGTAATCCTGCTGAATAACAAAACTGAACAAAACAAGAAAATAAGAAATAAAAAGCCTGAGGTAAAGTATTATTTCACCTTTAATTCTTAGTCTTACACATTGTAACATCCTAGTGTGGAGCACAGTGTTATGGATCTGTCTCTACTACAGCTGGGCTACRTAAAGGACAATTTCTAGTAGCTATCTTCTATGAAGTGCCAGTTACATTAGGAGGTCATGTACCACATACTACAATATGTAGCTAGGCACCAACCAATCAACTCATCTGTTTTTAATTTTCAATTTACTTTGCCTAAAGCCAATTCCTSGCAGATAAGCATCTACCTGAAAAACAAATATAAGCATAGTTGTCATTAACTGGTAACCTGGTTAGCAGTCACAGCAAAGGAGAAAAAGACTGAATGGTTGTAGGAGCTGAACAAAAATGTCCCACCTTCATTACAAGAACAGCATGTTTCAATATGGTTGTCGTAACTGAATAGCTTTAGCTTCTCACAACTGAAATGCTACAAGCATCCTAGGATGAGGTTATAGACRTATATGGCTATATGGACGAGGAATCATGTGGCTCATTTTTATGGCAATAAGGTCACAACCTGATAACTGGGAGAAACTTTGTTGCATAGAAAGGCATCTCCCATGTACTGATGTCAAATTATAACACAGGCACACCTCAGAGCCCAGGCGAATCAATCTGTGCTAAAGCTATGAGGAATCATCTTGGGATTTCTGCATTGTTAAACTCTCGAAACCAGGACCATTATACAAAGCTTCCAGGTGATTCTCTGGAAGACAGAGACATGCAAAGAGTGAGATGGTTGCAGCAGCAAGGTCTGAGAACAAACTATTTCCATTCCTTTAGGAATTCAAAAAGTGCACACCACAACTCCCCAGCCATTCTCTTTTTCTTCCAGCTTCTACACTTTCTCCATACAAGTCTTGTCTGCAAGCTTGCTTTGTGACATTGCAACACCATAGGCCCAACAGACATACGTGTACATGGTACACAAGCTAGCGTGCACATGGGTAAAACCTGTCATAGTTTCTGAAAGAAAGACAGTTTTTCTTCCTTGTATAATGAACATCCTGGTTTCTCTTTATTCCTTTCCCAGACTGTATCATATGTCACTATTTTACAAAGATAGAGATCGTAATTATAAAWGAAGGCGCACTGTTAAGCAGAGAAAAGAGATTATGAAATGAAAGAAAAGAGATTATGAAATTTAATACACTATATTAAAGTATTTGTCAAAGCCTCAATGATATATTACACCAATAACATACCAGTAGTAAAGGATTAAGCAGAGTAATATTATTTAGGAAGGGAAAAAAAAAAAAAAAAACAAGACAAAAGACAATGCTCTTCACATGCTTGCCTAATGAGGTCTCGCAAAATGTAGTCAATTCCACACAGTCCATCAGTTACAAAATTCACATAATTCACTCTTTAGAAAGGCATTTTTGTTAATAAAAAAGAAAAGCAAAGACATAGTATATATACTGTATAGTATATCCTGTAGAGACAAACTCTACTAATAGATGTTTCCAGCATTTTCATACGCTGGGTGGCTGCAAAGAGAAATTCTCTTGTACAGTGAAGCTGCACTAATCTCAGTTTCCTGCTAACTATATAGAAACTCATGACCTGTTTGTAAAGTGTGCTTGTTAACACTGGACAGAATTCAGTTCATTGGATACAGAGGTGAGATTTGATTTGTGGCTCTAAAGAACTTAAAAATTTCAGACTAACAGTTAAACCAGCTGAGCACACATACATCTACATACAAATGTGCAAACATACAGAGTAACAGTTTTGTGCAAAAGAGATTGCATACTTCGTAGTCGACTTTTACTTACCAAAGACATAGACCTGTCGGGTAGGCCACAGCTGACAGACGTGCTCGCTGGAGCGCTAGCTTGGCTGCTGATACTGATTGTATCCTTAGCTTCTTGATGTTCTGGGACAGGCTCATACAGGCTGTCCATTGAACCTTCCTAAAACAGATTTAAATGTTATTAGATATACACCTGCAAACACACACACAAAAAAGTAAGACTTTTCTATGCTTTGGAGCAGAGAGATTACAATTAGAGAGATTTTCCTCCCCTATCTTTTGAATCTCTTTTCCCTCCCCCCTCTAAATAGAATAGATTGCTAATAATAAGTGCCAGAATACTAAAATTTGTAATATTACAGCATAGATTCTACAGATTGGCAGGAAGAAAGCTGAGGGTACAGTAAAAACAAACAACACCTGCTCAGAAAGGGTAAAATCAGGCATATATCTCCTCCCATACATTATGTGAAAATTTCAGTGTATATATATATAATTAAYACGTTTTCTTGATGGGAAAAAATTAACCTGATGCAAATAAGTTAACTCTAGGTCTTAAAAGKAGAGGGAAAGAGCGCTGCCAGTTTCCAGAACCTGATAGTAATGATTCAGACCCCCTCAAATCATGCGAATGGCTAAAAATGCATTCAAAATATATTCCATTTGCATTCAAGCTTTTGAACTCTGTGTTATATTATACATTCAGGTTCTTTTCTCCAACCACCAAGAACATAAACATTTTAACAGAAACTGAGATTCTTACATTAATCCTACGACTCCAAGAGCCAAAGATTTTAGATACACACCACCATCCCATAGGTCAAGAGTTAAATGAAACAGATGACAAAACCAAAGACACTAAGTAATCTTCCTAGATTCTAGATGTTGCCACTTTGACTTATATTGAATAGTCATTTTCCCAGTGAATCTTGACCACTGATTTTAACTGCCTTAATTAAGGAATAAATCAATTTTATAGCAGTACTACTTACAGCAGAATAACACCAGTGAAGTTAACAGGGCATATTATTATATAGTAGCATTTATCCTTCTAGTACAGGTGATAAACACACAGATATATTTGAAGCAATACAGTTAATATGTTAAAGCTTTACCGTCTACAAAGGACTCTGAGATTGGATAAAGTCTGTCTAGGATTAGAGGAGCAATATTACTGGCTGGTGAAACAGTAGTTCAAAGACATGACTGACTTTTTTAACTGCACTCTTTAGCTTCTGAACCTCCCCTGCTTCAGTCTACTACAGTCTTAATAGGCTCAGATAAATGTTGTGGGAGAAATGTTGTAAGTTAAAGCTCTTGATAACACTTGGGTTATATACCGGAATTCATTCTAGGAACTAATGATTTAATACTTCCTGGAGAGTAGGACCTGCCTTACAAAGCCCACCAGGTACTGCTGGTGCTCCTAACAGCCACCTAAGCCTGAGGTCCGGCTAGCAAATGCATTTATTTCTGCATGGCCTGGCCTGAATATTAGGAGGGTTTTGTTGTTGAGCATCTCCATTTTCTAGAAAAGAGTGYCCACTGTTTGCAGAGAAGGCATTGGGTAAGTATTCTTTCAAAAGCTCACATTAGAAGGAAAGTTGAACCTTTGGGTTACGGGAATGTGATACTGGCATATACAGCAGTCAACCACACTCAGTTTGTATTCAGATCAAAAGCCTTTAAGAGCTTCTCATATCTGAGAGAGCCATTTTTCCTCCATACATCAGCCATCCAGTACAGCCTACATAGTTCAGGCGAAAGTGGCTGGCATGCTACCTGACACACAAAGTTTCTAGGACTAGACTGCAGGAAACACTGTGTGTCTCAGTATGCAAGACTTTTTTTCCTCTCTCATTCCTGCTAAAAAGAATTTGTAGAGTACCTCTTATAAAGATGCGTGTATATCTTTTCTTAATCCTAGTTTCTACAACATAGAATTTAATCAAACACTTCTGCTTGCTCAAGGAAGAATTCAGGAACTTGGTGAAGAGAGTTTTTAATTCTGAGACTGAACTATAAAAGAGAGAGAGAGAGCAAGAGAGAGCAAAAGAATGAAAGTGAGAAAGGAGAAAAGGAGAGCCTTCATTTTGCAGAAAAAAGATTTATTTGTTAGCTTTTTTTTTTTTTTTTTTTTTTTTTTGAAAGAAATACTTTCAGGGCAGTCCAAAATATTTCACTTAACTTGACATTTTCTTGCTTCCTCTTTTTTTTTTCTGACATCTATTTTTATGCCCCCAAATTTAATGTCAATAAATATTTTCATTTCACATTGCAAAGACTAAAAGTCTTGTTTAAAARACTATCAGTATGAAAAACTTCCATAAATACTACCCTTTTTTTTAGTCATAACTCATTTGAGAGCACCACTGCGWTGTTAACTTCCTAAAACCTAGTTTTTCACTACTGTTTCACCCATAAGTCACACACAAAACAAGTTGCTTGGGCATATTGGGAACTCTTTGGATACATGGAGATACAAGTTTCTTTATCTGGCAGAATAAGACAAATAACTGAAAAAGGGAATTAGGAAGTATATTGGTGAGCAAAGGATATAGCTAGTCTGTGGGCGGTTTGCTAGGGACACAAAGCTCATTCAACAAACCATCCTCCAACCCCCCTCCCAAACACACAACGAAAGAAAATACTGTACAGACCTGAGCTGCTGTAGATTTAGCATTTAATCTTAACTCTTTTCGTAGTTCTGAGCACACTAAGTAGCATAGGGTAATATAAGAAATAGTAGAAGAAAACATTRATTTAATTCTGGAAGAGTTAGTACTTTTGCTTTCTCCTGCATGGGATGCAGAAGACTTTTTAAGCCCTTTGCATCAGGAGTTTTAGGGCAGAAAACATCTCAGTCCAGAGGTAGAAGAAGATAACTGTTTGCAGTTCTTTTCTYTGTGAAACATCACTATCATGGTGTGCAGAGACTACATCGATTGGGGTGCGGGAAGGAACATTTAGTAAGGCAATCAGGTCATTCTTCAACTCATAGATTAAATGTAAAAGCCTGTGTATGGTGGGGTGACTACAGTTCAGCTAAGGAGAGCAAGGAGTGTGTGAAGATGATTACATGGGAAGTACCACRCTCGAGTGCTCAGAACTCTTTTACTCACCATACACTTCAGAGGATGCTGTTCACACATTCAAGCAACCCTTCTTAGTTAAAACATATATTTCCAAGTCAAATCCATTTCTAAATAACATCATGTTCCACTAGCCATAAGAGTATTAGAACCTTTCTGTTTTCTCTAACATTTCTTTAATATATGGAGGCGTTGTCTAATTAATATACCAATTATACCACTTTTACTAAYAATTATTTTCTCTGTATCTTTCATAGTAGAAGCCTTAGTTTATTGACAAGGGCTATTTCAGTTTATAACATTAGATGTAAAATATTTTACATTGTGCTGTCAGCAATACACATCTTTACACCAACTATCAAGATAAAACACAAAAATAATTACTTCTATGCTACTAACATTTTCTAAGACAAACAGACATCTCCTCAGTACTTAACTTTATGTTTTACTAGTAAAACTGGTAGTTAAGAAGCTACCATATGGAAGAGAAATGGGAAAATGAAAGGGATCTTATTTAGCTTAAACCGTTAGATCAGTGCTCAACTTGAATAACTGAGCATCCCTGTGATTAGGCATGTTGTATCCTTTCCATACTGCGCTTCTCTCACTGATTTCTGACATGCAGGATGTTGGCAATTCTTCAGTATCTGAAATTCTTCCCTGTCTTCCTCAACTCCACTGTTCATTGGGAAAGAAAGTAGCACCTAGCCTTGCATAAGGATGTTTTTCATGTTCCTCATCACCCACTTTCTTACGGAAACTTTACTGGAATTCAGTTTTCCTTGGAAATGGAAATACATCTGGCTGCACCTCTCAGTAAATTAAASGATGGGCAAGAATGATCCAGGCTGCTGTAATAAGATCATCTGTACTGCTAGCCCGCCAAAATAGTCCCTGGCCCACACTTACCTCATGCCAACTGTTATGGCTTCCAAAAAACTCTTTAGCACAGCAATTAAAACAGCAACATCTACAGGCAGGTTGCATGCAGTCACCCTGTTTTGGAGCACAATGCAGTTTACTAGAACAGCCACAGGTTCTTCTGTGCCAATGGTCCTCAATGCCTGGAAACTTTCCTGGACATGCTTCATTATATAGAGTTGTAGCCTCAGTGCTTCTTGTGTGTCCAAAAGTAGAGAAATATCTAAAAAGCCTGTAATTTGGGCTAATTTTACACCCTTGTTCAAAGATAGTCCCATCAAAGGAGACCCTTCTGCTGCTTCCGGGGTAATGGTACAAGATTAATAAAAGGATATCCTCTCAGAAGAAGAAGAACTCGGAGAAGGATTAACTGGTGATGTTGCAGGTGAAGGAGTGCCAGCCCCAATGTATATATCCTGGATATTACAGACATGATCCAGGAAAATAATGTAGGAGATATTTCTAACTTAATTAAAGGACCAGACAATAATATCTTTTATATCTTAGATTTGTAGGATTCTGCCATTTATTAGGCAGGCTATCAAATTAAGTGTTCTAAAGACAAAAATTCCTGCAACTAATACAGAAGTGCTTGATTTAAGCACCTCTCTGTATATTGTCCATCATGCTGTGCTGTTCTGATTTAATCCTCTGACAAGCTAACCACCATAAGATGCGCAGGACATTGCAAGTTTGGTAACTAAGATTAACATTTCATCATGGGATGTTTGTGCATTAGACCTTTTTATAAATGAAACAGGGACACAAGGTTTTGAAGAAGAATCTAATTTGTCTGGAAATCTCTTGAGATCAGTGCAATGAGTCTAACGCAAAATTAATCTCAGTTGAGAAGCCAAATTACTCTGAAATTAACTCAGCACAAAAGTACTGCTAGGGAACCACCCCATGCTCTTATTAGGAGATCACGGGGCTCACAGGCTACAACAGCCTGGAATAATTTCTATCATCTGCCTCCCTGAGAAGGACAGAATCCAGTCCAGGCTGCCAGAGCCTTCTGATTCTTGGGTGTCTTCAGCCTCCTTGTCATCACCTGCTGGACAGGCCCATAATGTTATGCRTTGTGTTAGCACAAATGAATGCTGTTCCTTTAATAACCACTTCTTTAATATTCCACTACTTTGTATTAGCCAAAAGTCTAGTCCAGTCCTGTTTTTAAATAGAATATTATTGGCATTCCCTCAAATTATACTTTATTTCACCCAACATAGTCAGGAAGGTAGAATATTATTGTCTAATATTTAAAAATATATTTTTTAAAAATATATGCATATGTACATACACATTCATTTGTTGCGGTATAAAGTCCTATCATTCGGTCTCTACGTGGGGAGAATACTTCCATGCAAACACTCTTTTTGAGGGGGAAATCTCTGTTTTTTCTATGTCTGCTGATAGTCTAAGGTTCTCTTCTGAGGTTCCAGGTTCAGTAGTTCCTCCAGATGTTCACTAAGTATAAATCAGCAATGATTTCAATTCATCAGTGATTATTTACATCTACAAAGGAACTAATTCCTACAGTGTCTCTAAAAGACGTTTCTGAAGCCTAACTATTCTGCTGTGGTGCATAATTTTTCATGTGCCTCTCTTGAACAGAAAAATATCCTCATAGCTTTTTTTGATATTTGAACCACTTTGTTGCCAGACTTTTCTCAGTCAGTTCACTGATGGAGTAAAAGTGATTAGTGTACATCCTGGACCAGCTCATTTCCAAGTAGACAATCTAATTACAGAAAACAACTGCACCGGCACATGCATAAGGAGGAGTGCATGCACAGAGCTCCAAGTTTTATGAAATATAGATCTACGTTTATGATTTATGGCTTATCTTAAGACAGTTTCTGATAACGAGAGATGTTTTGCCAGGTGCTCAAAAGATTACTAAAGCGATCAGAGTGGCTCACATGGAAAGCTTGTAAAGAATGGAGGTTATCTTCTTAGCATCAATCTTTAAACAGAACTAATTATTTCATTACAGAAACTATCATGGCACTAGCTTTCACTTGTCTGAACCATCCATTATTACTGCAGTCATTAGGTCTTTCACAAAACCTCCAGCTGCTGCACATCCAGTTTAAGAGAAAATCTGCATCTTGACCCACTCTCACCTACACAATCTATCCCACATTTTGTGTAAATGCTGTTTCCTCAACTGAATGCTCAGCAACTGCTTAAAAACTGAACCACACAGAAGACAAGAAGCTGCCCCAATGGAACAATAAAACACTAATTGAACAATTCTGTCCTAAAGAACTGCAGAAATTAATATTTTCAAACTGTTAGAGTGGGCACCACACAACCACTGTTCACTGATCAAATTCATAGGTATTCACATTAAACTGTGATCAAAAGTATCATTGAATTTCCATATAATTACTTTTTATAAGAGGACTTGTATAATAAAATTCTAAAATACTACTGTATTTTACTTTAAGTACTATAAAACAGCTTTTAATCCTTACTGTCCTTCTCTGTGCTAACACAGCATTAGCAATCAGGAACAACAGTTTACACAAAGTAGTTCCCCTAGTACTTGAATTTTTGTCAGTGCAGTTTGAATATTGATTTTTACTTCTCTTTCTAAACATTTGGGAAAGATATTCTAAACATTTGGGCAAAAGATGAAAAAAGGGCAAACACATCTACCGTGCTTTGCAAATACAGCAAATATAGTCACTTAACAGTCACTACTAATACTGAGCACTGAAATAATACCTGGCAGGTGGTTAAGCTTTGAAAACAGAAGCAGTTTCTGTGGATTTCCTATCCTGATTTTACTTGTTCATTCTGACCAGTTGTCTTGGGATAAGAAAAGAGGAAAAAGGAAAAGCAATAAACTAAAGAGATCAACTCCTCTGTCCTTGGGTGAATATAGCCATATGACTGGATTAGCCCAGATGACTGTGTATTCATGCTTGGCTAATAGAAAACTAATGCCAGAAAAGTTGTAATAGCTCTCCCAAACTACTTAGCGAAGAAAAAAGAGGTAGTAGTACCTCAAACAAAACAGCTTAAAGCAAATTATAGCATACACATATTTAATCATTTTGACATACACATGAGACTTTTTACTGTTTTGGGGTCAAAAGTCTCTTGTTAAAATCTGTAAATTTTTGCAGTTGTCACAGCGCAAAGCACATTTTCAGACATATAGATATCCCTTTTTCTTTTTCTACTTTATGTGGTTTACTTCATTTTATTTTTACTGGATCATATTTTGCTCTGTAGAAAGTCTCATACTCAAGCTTTTTCCTAAATGCTAGAGAGACTCACTGCCATTACACAACCCTTCATATAACACCTTGAACTTTTTTTCTTTTTTTCCTTCTAAAYACACCCACTAATTCAGTTTATCAACTCAGTCGCCCGGTAAAGGAAAACATGTGCACATAGACTTACCAGAGAAAAACAGAAAAGATTCATGTTGTCACTGAGATCCACTCCAGCACCCCAAAATTCTGCTCCAGAGAATCTCCCCTGCACACTGCAGCTCCTCCTTGCCCTCCCAGCTGTTTGTACGTCTCTCCCTGGAGATTACTGCAAGATAAAATCCCTGCAATAATCCACGGGATTCAGAGCCCATTATCAAATGAGGCAGGCTCACCAATGCCACTACTAACTGTCTTCTGAATTAAAGAACAATGTTTACCAACAAAATAAAAACGTGGTCTAACTGATTATGATAGATTCAGGGAATAGCCTCTTAAAGATTGTTGTTCCCATTTCGTTCATCATCTAATAGACATTAAGCTACTTCTGCCTAAGATGACTGCAATGTATAGCTAACTCTAAGGCAAACCTGCTCGACTTTCTCATGATTTCCAAAAATAAACAGAAATCCTTGGGAAATGCCAATTTTCTATACAGCAAAATTAAATTATAAAATACAGTAACTACTGCTGACTACATTTTGAATTGGTATCTTTCATAGGGACCTCGAAAGACAGACAAATACATGCCGAGATCAAATTAAAAAGAAAAAGAAAACACTCACTGTTTGGAGTTGTACACTAATATTACCAAATCAGTAACTGACATGCTGACTGCTTGATATTGCAGATTAGGTAATTTAGCTATTAGAAAATAAGGCAAATCTGGAAATTAAAAAAATGATTGTATTCAATAATTGAGTGTATTGAAAATATTGAATGTATTCAAAGCCRACCCATAGCTTACAATGAAAGGTATTATACTGTATATGTGCAGACAGATGAAGAATAAGCAATTGTAAAGAAAACCAGTAGCCTATGTCACTAACTGSTATAAATCAGCAAAACTCCATCAGCCCAAAGACTTCACAGCTATTCACCTGTAATGGAGAAGAAGTACAGTCTGAGGAAGTAATAATGACATTAGTACTGTGAGACTGAAATTGTTTCAGATTATGAAACACCTAAAACTAGACTGATTTTGGAATAACGTTCTCTTCCAACCCACCAATTAATTTCCCACACCTCTTCTGTTAATACTTTGACATTTGGAATAAGCAGTAGTCAGTACCAAAGAGACAAGCTGAAATTTACCATAAATGAAGAGGTGCTCTCATTTTTGGATGGAGATCTTGATTTCCTTTCTCTGGGCCCAGAGCTTCACATTTGTAAATGTCAAGCATTTCTTTATTGCTCACACTTCTGACTACTTCAGTTTCTTCAAATTATTTTGCAGTCTGATCCTGCACCCTAGTGATTTTGAAATTTCCAGTTTTTACTAGGATGAACACTTTTTACTACAACTTAGTTTCTACCTGGAACAGAACCCCCAAAATGCACATACAAAGGCACATGCATACATATACACACACACACAGAGAAGATGGATACCATTCAARATTTTAAATATATATATCTTTAGTAGGTGCTTTAGTTATTTACTGTGAGATGTATAAAAGTCTTCCCAGGCCTCCTTTTCAGTTGYTTTTTTCAGGTTGGTTTCACATATTGAAAAAGTAGGACTTGGCTATGAAGAGTTTCATGAAAACTGTTATACATAAGAAGCCAATTACATGGGAGGCTTCTAATTTACTCCTAAAAGCCCAAGGAGAACTAACACATTTTGTCAACTACCACCTAGTGACACTTTCCTAATATGATTATACAAAAATAGACATATAAGAGACCTAGTTGATAACAGATGGGCTTGCATTTGCTTTATGGCTTGCTCACTAGTTTCCTTTTGAGGGGGCACGTTCTTACCCTTCCTGCACCTCAGGTTCTCCAGCTGGAAATACTGAAATAACAGCACAAACCTCATTTGCAAAATACTGTGAAAGTGCACCCTATCCCAGCTAGGGAGAATTACTTTTCTTCCCCCYCACACAATGCATATTAATATCTGGAAAATTCTAGGAGGACTGCAGAACCAGTAAGATGACAAGAGAGAACCAAAAACTAAGTAACTCAGGAGAATGTGATTCAGACTACTTTAATCTCTGGATTTTGGAGTTGTGGCTTGTGCTGACTTTTTGTTCGTTTGTTTGTTTTCCATATTTATCAGAAAACCTTAGGAGGAAGCTTCTTTTATGCCACAGCTCCTGAAGATAAGAGTAGCTGCAAAAGCACAGCTCCGAAACTGCACTATTCCATTCTCATTTTGCTTATATTTGCAGACAAAAGAATGAGGATAATTTAAAAAGCAAACAAATTAAAAGATTTWAAAAAAAACTTGTATCCATACTTTTAGACACACATATATAGCAAGCAAACATGTAGCAAGGCTTTTGAAAATGTGGAGTTGTACATGGGAACTTTTTGTAACAAGCACTACCCATCTGGAAACTTTCTATGGCATTTGACCAACTCTTACTATCCACTGAAGGGATAACACTGATCGTGCTGGGTAAAAGGTATTCAAGTGAGCTTTAAAATTTTCAGTTCAAATATCCTGCCTGAGAAGCAGAGAAAGTTAAACCACTCTGATTTCCGTGCAGCTGAGGTAATGGTCTTATAAGTTCAACAAAGCCTTCAAGCTGGATCCCAAAGCAATGTAACAGATACTCTAGATGTAAGCCACTAAGGCCCTAAGACTAAAGGCCTCAAATTTGTTATTACAGGTTTTTGAATACTTACAATAGTAAGACTCTTATGAAGAGGTAACATTTTAGACGTCTGCTAATTCACTGATAAAACCATTTCTAAGGCCCAAGTCCACTGATAGGTCTAAACTATAGGTGAGACAATCCTTAGGGTTCCTGTCCTGGACTAATGGAAAAAATTGTCAACTGTGAAGAACTACCTACTATAAGAATTAAAGATGCAACAGCTAACAATTGTTTTTTCGTGATGAACAACATAAGTGGAATATTCAATAGGAATTCTTAATACCACTTGATATGACAGCTATCAGCAAAGAATTTGAGTTAAAAAAAAAAGTAACTGAAAAGAAAATAATTCAAAGGTAAAATCCAGTGTTGTGAGATCTGCGTACATTTTATCTTGCATAAATAGAACAACTGCAGCAGCAGCATTCCAGAACAGCAACACTACACTACAAAAGCGTTAGACAAAACAGTTTTACCAAACAGGGAACATTTGAACCTTCACTTTCTAGCTCCAAAACTTCTGTTACTGTTAGCATTTAATTCTCTTTGTCCATTGCTACACAATTTCTGCATGCTTGGGCTCTGCATACATGCAAGTAGTTCAAACACCTTAAAAAGGAAAAAAAATCCCCACAAATCCAGGCTTTCATATATTTAGGTTTCTGTTCCTGCACAATAAAAAGATTGCACAGCTGAGATCTCCAGGCATCCTTGGCCTTTTCAAAAGGCTGGATTTCAACTGTGTATTCAGAGTAAGTACAGCATACAATCTAGCCTAGTATAGAAACAGTCAAGGTCAAGTCATGATTCAGGTATTCACCATTCAGTCTTGGCTCCAGACTCCCAATTCTACGCAGCCATTGGTGCAGTTTCCATCTGTCACAGCAAAGCTGTGTGACTTATAGATTTCTGTGGTTTGCTGAACAAAAAATAGTATATTCAGTAGTATTTAACCTAGCAAATTTTAGTCAACCTGGAACTAATACCCCTCTCTCTTCAACCTTCTCTTTCTCCCCACAGCACATCTACCCTCACGGAAAAAGTGCATCTACTTACCTCTGATCATTGTCTATTTATCATCTGAGTATTTGCATAAAAATTTAAAACTAAGAGAAACAATGCTACTGTCTCATAAAGTATTAGTGTTTCACATATAACCAAGTTACTATATGATGTGACATATTGCTCTATTTGATGCACATAAAAAGTTGAATTGTTTCTTTATCATGAGCTCAAGGTAAATGTAGTGAATTGCTACTATGCTCCATAGGCTATCCTAGTACAAATTGGAGGATCCAGAGATTATAAGTCAGTTAGAGGCTTCAGCTGGCTCTCTCATTTCTTGGGAGAGAGAATGTATATCTGCTTTCAGCAGGTGTGTACCCAATTCACTACATACTCCCTAACACGAGGGCAACATATGTAGGTTGCACATTGGATAAAGCCCCTGCCTCATTTCACCTCCTTCTGTTTGTTTATAAAAAGCAGATGACAAAGCAATTCTGTGCAGAACACTTTCCACRTTGACCCATTACCCATGACCAGTGCTGTGTGATAAGCCACTATTTGAGCCGAGGAAACTGTAGTCAAAAAACAAGTTTAACACTTTCCATCACAAGCATCCCCTGAAGATATCCTGAATGTTAGAAAGTTCCATTTCAGACCACATACACAATAGTAACTTTGAGACAGGAGTGTAATATTCCAGAATGTAATGTTCCAAACACTGCCTCTAAATTACATCTACTTAATGGTTTGGAAAGGACCCATGAAGTACTAACTAAAAATCTGATTCTTTAAATGTTATTGATTTTTTTTTTCTTTTAGAATCCCCTTCACTTTAGAAACAGCTTCTTCATTTCCTCCATTCACATTCAGCAGCTAATTAAAAATTGTTAGGGAAAGCGCTTTACAACTCCCTCCGTCAAATTGCAATGTTCCCCTCCACTTTGAAAAGACAATTTTACAGATGCAACATTACATCCAGTAGGGCAACTTTTACACCTTTGCAACGAAGACTTACAACAGAGTTCAGTTAAACAGAGAAAAAATACTTTAGGCTCACTCAGAACAAATAACCTTAAYATTTACTCCAGACCAGAAAATCAAGCAAATAAACACATGAAGAGCCAACATGCTATAGCTCAAAATCAAACAGACRAGTAAGATGCTTTCACAATTTCCAGAATCCTAGTGAAGGCCTATTAAAGTCTATGGCAAATTTCCCATCAAATTCAGTGGAATCAGAATTTCATGCACCTTCTCCAACTAACTAATCATATTTAATCACAACGTCATAAAAGTACATGTTGTTTCCCATGCAATTTACTGTCACCTCATGGCTATGCCTTGAAGCTAACATTCCTTTTAGGAACAATAATCACATTTTTCTTTCTCCCATCCCAGAAGATTTACATTCCTTTACAGCAGTTATATTTTAATCGAAGGAAAAACTGTATCTCTGTTGCCTAAAGAGGAAATGTGTATTTTCTAAATGGATGGGCCAGATCCTCTGCTGTATAATTTTACCAAAACTCAAAGAATCTGGCCTATACATTCTTTATTGCTATCTAATACTAGTTTGCACTAGTGAGAATGGCTAACTTTTATCGTCAAACCAATTTATACATTACCAGACAAACCTGGTGTCTACAATGAATTAGGGGTATAGGAGTCATTATCTTCCAGGAGCACCTTGAAAACGAGATGTCTAAYCTCAATATTGTAAGTTTTCTGGTTAAATAAATCCCCTGTGCTTAGTAATTCTGTGCATTTATAAAAGAGATGTCAACCCTCCACCTCCTTAGACCTTAAAAAACATTTTAAAGCCTCAAGGGGATTTGAATCCTCACTAAACAGAATTGATTTCTGTACTTACTACTTAGTATTCTTAATCACACAGTTCATGCATTTTTGTTATGTAATGGATTGGGAAATTCAAAGAATCAGCCTGTTTTGCAAACATTTCACTTTCCATCACCTCAATCTCCTTTAACTTTAGATGGTATTTTTTTAATAGCAAGATGACAGTCTTATTAAGCACACACCACTTGAAACAGCTCCAGACAACTAGCACTGCCCTCTAAGTCTGTAGCCACCCAGGTCTTGTGCAAGTATTAAGAGCAGAATTTTGAAAGGCCAGCAGAGGTTTTCCAATCCACTCTGCAAGAAGGATTGCCTCTCTGCTTTTACCTTTAAGGATTTAGGTTAAGGACTTCAGGCATCTATTTCTTTATTGAGAGCCTGATCCATAGCTAAATGAAGCCAAAAGGAATCCATCTACTGATCTGAGAACTTTTGGCAAGCTAATTCAGGATTCCTTCACCAGTTTTTAGGTATGGGCTACATTCTTCAGTTGGATACAATTTGAGGACAGTCTTTCTAACCCACCTTGCACCTGCTCCTTGCTGCCACAGCCCCAGTCCCACACACCTGCCTATCTCCAGGAGATTAAGTACTTAAGTAGACTAAGTAGATGGCTGCTGAGAGCCCCAAGCGCCAAGTGAAACAGAAAAAAAACAACTGGCTCATACAGCCAGGTAACTGCAGAAAGATAAAGATAACCTAGATGAAGAGCCTCTGAGCAGAACRTACTATTTCATCCATATTGCCATCCTATCTTCAGTCTTCTGGGCAGGAGCTGGTGCATAGCCAGCCAATGAAAAACTTGCATCTGCCTATATTTGTAGACATAGCCCCAGATTAAAAATCCCCTTCTGTACTTCAGGAGTCTACACTGAGACTCTTGGGTCCTCCCTCTGCTCTCACTGCCGTACAAATCAGGAGTAATTCACTGGAAGCCAGGGAAGCCACACTAGTATATACAAAAGAAAAACTAAAGCCTAACAATTTCATTTGTAAGTTTCTAGCTTATGTTTCAAGTTTCTCATCAGGTTTGGGCAAGTCTCATTCTTTTTGGAAATCAAAATTAGGGACTCAGAAATTGCTTGTCAGGTTTTTTTCAAATATCTCATGGATCCTTAGTTGATTTAGAATATATTTGCCATTAGTAATCTGTTCTCTTACGAATTATTCCAGAAAAATTCTGTTGTACAAGCACTACAATTTGATCACTCTAAGTTAGACTCAACAGCTTTTCAAAACCATTCTCCTGATAAAAAGATAACTCTTCTTTTAGACAATCAGGGAAGATCAGGAATCCATACCAGCTGTACGTTAAAGGCTACACAGTTGTTATTGTGTCAAATAAAACTTTTATCTAATACTCTGTAACTTAAGTTTTAATCCCTGCTTAGTAAAATACAGCAAAATAGACTAATGATCTAGACCAGTTCTGGAGCATGGGGACAAATGTATATGGGAAGGAAAAAAATTGCTTAAATCATAGTGGTCTTAGAATTCAGGACTACAAATACACCTATGATCTGGAATCAACCCAGGAGGGAATATATGCTGCTACACAGCACATGTTCATGTCTTTAACATACTTTTTMCCATATTACTCTTTTTTACATAGCATAACAGTTCAATGCTGTTTGGATAGACCCATTACATACTTTGAAAGTTACTCTGGATAGACTTCTAGTTGGTAGATACTAGCAGAGCTCCATATTTTTCATTCGAGTTATGCCAGTTCATCCAATGTCACCAAACAATCACAGCAATGCAGCTCATTTTTACGACTGCTATATTTTAGAGGCAAGGATACATCCACTGCCACGGCGGCAATCTGAGCTGTTTACATCTATGTGCATGTGATTCGCAGAGCCTCCAGCTTGGAGTGTCCTCATTTTTGACTAGCTATGACCCTGCTATACTGTCTTATTGCCTCTCCATGTGTTATGGCACTTTCTTTCCCTTTTACAAACATACCCTGCCATGTGACAGTCAATCTGTATTTGGCTCTTAGATTCCTTTTTAAAAAAGTGGTAGCCCCCATTCCCTTTGGTGACCCACACCAAATGTGCCCCTTTTGTACCCACAGGTGGAGAAATGACTGGCTTTTATTAAGACAATTGAATATGCAACAGAGATTGATGTTAAGGGGAAGAAATCTCTACGTTGCTGTCAGGACACATTACAGAAACAACCCATAGGATATCAGTGCATTCTAAAATGTCTTCTTGAGAAACAGAAATTTAAATTTGATTACCACATACCAGTAAAAAATTGCATCAGCTACTCACTGGCTGCACCACTCACATTAAATCCAGGCTTATACAGTGGGAACTGCTGATGCCATCTGCAGCCCTAGAATAACCTTGGCAGTACACCAGCATATATTCATTTYTGTGGAGAACAGCCTTCGAAGCTGTAGCTGAGCCCTGATGGTACATCAGACTGCCAAATTGTCTCAGAGTTAGTAACTGGATATTATCACTCKTTTTAAATCCATCCTAGTTAAACAAGGTGCTTAGAGTTGGTAATTCCTGAAACTTTATTACAGTTTGAGTAAGTGCCTTTTTTTTTATCTCCTCTAAATTTAACAGAACACCAGGAAAGTCACCAAAAGTTTACAGTGGATAGCTTGAAAACTGGAACATAAAAGAAAAAAACATTATAGAAAAAAAAATGTTGAAATCTCAGTGTTCTGCTTTAGATAGAATAGGGACTTTCTGCAGAATTGCTATTGTCTTAGTGAATTACAGATGGATTGAGAGGGGGGAGAGAGGGGAAATTTTACAAAGCAGTTTCTAAGTTTGCCTTGTACCTGTGTAGCCTAACTTTTTGTATCTTTGGAGAGAAAGGAAGGAGTCAAAGAGCTTCTGAGGAAGACTGGCATCCAGAGATCCCCAAAAGGCTACAGACAGCAGAGACAGTTACAGATCAGACAGGTACATCAAAGAGTGACCCCCAACCCCCTGTGACTCCCCTGTTCTTATATCACTCAAACTCTTCAAAGTAGGATTCAATAGAATAGATGACATTTTTATCCCAGATAACTATGGAACTGCCAAGAYTTACCGTAACTCTATTGAACACACATATGGTCCAACAACCTTTTACTTTAATAATGCCTGAAAGCAAGCACTATAATGCCCAAGAATAAGTTCCAAATATCTACATGGAATAGATTAATGAATCACACGCATTGGTTCAGTGCTTCAGAAGCAGTTTTTACTCAATATACTCACTGTATACTAGGACTTCAAAGATGGTTCTGTTAGATGTACAACCCAGCTTCATCTTTGGTAGTTACATAGTACCATTATTATCACATCTAAAAGCTCACAATCTTTAGCACATCCTTTGAACATCCCTATGACAGGAAAAGTAGTATTATTACTCTGTTACTACACAGTTAAGTCTATTGCCTGTATTACTGAAAGGCAGTTGCGTACATGCCATCTAAGTGTTGCTGAAAATCAAATACTTAAACCCAAAACACTGACTTTCAAATCTGCARTTAAGTTGCTTCTTTACCCTGCAGGTGCTTGAAGATGCCTAAAAACATAAAGTCTGTCCATGAAGAGATCTAAACACTGTAGAAATCTTGGCAGAGTTGGGCAGTTAGACAACTATCCCACATTTAAGTCAAACAGGGAACCATAATTTATGCATTTCTATTCCTTTCTTACTTCAGTGATTAATCTGATTGTTTTCTTCAGAACAAACTTACCCAAATGAGCTTTGTACAGAATAAGGATGGAGAAGTGAATGGGACTTCCTCCTCTGCTATGTCTTACTCAGTAGCCCACTGACTGGAGCATCCATTCTTAGTATGGGGACTGGGTTCAAGTTATTCTCTTCCTGACTTCTGATCTTCTTCTCTTCTGTGTGATTTCTTTAACCACCAGGCAAGACATCTGTCTGGCCTGAGTTTCTCCTACTCCAGAATCTTAAACTAGCTGTTCTACTTCATACAGACTAAGTGTGTATGTGTGAGCATGTGTGTGTTTGCAATTGATTCTCTGGCCTGGTTGCTACAGCAGTCACTTCCCAAAGAATACAATTGGGCTATCCATGCCCTGCTCTCATAAGCATTAAATATTTATTTAGTTCAATGGAAAAGAAATGAAAGTTGTTGCAGCAAGTAAAAAACATTTTGGAGAACTAGATAAATGTGCTCAGGCAAAGAGTCTGCACAAGGCCAGAAACCTGAACTAGACTCCCCAGAGCTGTAGATTCGTATCTTATGCACTCAGTGAAGATATTTGCTTTTCCACAGAATGAAACAGAAAATAGTTTAATTCCCCAGTAGTTTGCATACTCTGCAGTATATGTAGTACAATTATTGTCCTCTGATATTATTATCTTTTCTGTATAACTTCTGGAGGGACAAAGGACAGCAGGCATCTTTTCCTCCCTTGATGCTTACCTCCTTTCTCCARCCTCTGGGAACTTACAGGCCAGAAATCATCAAGAGCAAGGAGTGTGCTACTTCATAAAGAAAACAGAAAATCCAAATGCAACGATGTAGTTGTAGTTCTTGCTACTACAAGCGTAGCACCAACCACTGGCATGCTACATCGTTTTGTCAATAGCACCTTGCTRTAAAACCCCAGTCAGATTTGGGGTGGGGGGAATCTTCTTTCAAAGAGAATGATGATGCTATGTGAAAACTGGATAGAAGAGAATAAATGTGTGTAGGTGTCCTAGCCCAGATCTGGGAACTGRTAACAAATTATTAAGGGATTAGTTAGTCAAAAAGAAATAACAATATAACAGCTAGTTAATATTTCCAGGTGAAGCAATTTATTTCCTCTGTGTGGCATGTGAATAAAACTCATGTTTAAATTTTGACTTCCATTTCAGTTGTAGTGTTATTACTAATGGGGGGGGGGAGTGAACAACTTTCCAGTTCTTCTAATATATCAGCTAGATAAATTGTTAACACTTAAGAACTCCCCAGGCAGTAATGAATGACACAGTTTTCTGTGTTATCCCTGATRAAGTTTAGGATATGGAAAGCAGTGTAATCCTCTTTCTATACTTTCCCATCTGTGCTTTAGAGYTACCATAGTGAATTACTACACACCAAAGCACTGCTTCGGATGCAATTTCATATTTTCAAAGCTGAGATAATTTTACTCCACAGTGTATTTTTAATSTCTATAAAAAGAGTAAAATATTTAAGGAAGCCAGGTCAAGTAAAGCTGTTGAATTTAAGAGATGGATGGTAGCTTTCAATAAAGTAGAGCTTTCATAAAGGTTGCTCTGAATACAGAGCTAAGGCAAACTAATCACTTTGTTTACAGAAAATCTGCAATGCAAAGTGTTAAGATTTAACTCAATTGTAATCTTCTATTAATTATAAACCACTCTTTATGCAGGAATAGATGCTGACAAATATAGCTTGAGGCACTCTTTTAATTGTACTTTACGTGTGCTATTGCTTATGCTTAATGTCTTTGATTCAGCTTTAATATTGCAGATTGAATTTACTTGGTGCATTTTTGCCATTAACCTGCTCAGTCACGGTTAGGGCTCATTTCTTTCTCTATGAGAGAAGCTTAAGTTTTCTGCTGGATTCATCCACATTTTATCAGACATGCATTTTGCCTGTTATCTAATCATCAGGGGTAAAGGAACTGATATAGTAACTATTGGAGTCAATTGACTGACTCAGTTTAGACTATGAGCATAAGCAGCTGTTCAAGTGTAGAAGTGAATGCAGAGAAAGAATCTGATTTAATACAMTGTTCTTTATATTGGCATTTTTCTGCATCTGTATAAAAAACTACCACATAACATTCAATAACACCACAGAAACCCAGGCAGTCCAGTGTCTTCCTCCGGTCACCATATGGTTGTGGAATAGCTGGTTAATGTTAAACCTCAGCAAAATTGAGATTACACTTACAGGAAGCAGAAGACACTTTGAAGACTCTGCAGCCACAGTGCAGTATCTACGTATCTAACATAGCCATAAATCATCAAAACATTCTGTCAGAGAAAGGGTCCCTTGGTAAGTCTTTGTAGTTTGGGAACTGAAAACAACAACTTACTACTACTCTTATGCCCTGGGACTAGCCAGTAGATTATAGCCCATCCTACTGAATAACCTAAACCTAGTTAAGCATATGTCTGTCACCCTGCAACCAGATTCTAGCAACCCAGAACTTTTCCTGAGACTTGATACTTGCTTCTAAGACCACTGAATCATCAAACATAAAGTTAGAGCTCCTGAAATGAGGGTGGAAGCTTTGGTCATGCATTCTCTTAAGTAACCTGGGGGAACCTGACTGTGGTCAGGTGGAGCTGGAGCTGGCCTGTTGACTGTGCCTGGAACAGGGCCMCGTGTGTGGATGAGTGCGATTACTGGGAGCCAAAGCAGCTGCAGGAGTACAACAGCTCTGCAGAACTCTGCGCACCCTCTCAGCCCCTGAAATTCAGCCTAGTTGCCAYAGATCTGCAGGCTGCTGGAAGGTACTGAGCTCTGTTGCATGAAGATACAGCACTACCATGCCTCAGAGGAACACACGCAGCCAATAGGGAGCAGGGAAAGAAACTCTATCAGGGAGTCTGTAGATTTTTCTGTGGGAACAGATAACCCAGCTCTGCTGAGGAGTATGCTGACAAGGAAACAGCTGCTTCAGGCTGTGTATGCCATTAAGAAACTTCTCCTGTTCATTCAACTTTCTCTAGGTCAAACACATACCTGCTGCCGGGATTGCTAAGGAACAGGCTCCTGTCTTCATCACTCTACTCACACGCACCTGCTCCTCCAGTACAGTGTGGAATGGCTGGTGAGCAAAGACAGCCCCGGAGGGAAAACAAGGATTTGCACTCACTGGCAGGAAGAGTGACACACKGAGCTGAAGACAATCTGGTAGCAATAGAAAACTAGCCAGTTCGGATGAATTATAATTGCATGCTGTTGAAAGAACACTGAAGTTGCAAAGCTATGCTCTTCTACAGATGAATGTGTTGGAAAGCTCTTGAAAGGATAGAAATGCCTGAATACAAGCTGTCCATGTGGCCTTAATTTTACCCCCTTTGGTAACACGTGGCACATGTGACATCAAACGTGTTGCTAGTGATCCTAGAGATCACTTAAGAGATACAGGGAAGATCAAAACCTTGTCTCTAGGAGAAAAGGAAAGCTCACTTCAATGCTGATGCCTCCAGAGATGACAGAAGGAGTTATCATAAGCATGATATGGTCTAAGAAAGGGAGAACTGTTTGCAACAGCCTATTTCGCTCCTCACTTCCCTCCTCCAGAAATCTGATTTTAGCCTGCACTGTTCTTCTTCCCTCAGCAAAGACCCACCTCTCCAGAGACAACTGTTAACCTCGTTGGGTATCCCAGGGAGCCTCTGTAAAACAGAATGGAGGAAACMAAAAAGGAGGAGGAGGACCTGGCTACTCTTCCACAGTTTAACCTAAATGTAGTTTCTTAAACAACAGATGCTCAAGTTCATGACACATTCTAGAGGCCTGCTTGAACTAGGGTAACTGTTAAAGCTTTCCAAAACAGGTTGCCAGACTTCCTGATAATAGAAAACGAGGCAATCTAAAAATATATTCTACCAGTTACTGCTACAATCAAGTACAGTTAGATCATAGCATGTTTTGTTAAATGCTAAAGCAGCTTGTCCTGACATGATTAGTGCTTTAAGACACTGATAGAAGAAGAGGTGTTTATGAATATTCAGAGGGCTGCCAGGACAAGCAAAACATGCAAGCAGATTGATACAAACATTCTTAATAACTGTCAACCAGACTCAAACAAAAATAATTCATGGTTCACAGTCCTGACCTTTTGACTTTGCAGCTATGATACTACTTGACTATTTGTAATTTATGTTAGTGCTTTGAGCAATGATGATACAGAGGTATACAAACAGAAATCAAGTAGGTTTTAGAAAGCCCAACTAAAAGTTAACTATTTTTTATAACTTGTTGATTAAAGAATAGGTATAGGAGAAATTAAACTTGGTAACAAATATAGAAGAAAATATATGGCTTTCTTAGTGGACCAGTAAAAGGAGTTAGCCTTTCAGTGAATTCTTATGTTAGACTTGAAATCTTTGTAAACAAGATAATTGAGATATTTTGGAATTGAGTATTCTTATAAGTTACCAATGAAGTAATGCTGAGGTTTCAGAGAAGTACCAAGTTACTCTTTGTATAACACTATGACTCTGCTAACATCGGGATACAGGAGGGATGTAAATAAAATGCTAAGTATCCGTAGTACGTTGTGGAGCACCAAGCCAATGGCTGGAGCACAAGTAAACTGGGTGATTAAAGCATAAAAGCAGTAGGGTGTTCAGTTAGAGGGTGAGCTGTTTCTATAGGACAACATCTCTGGCATGTCTTTTGCAATCAGAGTAGTTGGAGTTGATGGGGGGCCAGGGAGTTACTTAATAGTAAGAAATATTTAACTGGCCTACCATTATCTAACAATAAACACCTCTTCACTGTAGGTTGGGATACAGACAACCAAAGATTCACTGTGAAACTAGAATACATGACATGACAGCTGGAATAATGTTTAACAAAAGAACAAAATGACAGGTAAAAAGCTTTTGATAAAACTATGAAAATAATTCTTTTTTAAAGGAATTCCTGTGCTTTCTCTCAAAATGCTTTCCAGGAAATACTTATTGGCTAATCGGCTCAATGATAATTTATTAAGGGCAGTAGTCTATTTTTCTCTCTCTTATAAGAAAAAGAAAGCAATTAAATGACACAGATGTCACTTTTTCTCATGAATGTGTCCAACTGTGCCAAAATAGTATTACCCATAAAAGACAGTAAGCAGCTGAAAACATTAATGTAACCAGTCACGGACAGATTACAGCTGGGCTCATGAAGAAACAAGAGCAACAAGAAGGGAGGGAGAGGAGGCACAAGCAAAGGAGGATACAAGATCGCTTCATTCATTTCCTRCCTTGAGTTCAGCTGCAGACACAGTTAGTTTTTCGCAGCTTTGTAGAAACGTCAAGAGTGTTGAAAATAACATCCATCATTTCACCAAAGGGGACAGGAATTTGACCCTACCCACTCATGCATTGGCCCACAGAACTGGCGGTGTATGTAGGCTGTGTGTGTATATGTACTATATTACCAAGACTATGTCAGAGGCTATTAGAGGGCTTTCAGAATTGTGTAATGCTCTCCGAGTGACTCCTTCTGTTCTTTGGAGATGCGATGTCAAAGGGATAGTTAGCCCCAGACAGACCAAAGAAGCTTTGAACTTTGAATGCCTTCATGTTGGTTAGTGCTGAGTTTTCTACATAGCATGTACAGCCAGGCCATATACAAGTTAAATAAATTGTGGTTAATCAGTGGCAATCTTAATTAAACTTTTGCTAACCAAATTTAGTTAATCGTTCAAAACACATTTGTGAGATTTTGCAAAATGAGCAGCTTACCCTCCACCTTTGTGAAATTACTGTTAATCATTCACTAATGTCTGCATCATCCAATTTAAACCTCTCCCCTGTGGTTTTAGACTTCTTTCTGCTTGCTAATCCACCACAGGGGAGTGATATGTAAACATGCAAATGTATTTTTATAGGTTTTTTCTATTTATGATGGTAGGTTCTATCAAGCCATATTTATAGCCTCACCAAGAATCATTTATAATTCATTTGCCTCACATTCAATTGAATTAATYTAAAGGTATAATTCAATTTAACAAACATGCATCTCAGTGTACTGAGCAGTAAGACATACTGCAGTTGTTCAGGTATCCTGCACTTCATCCCATCTTTCCCTTTTCTGCCAGCCTCTCAACTCAGTAGTATTCTTACATATCAAAGCAAGTATCATGCTAGAAAACAACTGACCAAAATAAGACAACAACAGATCTTTAACTGCCGCAGCCCATTATTGGCAAGATGGGAAAGAACACACACATCAATGTGATGCAAGTTCAATCCACTTTATTATTCTACCTATGTAGCTTATATATCCTTTCCAKCGGGCTCATGCGTTCACGCACTTTACAAAGCGTCGCTATTGGTTGTCTAGCATTGTCCAGGTGCTCAGTCTCTAATCGGCTGCTGTGTCGACTCCCTTCCCAGGTGCACATACTTCTGCTTATCTTGGTTTCTCTCTCTAATTGGCTTCAAGGACTTCTTCTTCGGTGACCTTGAACAGCCTGTTGCTTATTTCAGCTCTTCGTACTTCTGTAAAATAGCCAGGGCCCCGACATTTAACTTCAAAGCTGTGTAACTTACCTAGCTATCCAAAATTTCCCTAAATTCTCCTTYTCCATGAAGACTATGTCCTTTATCGTACAACTCTCTATTATAAAATTCAGTTGATATGAACTACTGCACTCCTGCTCCTACCTCTGCTGAAGTCCATTATAGACAACCCTTTCCTGTGATTTACGCCTCATTATAAAAATCAAATTTCTTGGCTGTCAGAAGTAAATTGACTGCAGCAAGCTGAAGGACCTAGCTTCCTGACATACAGAGTCATCACATTACACAAAGGGTGTAACTTTAAATGTGATGGAAGGATATCCTATAAATACAAAGCCCTCTTGGAAAGGAAAAACTGATCATCGGGTTGAGTACAGATAGTGCAAACTATCTCTTTTCTAACTCTAACCATCTGCATGGGCTGAGCCTTATCCCATGCCCACAAGGCATCAGCCAGATGAAAAAGTTCTCAGGTGAGAAACCCTTCTGCAGGGTACTGCTCCTTTTGTCAATGTTTTGGAAGCCCAACTACTGCTAGAGGCCTGGGCACCATCTCTCTCCTAACGCTAATACTAGTCTTAACTGTACCTCTAACTATAACCCTAAAACCATGTATGGGCTGCTCCGTAGCTGAAATGAAAACGTTTTCAAGAAAGAAAACATTTTTCAGCTCATCCCTTTCCCTTGGCACCCTAGAGGCAGTCACACTCCACCCAGAGCTGTAGGACTTATTTCTCTCCTAATTCTACATCTAGTCATATTGCTAACCATAATGGTTGATGGGCTCAGCTAATGGGCTCAGCTTCAGACAAGGATGCAAAGCCATGCCCAAGATGAAAAAGTTTCCTGAGAAGAAATATTTTGACAGCCTATCCCTTCCCTTAGTAACCTCTTTGCAGCCCTACTCCAATGAGAGATCTAGGTTTTGTCTCTCTCTCTCCTAAACCTGACTCTAGTTCTAAAGCGAAGGGTGAGCTGAGCCTTAACCCAAAATGTCAGCCATGGCCCAGATGAAAACAGTGTCAGGAGATAAATATTTAGCAGCCTAATCCTTTCCTTGACTGCCCCTTTGTAGATGAGCTTCAACAGAAGCTCTGTGCTTTGTCCCTAACCAAAAAGCCAGCTGCCATCATGGGCCCCCCCTTTACAAAGGACACACCATAGCCTAGATGAAAAACCTTTTGGGGAATAATATTTTTTTGTAACCTACCACACTTCCTTTGATAGCCCCTTTGCTGACCCTCTCCAACAAGATCTATAGACTTTGCCTCTCTCCTAACCCAAACCACAACCCCAATGTTATGGCTGACTTCAGTTTTAGTGCAGGATCCCCTGCAGTGGCCCAAGTGAAAATTTTTTCTAGGAAAAAAAAAAAGAAAAACCTTTTGAGTCCTATCCCTTTACTCCCTCCCTTGGCAGCCCCTTCACAGAACTACTCCAAATGAAGAACTAGGCTTTCTCTTTCTGCTAACCCTAACCTCAGCCCTAGAGGGTAGCCTGAGCCTTATGCTAGGAGGATACTCAGCCATGGCCTGGATGAACAAGGTGTCAGGAGAGTAATATTTTTGTAGACCACCACTTCCCTTGGTATCCCCTTTTCAGCCTTGCTGCCAATAAAGCTCTAGGCTTTGTCTCTCTCCTAACCATAACACTAATGCAAAGTGTGTCAGAGGGTTCAGCCTTACCCCAGGATCCCTGGGCACGGACAAAATGAAAAAGTGTTCTGTGAAGTAATCTTTCTGTAGTTCATGACTTCTCTTGCAGCCCCTTTCCAGCCCTACTCAAAAAGGAGCTCCACACTTTGTTTTTCTCATAGACCTAACCCTAATTCTAACCATCACAAAAGGTTCAGCTTTATCCCAGGATTCCCAGGCATGGCCCAAAAGAGAAAGTTGTTAGGGTTATAATCTTTTGTAGCCCACCACTTCCACTGGAAGTTCCTTTGCTGACCCATTCCAACAGGAAACCTGGGCTTTCTCTCTCTCCTAACCCTAAACCTATGACACCCAGGAATAGCCCTAATTAAAAAAAAATAAATAATCAGGACAGAAATCTTTCTGAAGCCYACCATTTCCCTTGGCAAACTCTTTCCAGTCTCACTCTTATGGAAGCTCTAGCCTTTCTCTCTCTCCTAACCCTAACTCTCTTCCCAATCCTATGTTTTGGCTGGGCCCTAGGACAAGACACTTGGGCAATGTCCTAGACAAAAGAAATTGTCAGAGTAGCAACTTTTTCTGTAGTCTGTTACATCTCTAGCAGTTCCTTTGCATCCCCACTACCAGATGAGCCTTTCACTCCCTCCTAACTCTAATGCTCACAATCACAGAGGGCTYAGCCTCAGATCAGGACTCCCAGGCATGATACATATGAAAATGTAGTTGGGAAGAAATCTTTCTGTAACCCACTCCTTGGGAGCCCCTTTGCCACTCCACCCCATTTGGAGCACTGGGCTTTGTCTTTCTCCTAAAATATACCCTAAATCCAGGTTTGGGCTGAGCACCACCCCAGGACTTCTGCTTTCTACCTTTACTCCACATAATACCATCTAGAAGTCACTTTGAAAAACAAAGAAAATTAGGGGTAATTATTCTAATTTTGGAGTAAGACTGCATTTTTGTTTTACATATAAATCATTGATTTTAATAGTAAATTTGCGGAATTAACGAAAGAAGCATCATGCACATTCAATAGATCCACTATTCCTCATCAGCTTTGAATCCTGACATATTGCAATCCTCTTTTCAACCACTGGCAATTTGAGCAAGAGAAGAGCTTAGAAATGGAGAAGAATACTGTATGGATCATGTATTTAAATAAAAAATCCAAGTTTACTTTCTCCCTGAAAAACAATAGAGATATAATCATAAATTTGTTTTACTGGACATTTTTCCATTGAAATTAATCACACTATTTGATTATATAAAAATACACAGTCTTTCTTAGGCATATGTTTAAGTACTACAGGATCTAGCCCTAGGCATATTTCCTCAGAGTTTCTTCATTTTTCCTCAGCGATTTCACAATCATTTTGGCTTATTTTCTGTGTTTTATCAATTTTCAAACTTTTTTTTTTCCTATTTATTTTGAGGACAAGCATGTTAACCATTTGAATGCACTGATACTGTTAGAGGTATATAGGCTGTCCATACATACCTGAGCCTTTTGTTCCAAAGTGGTTGAGTTACTCCAGTTTCTGCAGCTGATAGCACTGGAGGGTATTATATAACCAGCTGCATTTCTGACTGCCTTTGACCAAGCAGGGTTAGCAATAGGCAGCTTTGGGGCTGAATCAGGAACAAGGTAGGAACTCGCACCTCCAGCTTAGTAGCCTTAGTTATCTTGTCAAAAGTCAAAGTCAAATTAAACGTTCCTTATTAATTAAAAATATCCTGATGCTGCACATATTGACGTGTAGTAATTGGTATCTAGCAATTTAGACTTTTTTTCCCCTTTTTTCTTCCTATTTCTAGGAAGGCTTATGATATTTACTTTATCTATCTCGTGATCCTTTTCTCCCACACCTCCTTTCTCTCTGTTCTTACACATATACATAAAACTCTCATTATTTTTAGCTCCATTCTTCTCTGTTCCTATTACTTACTAGCAATCTATCATAAAACTTGGAAAGAGCACGTATCACAGTTACCATTCTGTGCACCCTAAACCAACAGAACAACCCTCATTATCAAAACAATGAAACTGAAAAGAAAAAGTTGTCAAATGCATAGCATGAGGAAACAGAGGGGGAAAGACAGAAGAAAGCATTTTTCCTACATTTTTCTGTTTTAATATTCTAGCCTTATTTATCACAGTAGAGTATCTATGGCTTGACAGGTATTTCTTGAGTTAATATGCCCCTTTAAACTTTACTTTAAAGGCAATCRTCCTCCAAGCACAGATTTTGACTTCAGTAAGACCTGAAATTAGCAACTATATTAGGCTTTGGATGAAAATTGCTTATCAGTGGTCCATCTCCCTCTTTCCCCCACGCCACACCGTATCTGAAGAATGTCATGGCCCTATGATGGCACGCTTTTTGAACTCTTTCCAATTTCAGATATTTCCTATCTCTTTTAATACCTCATTGCTTTTGCATCAATTACAGCCTGACCTAAAGCCACACTAGTAGTGAATGTGATATATAGTGGAATCCATTTAAATGAATTTCTGATGAAAGAATAAAACTGTTAAAAGAATAAATTTACTGCACACAGATTTATACAAATCCTGTATATGTAGTGAAATCCTCTTAAAGGAAAAGCTGATGAAAGATTAAAATGTTAAATGAATTAAAACCCTGCATCCTAGTGAAATATAATGATTATTTGACCTATTAAATGAGTAGCTCCAATGACCATATAATGGTAAGTATATGTCAATTTTAAATATGTGGTAAAAAAATGTAAAGCAAACAACAATCAATGGGTACATCTATTATGATAAACTTACAGAACACCAGTGAAGTGTTCTTGAAAGGTTTTTCTTAGAAGGCCTTTAAGTTAGCAAGACTTATATTTGTTAAGGAAGAGAGACCTTCAGTGATTATTAAAAGTTATTAACTGTATAGTATAAATGTAATCTTTCCTTTGTTCAGATTTAATATATTCAGCTTTGTCAACATGAAGGTCCGAGAAAGCCACTCTTTCTTACCCCTTTCAGCTGGACTCTGTCTGTGGCAAATTTTTAGGGATCTCTTTTACAAAAAAAGATATTGAGCAGTATCTGCCGTTAGGTCTGGCTGTTTCTCATGTTATGGAAAATACCTTTTTAAATGGTGCCAAAGAGCTGACATTTGCCATCACCAATGAAACAAATAAACATCAAAGTTGTGAGCACTATAACATTTGTTTAGTTTTTGTAATTTTAAACTAAATACAGCATACCCATACATTTCTGATAAATATTGTGTCAATGTATTTCAGTGCTAAAATACAAATTAATCATTTTGATTCTATCAATCAAAAGCGTTATTTTAAACAATAAAGTCCTGTGAAGTGATTCCATTTTGAAAAAATATATACTTGAACTGCAGAACTCTGTTTTGGCCAGCTCTACAAGTAACTGGTTTCAGGTTTAAATCCCAGATTAAACCACTAAAAACATGCATTGTAAATCCCTTTGCAATGAGTTTAGAATGATTTTATACATCAGCTTCCTACCTAAGAAGATGTGAGTTCACGTTCGGTTTAGGTCATAGGTGAAATGAGTTTGTCAGTCGCAATCCAGTCTATAATGAATTTATATCTTGATCACAAAATTACTCTACCACCCAATTAAATGTTGCCTGAAGCCACTGATCTTTAAAGATGGAGACCCAGCAAAGGGTATTAGAGACTGAAGTGCATTTTCAGTATAAGGAGATCTGTACAATCCCTTTATCATCCATATTCAGGTCTAGACAGTACTGTCTCAGTACCAAGATGCTACATGTGGAAATGGCATACTTCCTTCCGTCAAGTATTTGTATTGGTACCACATCACATAGCTGAAGGGTTTATTTGCCCTTCATTACTGTTGAAACCAAATCTCAAATATTTTTGTACCAAGAAGCATTAAAAAACTTAGATCACAGCTGCCCTTGCAGAAAATACATTGTAGAAATGCAGGTATTTTTTAGTGAATACTCTTGCAAAGACTTTTTCTATCAAGCAACAATGCAATTGTGATTATCCACATGTCATTTAGCCCAAAGCCTATATTTTTGAAAATGGGACGTATGGGTAAGACAAAACATTTATTGCAGGGTTTTGGCTGTCAGTGAAGCATGCCAAAAGGCCAAACTTCTCTGTACTTGGCGGGGAAAAGCACGTGAGCGAACTGCAGCCATCAGAAGAATACATGTGTAGGGTGCAAGTATATCAGACCTTTCCTTTGAGAGAAAGTGTCTGCTGCCTATCCTCCTCCTGAAAGCAAAGGCAGCTGGACATSAAAGCCCAGAAAGTATACTTAAGCCTCTTCAGTGGGGATAATTTTGAGTCCTATGAATTTTCTTGTGAGCTTCAGGAAAATCTGGGGAAGGGAAAGTTTGTACTGCCTCACTGAAAAAAATCCAAGGAAAATATGTCTGAGGGGATTTGATAGCACAAATCTTTCAATGTACAACTTCTCATGGAATTTCCCTTCTTACATGAGCTATATCCTCACTTGTTTTCCATTCACAGTGAGATCTGGAATTACAGTCAAAATCCAAATTTACAAGAACTAGTCCATCCACTGTTGTTCTGATAATCAATATGCAATAATAGCCATAAACAAGAAAGCTGAGAATAATCATGCAAATACTCTACTCATTCCTAAAACTACATACTACTTTACCTTAGTGAGCAAAAAATGTTCTTTTCAAAAATAGAAACACACTGAAAATACAAGTAGATGATAACAAGTAGATACAGAAGATTAACTCAACATAAGACAAACATTAGATAAGGGTTTTGCACATTGGAAGTGTGATGAAGGAAYGACTGGACTTGGATTTTGATGCTCACATTAAAATAGTCTGTGAGAATATCTTCTTGAGAAATGCAAACTACATGGGAGTTTGGAGCAGGTCATTCCTGTTGACAAGCTTCTGGACATGTCCAGTGGTTGAAGAGAACAGGAGCTGGATGGGTAAGAAACAGAAGATACCCAAAACCRACTAGGAGTCAGCGGGGCTCAGGTGAGAGGCTGCATGAGAAATAAAGTTACAGAACCCCAGTTTTTGTAATAGGTTTAGTGTGCCAGACAGAATAAGCTATTTTTCTTAACAATTTAGTGACAAACTACATGAAGTGTGGAACACATTTCAAGAAGCCATTCAACGCAAGGATGGAGAAGATGCCACACATATTTGCAAGTGTTGAATACCTTCRGGAAGATATACAACTGTTACTGGCATTATGAGACAGCAAAAAAGTGTTAATATACAGTAGGTCTTGGCTGTTCGGTCACCACACATAAATAACAGGTTTCCTAATCCAATATTCACAATAAAAGCTCTGGCCATACTCCAGAGAAAAACCCATTTCCATCCTTGTCTCTCAGGAATCCTCTTCTTCTGAAAGATTCCTCCTTTTCAGTCGTTCAGCCCACATCCCTTTCTACCAGCATAAAGAAGAGAGTCAGCTCGCCATAGCGGATTATCCTTCTGCTGTTTGAACACTCAGAGCAGGTAGCTGCAACTTGTCCTCTAACTCCTTCTTTACCAAACCCTTCTTCTAATTCCTTGCTTGTCACAGTGACAAAAAAGATTGAATTGGCAGAAGGAGGATGTAGTTATCATTTGGCTACCAGAAAAGAAACAACTGAATGAGGAGCTCAGCTGAATGAGGAATGGTGCTCAGAGGATTAATCTGATTTAACCCAAGAAAATCAGACTCAGGTCATGCTCATTAAGAGGACTTTTTAGAAACAGACAAAAAAACAAACAAACAAAAAAAAATACATAAGAAACATCTGAATTCCTCACAATAATATTTCTGTATTATTTATAAGAATTTTGGAAGGTGCTGATTACAGTGATGAATGTCAATAGGATTCTATCTACTATGAATGCTATTATTATTGCTGTAGTTCTTAGAAGCTATAGTTACGGTTGTTAGTGAGTTTGGTGGGAAAGATCTGATAAAGCAAAAAGCTGAGAAGGATGAAGACAGTAAGAAGAAGGCAGGAGAAAGGAACAGAATAAAAACACATAGAAGGAGGAGATTAAAAACAGATATGAGGGAGACTGAGGACAAAATGGGATCGTATTGAAGCAACTGGAGGTGATTAAAGAAGGAGCAAAGTTCAAGAACTTGCATTTGAGTCAGGCAAGAAAACAACACTTGTAGAACCAGCAAGAAGCATGGAAAGGCAAGCTGAAGGAAGGACAAATGGTCATTTCATGGGAGAATGGCACATACTCTTCAGTTTTCTCTGGAATAAATTGCTGTAAAAATGTCCAGAAAACTGAAGAATAAGAGTGTAGAAGGTTTCAGAAAGAGATTAAAGATGGGAAAAATGTGATTGAGGCTGTAGGCATAGGGTTCAATGGAGCTGGAAAAGAAAAAAAAATGGTTAGTTAAGAAGACTGTAGAACTGAAAGGAAAAATAAAAGGGTTTTGTAGTGGGGGAAATAAGCCTGTAGAAGTAGCTTTTACTGAAACACTGCAATGTATATGCAGGAGTGGAGGAAGTAAATACTGGGAGTGAATCAGTTGCAGTTTTGTGGGACAGACCATCAGCTGGAGAAAAAACAAACGGTAAAAGAGAATGTAGCAATCTACAAAATTAAAAATAAAAGGTGAGRGCAGACATGAAGTTATCTGCTATTGGCTACCAGAAATTCTGAAAAAAAGATCAAGCGGGACCTATGGGTGAATGAATGATCATAAATAGCTTTGATAATGAACAAATTTTTAAAACACTTTCTGCAGAGTGGAGAAATACCACAATTCAGTTTAATTCTATTGATGAAGAACAGGAATGTATAATGATTAAATAACTTGTGTGAGGTCACACAGAAATCAGAGACATTGACCCTCAGACTCCAGAATCCCAGGTCAGACAGTTCATGAGCTAATTACCATCTGTTGGCTGGTAAGAACAGACGTCTGACATCCTTCTACTCTTGTAGAGCCCCTTTTTCTTTTCCCAGTATAACGAAAGGGTGTGTTAATTAAGATATCAACCAAACTAAACAAGAATAGTAAACTACATCTCAAAATATTTTGCCTTCCACAGTCTTCTGTGCTCCATATGAACTCTGAAATAGTGAGAACAAGAGCAAACCCAGAAATGGCTCATTTTTTTATCTGCTGATAGGTCAGCAGGGAGGAAAGCAACTCTGCCCCATCGCATCAAAGAGTTTAATGCTTCCCATAGCATATAAAAACAAAAGGTAAAAATTCGCTACTGATGAAGCGTCTATGCCAACAGCTAATTTAGGTCCAATATACATSCTATGCAGAGAGAATAAATTCTTATGACATATCAAGTCTGGAATCCAGGGCAGCCTGGTATTGATATTGAAGCAACACACTGTTTGCATACTGATTTCTATGGTACTGCTCTTTGTTTTGAAAAACATCTTTATGCAGTTTCATTGGGAGCATAAGTGTCATATCCAAATAAACCAAGAAATCCAGCCATAATGACTAGTTTGTTAACAGCTCATTCTTTAACTGGAAAAGAAACTTTCTAGGGTTTAGGGAGCTTGGTTCTACTTTTAAATAAAAATTATAGCAACCATTTTTTTCCTCCTTTCAAATTTTGCAGATTTAAAATACCTTCTCATCTATTTTTATAGATTCTGATGTGCACCCTGTGGAGTCATTTTAGGCATAATTTTGATTAGCTGATAGTTCTCTGAACATTTAGGAACTTAATATAATTTAGTATCTTATTTTTTATTTGAAGGATCTTAGAGACTATTTCATCTGTTTTTCAGCTACATACTTTTTCAGTCCCTTATGTTCACTATTTTGAAAGTTGCTTTTAATAGATATGATCTTGCATGCACTTCACCTACAGAACTCCTCCTCAAGAAATCACACTGCATTACAGTGCAATAAACAAGTAATAGAACTTCACCTTAGTGTGTCTCCTCGGTGTTTTGGCATGACTTTTACTTCACCTCCTGAACCTCTTCAACACACTGTCAAACTGACTGTACTCTCTGCTTATCTGAGATTACTTTCTCTCCACTGAAATGCAGTTCATTACTTTCTTCAATGGAATTTTAAATCTGTTCTCTAATAGATTTCTAATCCTTAGCAAGCCCATGCATTATGAAGAAACCACAGTGCTTGCCATATGGTTAACCTGATTTTCAGTGACCCTGCCACGTAATTTTCATTAAGAGCATGTGATTAGGAAAATACCTCACCAGTAGGAATATGACTCCCCTCTCCAGATTTCCCTTATTATTCTCAGTAGATTCTGACTGTCACATACTATCCCGCCTTTATGGAGAACTGCCAGCGCTTCCCCTCAGAAACCTCCTATTCTCACTTCTAGTATTTTCATGAGCAATGTAAGACATTACTTCCTAAGCTCTGGGTGATGGATGCACTCTCCTCAGGACATTCAAAGTTCACCTGCTCACAGAAGAAAAAGAGATAATCAGCCCATCTATTCCAATAAGAATGGCACTATCATATGAAGCTTCTTTCCCTACTAGCCCACTGCTAAAATAAAGATGATGTTGCATTTCGTATCAGCCCAGTGTAAAAATAAAGATGTTGTCTGTTATTTTCATCCTATTTCGGACCAAGAAAAGCATTTTGACCACTTACAATCTTTAATAATTCTGTGCTACTTTTCACAGCAATAGAGAAATTTCATCAAAATTTCCTTGGGGAATTCCAGTTCACATAATTGTATATCACCTAACCACATCCTGGTGAATCCTTATTTCACTAACTATGGGATTCTATCTCATGTCCTATTCCAAGCTATTATCTGATTATACTGCATATTGTTCAATAGTAGCAGTTGTTAACCTTCAAAGTACAATTTCCATGTTGGAAGGAGTAAAAAATAAAAACACATGCACACATCAAATGAAAGTAATATATAAGAATTTGTTGCAAAAAAACTACAACACAGAATTGGAATAATTTGTCTGCTTAAGATTCAAAGAAACCTAAAAATACAAATAAAGGATACTTAGAATGACCACATTTAGCAAGTGCTTTTAGATCTATGGGTGGAAGGTATTATACAACTGCTGAATTTTTCATGTTTTTAATCCTTTTTTTTTTTCATTTGTTTGCTGATTAGTGTGGTAGAGATTTTTTAAAAAATCATTACTTGAATATTAATTTTAGAGATATTTTCCAATGTCAGGCTATACCAGGTATCTCGGAAATGAGTTCGACTTAAGAAAGGCTTTTAGAAGGTAATTATTAGATACACAGGCATATGAACATATTGTTCTTTTCACAGTCAAAAGATGCAGAATGTCCTGTTGTCAATTAATATTCTGTTACTGTGATAGAACAACTACCCCTTATTCTGCATATACACTGGAGTCAAGACTACTAGCACCACAGTAACAGGGGCAAAAATCAGTCATGGTGAGTGAACAGACAGCTGAGAAGGCACGACAACAGTTCCAGAGCATAGATACAAACATGTGATGATGCAGTGCTTGAATAAACATACCTCTCAGCCGTTTTGCATCATCAGCTATTTATTTCAATATTTTGCATGTCATCAGTACTTTGGCAGGCAGCCCATTTCTTCATTTTTAATACTTCCTTTGTATAAACAGCATATATAAAAGCTCAGTTTTAGAATAGCACATTAATCTTCACTTGTTAAGGGCTGGCTTGTCAAAATGCACTTGATAGCTGCATCATTCGTGTTATGACATCATCTCAACTTGTGAAGATGAATGCTATAAAAAAATTCAAATAAAGGTACTATAAATCTAATGTTTGAATCATAATTTCTCAATGGAAAAATGTACGGGTCATCACTTTCTAGAGGCACAATGACTGCATTTCTACAACATCTGAACATGTTCTACTGCCTACTAGCATGGTGTTTTCCCCGCCGATGTGAGTAGCCAGACAGGATAGGACGTTAAATATTATCATAGACAGAGTGGTTTCCTTGTGGGAGTAAGGCTGATAAGCATATGCTACAAGTTTTAGCCAATTTTAAAATAGCCTCTTTTCACTCAAAGAGGTCTCCAGGGCTTCTATTACACCTGCCTTGATTCAGTCGTTTTAGCTGGAAGGGCAGGTTCTGCCTGCTTACGGCAGAACTTCAGTGCTGTAAATAAGCTGCATATACACTTCTGAAGATGCTCCCAGTTTGCAAATGTGTACCAAATTTATGTCAGCTACTTGGCTTACCTGTCACTTTTACAGGTGAAAAGTAGTCTCAGAGTATTTTAAGTGGCTAAGTCCCATATATTTAAGTGAGATGGAATACTAGCAACTACACAATTTTTTCTGTGCCTTTGAATTGACTAATGACCTCAGTGAAAAGCACTGATTGTAGAAAAGCAAGGTTCAGGCACTAAACACTTTACTGAGAACAATGTCCCTTACAGAGAACCTTCGTCTGTGACCCCATTGCTTCATTAACACTTCACTTAGACAGGGTCCTCAGCTCAGACAGAAGTTTTCAAGAGCCCACTAACCTTAGAAAATTTTTTGCCTATTAAGACTGACATTTTCCAGTTGGAGCTGTACTGCTTCTAGGAATATGGGTGTAGCCCAATATTATTAAGTACTAATTATTTGATGTGCATCCTTCGCTCATGCTGGTGACCTAACCTCAGTGAAGTCAATGTGAAAGAAGGAGAGAAGACAACTCATGGCCCCCAAAAGACCCTCTCATCCATTCAGAAGTCTTCCACCATGTTGCTTGCAGATGAGTTACAGGGTGTGAATTATCTACAAGAACAATCTGGCAAATAATTTAAAGTAAGGAAGGCAGCTGAGAAAACTGTGACCTCTTCCAGACAATTCATGAAGAAATGAATAGAAAAAGAAATATTCATCATTTACATTACTCATGAATAATTACTCTTCCAGCTCTCCTGATTGTCCACCAACTGCCAGTAAGGGAGATGCCATCACCACAATCACATGCCTWTTCTTGTTTAGTATTTTTATTTCCTATGTTCTTCAGAAGTCTTGTCAGACTTGCAGCTAGTGCAGACAGGTATCCCTCACTGACTTCAGCTGAGGTATGTGATTTACATCAGGACCTAGCTCGAGCTCTACTTCTCTCTTTTCCTTAACTTGAGCGAAGTATTTACTAAATCACATACACTGATGAATAATTCAGTGGGATTGTGTGAGTAAAGGTTACATGATCGGGCTTACTGATGTGACCACTTGAGCAGCAAACTTCTTTTCTTTCCAAAAAAAGTGTACAGACAAGGAGAGGTACACTGCAAGAGAATATTCTAAATAGCCATGAGCAGTTGCTGGTTCTTCTCCATCGCTGCTTTGCTCTTTATCCAGCTCTCCTAACCGATGGTAGATGTGCTACCATCAGTCCTTGTGGCTTCACCTAAAACATAGGTGGAAAGGAATCCCTTGAGTCTTAAATATTTAAAACTCCAAACTTTGATCTCTGTGGATATCTCAAAATTGCCAAGTTGTTGTACATTCTGGAAATCATGATTCACCTCATTATCATCCTCTATCTCTGAATACCTGATAAATACATGCAAGTCACTCCTGCTTCTTGCAGGTCTTCACTTCCAGGGGAGCACTGCACACACAGCATTGTAAAATGGGCTCCACTTCACATCATGCCTATTGGCACCATATCTGCCAGTAGGTATCATTCAGAACCATAGCACTGATTGTCACCTGACTCCTGAGTAATGCATACAAGCCTGAGAGTTCAAAACTGTAAAACGCTGCCACCTGCAGTCAGCCAAGATCTGAGGTGTATTTCACCTGCAATATTTGATTCCCTTCCTCTTATTTAAGATCCATAAAGTTTCTTAACAAGCATCACTATGAGAGACTGAACTTCTAACTCTCTTAACAGAATTATCCATCACTTTAGAGACTCTGAAAACAGCCTGTCCTATGAACAAAAAAGCCACAGGTACCAGAAGATGACATATTTATGTTAATAAATGACGAAGCCAGAAGGTACCATTACACTAATGAGGCAACCTACTATTTAGGTCATATAACTTCATCCAGCTATCCATGGATTAAGTACACTAACACATTTGCATAACTGCCAGAAAGGCACCAAAACATCAAAAGATTGTAAGCTCACTCTCCATAGTTCTTTCAGTAGTTACTGAAATCCACTTTTCAAAGTCATGCCTTTTTTTCTCCCCTCCCAATATTATTTTTGGTGATATTGTTAAGGGAAGAGCATCATGGGATTAACAGGTTATACAGTCAGAAGTTGCTTGGAGAAACTAAAATATAAGCTCAGCTCTAGTCTCTGACTTGCAGGTGAAGCCTCTTCCTGAGTTAGGGCAGTTTTAAGATGTCTTGAAGATAAGCTGAACTGTGTCATGTTAGTATATCTCAGAGCCATTTTATATTGGAGTCTGCCAAAAGCTCCAAGGGGTCATTATGATGAGATTACCACTGAATAAAGATTTCTGGCATGTTCCCTTCATAATACTTGCTGCAGGGTTGTAGGGTGAAAATTAAGGATGCTACCTCCTTAAAGCTCTTCCACGTTTTCTGACTTTTCAAATAATCTCTCTTCTTCAAATCCCTTTATCATTTTTATCTCATTTCCTCTGGCTCCTTCCATTGGCATCACCCCTGGTTTGTTCTATAATCTGTGTCCTTCCCTCCTGATCCTGCCCTCAGCAGCTCCTGTTCCCACAAAGAGCCCTCTCCAGCACTAGCTTTCAGCTTCACAAGGTACGCTTTAGGCCACTGTCAGCTTGCTTCACACTCAAGGCTCATCTTCCCCCCATGTCTTTCCCCCAACTCCATCAACTACCATGGGCTGCTACAAATTAATCACATGCATTTTCTTCCTTCTTGAGCTTCTTCAACATATGAACTGCAGTTTCCTTCAGTCCATCCCTATCTCTGCCTTACTCAGAGGCTGGGTGCAGATAAACATTTGCATTAGAAGATCCTTATCCAAAACAGGAGCTTCACCAAAACAATCTTCCCTCACCTCCTCCCAGTAAACACCCTACCTAGCTCTTCAAATAAACATGCCCACTACAAAGCTGAGTAGGAGATGAAACTTCAACTGTTTGATATCTTCTTCTACAACTGAGTTGGGTGTCTGGAAGTCCTTTTCTATCCCCCACCCCCAAAACAGTGACTCCAAAGCTGAGCAGAATATCCACTTCTCTTCTGGGGTAGGTGGCCCAAAATCCAAATTTATTAGTATCTACAGCACTATCTGTTTCAAAACGTAAGGTGCTTACTTAAGCTGTCCTTTGCTTTGTATCCGTTTAATAGAAACACACAAAGAGAAACGATTCAGTATCATTCAGCAAAGGATCAGAGTGCCAAACCTTTTCCAAGCGTAAGTCAATCTGATTTTTAAGCACAAAGGTCAGCTATTTTTCCTGCTGCTGAAATACAAGTAAAAACTTCTAGTGAAAACTGATTTTCTGAAGTTTTAATAAATAAAAGTATATCAAAGGCATAAGAAGTAGAGCTCTTACTAATCTTAAGAAACATACAGTAAACATGGCATTTAGCAATTCAGCTACTGAAATGGCATCTTATTTCTGCCTAATTTCTAATGCATCTTCCACATTTGTCTTTCAAGTCAGAGCAGATACATTCAGTAAGAAAACTGGAAATTTTGTTCTGCTAGTGAAATCAGTAAAACCGTAGTGTCTCATTTTACTAAGGAAAAAAATCTATAAAATTGGTATTGGGCAAAATTGGGTGTTAAAATCAAAAGCAGACTTTCAATTTGAAAATGCCCTTTTGAGTGAAAAAAATAGCATGAACTATACAAAACCAGAAATAGAAATATCTCAAAGATATTTGGACTAATGCCTTAGTGATGAAGCAGCTCATTGGTAGACCAGGGTGCTGTTTGCACTTTTTTTCCCTTTTTCATGCCAGGAGATGAAAGCAAACAACCTGGAAGAAGGGAGAACTCTGTATTGCCTATAGGTTGGGAGATAATATGGAGAAAAAATATCTAAAATTCTAGAAGGGGAAAGATTCCTCCAAGGAATAAAATCTTTTCTGGGCTTTCTGCACAGGATGTGCTGTTGACTTGTGCTCAGAGTAGAGGAACTTTACACCCAGAAAGTCTTTTCAARTGAGAAACAGGACAAAAATATAATGTTTCTTGAAAGATCCTCTGAGGCTGCCTCTTAGAAGAAGCTGCTAATAAATTAACTTATAGTTAAGCTGATGCTTGAATAATAGTATCAAAAAAAAAAAAAAGTTATAGGGCAGCAGATTCATGTCAGAAGCTCCACACAGCAAGGCAATAAATAAGTGAATAGTAGAATAGTAGTTTTTTCTTCTTCTTTTTTTTAAATGATGTCTTTCCTGCTAAGCTTTTAAGGCCTATGAGTTCAAGCCTTCCCGAGGCTTTGGCCTGCCTTTGTGTCAGTGTTTCTGGTCTGTTAAACTCAGGTTTTTAAGCCAAGGGAAACTTTGGGAAAGCCTATATTTATGAATCTAATCACTAATTTGGGAGCCTTCATGAAGTGGGTGTCAGGGCCCTGAAGACATCCCTCATACCTTAGTGTGGTGTGGCCATGCTCCCCATGGCACCAGCAGGATGGGGTAGTCCTCAGCTCCACCAGTTCCAGGCCCTGGGGCCAAACYCTGGCAGAAGGATGCACTCCAAGCCTGGACAGCAGGGATGCGGTACAGCACAGTCTGTAGTCAAATGGAAATACTAAACTAAAAATACAATATGATAGGGCAAGGTTGCTTATGCCACTTTTTATCCCACTGGAAAAAAAAGAAAAAGGAAGAGAAAAAAAAGATTTCTAGGGGACTCTCAGGCAACTGCTACACAGGTAGCTGATTTTTCMAACTTTTAAAGTGTTGGTAACACCAAGACCAGGGAAAGCTCTTACTTTTGGGACAGCAAGGTCCCTCCCCACCACAACTTCACAGTCCTCAACAAAACCTTTCTGAGCCACATTTGGCACTGCGGGTGGCAGTGCAGACACCAGCACTGGCCCAGCACTGTGGCATRTTGCTCCCAGTGGAGGGCATGCTCACGTGTTCAAAGTATTACAGCTGCCAGCACCAAAGACAGCTTCAGGAAGACAATTTTAAGTTTTGGACCACTGATAACCCTGCCACAGTCCCTTTCCAACCAGTCACTTGCCTAGAAGTCTATCAAACGGCACTTGGCTTAAAGCTGATAGGTGCTGTTTAACCTTCCTCTCAAGATTTTTGCTTTTTACCTTTTCATATTTTCCCCTCTAAAACGAAGCAAGTTCTGCAGGGTGGTTGAGACTAGTCCTGCTGACAAACCAGGCACGCACTTAGCCGAACCCTGCTGGGTGCAGTGGTGCCGTCAACAACGTGCCTAATTCCAGTCCATATTGGTAGCAGACAGACAAGCTAAAACAAGAACTTGGGTTTCAAGTGAGACTTTATCAACCCTGCTGTGGCTCAAATAAAACTTAGGGGCTAGCAGCTGCCTYGCCATAGATACACATCAGTGCAGAGGAATAAGGACTCAATGCCATCCTGATAAAAGCAGCTCCCCAGGCAAGGTGAGCATGAGAGAGGACAGGCTGGGTGGCCAGAGAGCAAGTGACTCAGATGCACTCTCTGATCCACTTCTGGGGCAGCCCTGGAATAATCTATYCCTTAATATGCAAGTTGCTGGTGGAGAATACTATAAATATGGAACATCAAAATGTCATTTGAACAGTCACTTTAAACAGATATGTCCAGGCACTCACTACTTTCTGTGCAGGGAAGATAATAATCTGTTAAACTTTCTCCTGGAACCATATTTTAGCATTTTAATTAGAAAACCAACACAGGCACTAAACACACCGGCAATAAAGGGCAGGCCTTAATAAAGTCGGTACGGCATGCTTCTGTAACCTACCAAGGTCACTGCCCGTGGGGAATTACCAACACAAGAGCTGGCTCCCAGCCAGGGCGGCCGGCAAAGTCAGGACGGCCGCTTTCAGGTGAGTCCTGCCCCGCGCTGCCAGTTRTTTACACCAGCGTTCACCAACAGTGGAGCAAAGTAATTTAACTGTAGTTTTTATTCCTTTCTAATGGAAGGCTGTTACTGAGCTGAACGTTATTCCTGGGGTGATTACCTGTGACCATTGCGATGTGGAGGAATCATCTCCTCGCCCTTTCTTCCTCCTTTGAGCACTATCTCCCTCTGCTGTCCTGCCACAGGTCTGCACTTTGACTCCAAAAGATGACCACTACAGCAAAACCAAAAACGTGGACAAATTTAAGCTGAACACAATTTTGTTTTGTTAGAAACATTTCCATGTCAGGAAGGATCAGTTCAAAACACCAGAGGCTTCCCAATGGTGGGGGAAAAATCACTAAAAGAACAGCTACAAAATAGGTTTTCTCCCTGCATAGATATTTATTCAGTTTGCCGTAATGAGTAAGAAGTAACATGCAGTAACAGCTACCTCTCTGGGAGGAAAATAACATGAATTTCAAAGCAGCATAGATTCTTTGAGGACAAGCAAACACGGAAAATGTTTTCAACTTTTTCTTTTTGATGGAAGCAGTACACAGGGCAAAGGTCATGCCAAAACAAGGGTGGTTCTTCCATGTCCTTGTATCCATATGCAAGATATCGGGGCTCAGAGGGCAAATCCCAAGTGTGGTCTGTGATAATAATGGGCAAATACCTCTAAGAAACCTAAAATAAGTTTCAATAAGGGTGTTATTCTTTCAGAGTTTCCATTGGTATGGATGCTTAAGTTCCCTGTGAGTTTGGTGGTCCTCATCACTATCTCAGGTAATAGTAATTCACCTCTTAGGTAACACACCTTTTCAAGAGGCCTTGGGTGCCTCATTATTTATAGACTGGCAAAACACACAAGTCAGTCTCAGTACTGAAATGTGAAGTGCAAATATTCTTAGGATTTTGCTTTGATTGATGTTTTTCTATGTTTTAGATGAAAAAATCCAAGAGTTRATCAGTCCATAAGCCCACAATAAATATAATATTCTTGAAGCAGTAAGGTGAGCCTGCATGAAGTTTACAGTATCAACAGCTATTTTTATGTTCTCCATACCAAGTTGGGTGAACCATGACAATAAGGTCCTGAGTGATAAAATGCTTATTAAATCATGGATCGCAGGCATGAAGCCACAGTCCTGTTGGCCTGCTATTCCAAACCCAAGTAAGATGCCCAATTTGATGATTGCACTAGTTTGAATTCTTGCAGGCATTATCCTGAGTTCTGTTGTGATTTGCAAAGGGCTAACATTTGTTCTTATTTGGTTGTGAATCTTTCAACACAGTCAGTGTATTCATGTGAAGGCAGATTCTGACCCTTGCCATTTAATACACAAATACAGCTCAAATTCTTCTCCTGTACATACTTTGTGTGAGACACAATGAATCATATTTTTGTTTCACTAGCAGTGGGTGAGGTGCTGAAGATTTCATTATTCTAGTTTGTAACACTATCAAAAAAGGAGTGTCACATCGCTCATTCAGCACCATTTTCTACATTTCTACAATTTTAAGTAGAAATACTGGGAAAATCTAGCTCCTTATAATTATGAACAGAGACTGGAGCAGAGGTTTAGCATCATTCAGTAGCTCTATGAAACCCCCCCCCCATGCATCCTACAACTAATTAGTGATATCTGAAAAAGTAAGTGTGTGTGTGCACATATTTCCTCCCCCTCTCATTTATAAAACTCTCCCAATCTCTGAGCACCAGAGTGCTCAGATAGCAGTGGCACTACCCTATGATAGTCATAATGTCTAGTAATAATCCAGAGTGCAGCAGTAGACCACTGARAAACCCAGCCCAGGGAAATAATCTCTCTCAGTGATGATCCAAAAGAACAACAAGCTTTCAAAACCCTATGCCTTGCTATGGCTCTCAACAGCTCATTGGCAGAAATCTAAATCCACCATGAGCCATACCATGACRGCTTCCTCAGGCTTCTAGTATCTCAATAAACTAATGAGTTCGTGCTCTTCCTGATAGTATAAAAGGTTTTCCCTAAAAATTATATAGCCTTCTAATTTATGTATTGATTGACTAGTTTATCATATCTCCTTTTTTCCCCAGCTTGCATATTAATTCCAGAAAATAAATAAATAAACAAACCAAGCAGCAGAAGCAAAACAATTGCAATGGTTCTCTGATATACGCAGATTCAACATTCACATACTCCTGAGTTAGTATACTAATGATGTTACTGCTTTAATTAACTGTGCTACTGTGCCTGTACTGGACTGTTTCCCAAGAACTGTTCAGGTTACTGCACCAGGCAAGGACACTGGTTTTCTTTTAATTCTTTTTCTTCCTTCACTCCCCCCCCCCCGCCTTTATTGACAGGGCTGCCAAGTACACAGAAGAATCATTAACCAAGGATATTCACATAGGATAAGATTTAGAATGCATGTTTTACAAATAGTAACAACTGAGACCTCGGAGCACTTACTGAAACCAAGAAAATGACAACTGATATGTCCTCCAGTGAATCCATGTTAAGATGTTCTGTCTTTAGTAATTATAAACTAGGTAATCATCTCACCTGTGCAAAAAATCCACCATAAAATCAGCTCCATTTAGTAGTGTCACTTGACATGTTGACTTCTTAAATTAGCAGCTATGTCCTTAAAGCCAGACTTTGGCCCCATTATGCTATGTAGCAACTCCCTTAATAAAGAACACATTTAAATCAAGTAAAGCCAGCACTACATATGTGATGGACTGGTAACCCACTAAACACACCTGAACAAAATACTTTTCATGCAGATCGTTTTGTCTTATATATATTATATATAATTTTGTAATGATTATATTTCTCTTTCAATTGTTTAAGTTTATTTAAGTAAATATACTTGCTGTCAGCAAAATATACAAGCTTTCTGTTGTGTACTAATAGCTATGCAAGACAGATATCACTGAACACAAGGACTCCCTAGACATTGGTAGTGTACAGTATTAAATTAAACTGATTCTATTTACTACTTCCTGTACTCCAAAACCCCCTTAAACTTAAGTCAAAATCAGAGCAAACACATTGAAACAGGGAATCTTTCCCATACTTATCTGATATACATATTTGTACTAACTTTATGCAGCAATTTTTACACAAAGAAATAATGAAAAAAAAAAGAACCTTATCATAGGTTATTGCATGTAGGAAGCATTATAAATATTATTAATTGCTTGGCTCTCTTCCTTCTCTGTCATATTTCCCTCAGGTCTCTGTTCCACGCTCAAGGCCATTATTTGATGGGGGAGGTATAAAGTCATAACAGGCTGATGTAAATTTCCTTTGAGATGTCTTATATATCAGAGGGACCATGAGGGAGATGAAACAGCAATTTTTTTCCCCTTTCTAAGTAAAGATGGAAGAAATGCTTCATCTGAAGAGAAACAAACTGATACCCAGTCTCTAATTGGGGCAAGGATGGCATATTATGCTTCAGGTAGATCTCTGATAACACTTATTGCCTTTTTCAAGTAAATCTTTGATAATGCTTATTGCCTTTTTCAAGACCCTTTCTGGAATGCACGGCCTATAATTCTGGGGAGGAAATGAACAGCTCCAAAACCGAAGGAGATAAAAGAAGATATCTTAGATTCTTAGACATGCTCTATCAGCATACCAAATTTTATGTTTTTGATAAATTAATATAAAAAACTCAGTACAGAAATGAAAACAAGAGAGTAGCTCAGGCAGTTAGTTTTTTAAGATCACCCTCTGCACCACACAACATTAACGCAAGATACCTGGGCTGGGGGTACTAAAAGACCTAGAATTCTGACAGGGGTACTTTGGGTATCTTGGCTTTCCTCCACATGCCAAGAAAAAGACATATTGATCTTAATCTTTTAGTAATTCACCTGTACAAATTTACAAAAGATGATAAAACCTGGGGTTACAATATTTATAAATATTGTAACAGTCCATTTAGGGAGGTAAAACAACACTTTCAATCAGCATGTTCAATGTCATGAACAGGTCCATGTCCAATATCCATTTCATCTCCACCTACTGTTCTGAGAAAGCACCCATTATTGGGTCTTCTTATGTCAGAAGGTCTCTTAATGAAATACCAGTGAATTAGAACTTTAAAATTATTTCCGCTTACTATAGTCTCCAGCTTTTGACCAGCAGTACTTCTGTGACATTCAACTGGTAACCTCATTTTTATTCCCAAAGAATTCCACCACCCATATTAGGAATAAAGTAGATTCTGTGCGGATGCAAATATGTACAAGTCTACTGCTGACAAGGGAGGAAATGTCTTTCTTTACACCATTTGAGGATCTATTCCAGAAAAAATCTAGACTTTGATCCATTTGTAACTGTCATAGTTATGCTTTCAGATCAGCAAATTCATTTGAATAAACTAAGAAAGGGGGAAAGGACACTGTTCGTCCTACAGCTGTCTTCAACACTGGGTGATAAATGCCAACTTTGCTACCATTCTCCCCTGTTAAAATTGCATAGCACAGCTCAAGAGGAAAAGAATTTGCTGAAACCCTTTGTTTTTTGTTTTTGTCTTTGTGTTTTTCAAATGTGGACAGGAAGCTACTTTTGCACTTAGATGTCTTTGCGTTCTGTCTCCCTGTTTTTTGTAAACAGATATTGTCTTTGTCCAGTTCCCTCCAGAATTTGTATGCTGCCCAAACTCCCTGATTATAGTGGCTGTCTTTGCTTTGTTGCCCCACAAAAACTAAAAAACAAATGTTCTCAAACAATAACTGTGCTTACAACAATCCCTCCCTGATCTTAGCCCAAACTCTAGTAGTTGAGACAACATTTTTAAACTCTGTGTGTTGGTCTTTGCCTGCAGACCTCCACGGCCTCATTTCGAACCTCCTACCTGAAACATGAAGGTCTATTTCTCTGCATTAGAGTGGTGGGGTGCAACAGATACTGTCACCAAGGCAGTTCTCCAGGAAAAATAAATAAATAAAATATCATACTCTCCAGTGGCCTCCAAATCCTCTTAAAATACAAGCAAAGCTTCGTGAAAGAAATAAGAGTAGGTAAAATAACATAGAAATTGATAGTTTATACCAGATTCCCCTGTTCTTATTTAGTCTTTATTCTAACAAGACTACAGGTTTGCTTCTCTTGCATCACTGAGATTAGAGCCAGGACAAGCTGTTGGAGAAGAAGACAGAAGGTGTTAAACATGCAAATTCTACTATAGACACAAATACTCAAGTCTTTCAGGAGGAAAAATTCCTTCTCAGAGCTAGGGAGGAAGGAAGCTGGTGCTCAGAACTGCTTAATCAGTGAGGTAGAAATATATTTGTTCAACTAACGAGGATCTTTCTTACCTTTGACGGGAAGGATTATTATCTATTCAACATACATAATCATAGTATTTTGCCATTGAAATCAATGGCAGCACTTTATGAACAGAGTAAAACTGAGGATTAGAATGGGTATCAAAATCTAAGTGGATAATATTGGCTGAAAAGAAGTCAGGATGGAAACCAGGCAGTCTTTAAAACAGAGCATCAGGAATTGATGAGAAATGAGGCGGGGAGCCAGGAAAGTGTCTCAATAGCAGAGGTTGGCATAGCTGATTATTGAGCTACATAGTCAAGAAGATAAAATATATGTGTATGTTTCCTGGAGAAAGGGTTTCCCAGAATTTCATATCCTATTGATTCCTCCCCCACACACACGCCATTTAAGTGAAATATTTGGTTTTCTAAACTGCTCTCACTGAGGATCTGTAGTGGTAAAACCAGAACTGGCCAAAAAAGCTGGTGATACATCCAGGTGTGACAGTGAAATGAACCACATAAGGGCTTGAACAGGCAGAAACTGGCAATGTTGTAGATATTCTTAAAATTTCAAGGGTCAGGCTCCACTATCACATTTAATTCTATTAATTTGAATGGAAGTCTTTACTGATTAATACCTTAATCAGTAGAACTACGGAGAGCAGCAGCCCACCCCTAAAGGGAGAAATCACTGTAAGAATTCTGGGTCTATTAAAGGGCCATTATAACAGTTGTAATATTTATCTTTATTGGTATATTACATTTTTTAAATTACTTTATATTATCCAGGTCCTAACCCTATATATTTAGAATCTCAAGATTTATCTTTTGTGCTAAAATTTTTCACTATCTGATGCTGAACTGTAGAGGACTATCACATCTCCATCTTCACAACATACTTTCAAAATTCTAGTAATACTGTATGATAAGACTGTCATATATAATTACGAGGCTAGCAGTTATGAGGACATTGGTATCTGATTCCYTTAGGTCTACAAATACATGACCATAATGTTGCAAATAGCTGTCCATCAACAGCTCTGCTTATCAACATCTGTGTGGAAGGGTTTAAATATTTTCTCTCAGTGCTCACAAGCTAATATTCTCCGCTGTCTTTTCCGTGGCCCACAGGGCCAGCCTAACTGCCAATCTATGCCCTAATCCCAGTGAGACCAGAGAAGAAAAAAAACTTACTGTGCTGTATTTAGAAAGATAGTGAAGGTCAGACTAATCAATCTAAAGTAAAAATGACACTACATGAAAATGCCTATTTTGTCTGAATCCATATTCATTCCTCTTCTACCAGAATGCTGATCTCCTGCTTCCCTCTTCACAGAGCAAAGTCTCAGCACCATTTCTAGGAAAGTGTTTGCATCTTTTCTATAACCAGCTGCTGAAACACCCTCCCAGTTTATCTGGTGCCTGAACCCCTGTATCCCATTCTATACAAAATATCACATTCCTTGCAGTGTGATATAGCATAATCTATTTCAATCACATTGCTAAAAACCATTTYCTCCACTTTCTGTAAGCCAAGCACAAAATCATGCAGAAATCTAACACTGCCTGTGTATAGCAGCTAGACAGCCCCAAATTTCTCAGGCTTTCAGTGAGACGGTTACACAGCAGAGTAAGGATCAGTTCATTTAGAAACACATTATTTATTTATTTTACACATTTTTAGAACTAACTCCTCYGTTGGTGTGAGTTAGCAAAGATCTGTTGACTTTGTGTTAATTCATCCCTCACTGGCCTTAATGGAGTAATGCTTCCTAGGGATCTGGCCCCCAACCAGCTGAACCTCTGGAGGCTGCAGACCTCAGGATCTACCTGTGAGGGCTCAGAAAAGAGTCCTAGTAATTTTTCAGTCACACAAATCCTTTTAACCACATTCCAAACGAGTTATTTTTAGGCTGGTTCTGTAAAGAAATAAGGTTTATGCTGTCATGCTAAACATGCGTATGTCTCATCGGCACATCAGAATCACTGGTTAATGACAAACCCCTCACACAGGGGCATTGCTCTCAAGGGCATTAAGCTCCAATAAATTTCATGAGCATGTGTAGCTGGGTAAGAGAGGATTGCCAGAGTGGGATGACTGTAATAGAATTAAACTGTTCAGACACAACACAGAATTCACATGGGAAACACTTCAAGAGTTTCATCCCAGAGCAAAGCTTTCATGAAAGAGCTTCTAACATCCAAGTGAACCCAACCACCAAGCAGGAAGCCATTGGAAACTAGGCTTCATTAGTTTCACCACATACGGATCTGCTTCTTACGTTAGCTTTTCATTGCTTATTTTGATCACTAAAGTTTAACTTAGAGTAGGTAACATGAAATACAACCTTCCGTTCAGGTTCTTCCTTACTGCTCAGTGAAACACTGCTACTTGTGGGGCTTTGACACATCTTCCATCTCTGTTACAATCCTTTACAAAATTATTTTCTGTTTTCAGCATTTTTAGTGGATTTTGCAACCTATTTCTGTAATAATACTGAAGTCCTGGCTTGGTAATTTATGAAGAGCTTCCTTAAAATTCAGATAAATTATGAACTGTCAGTGTCAATCTTGAGTGTAATCTTATCAAAAAAACTTGAGGTTAATTAGGAAGGATCTCATCCTTCTAAATCCATATAAKCTTAACATAATAATTGAGAGTTGAGATCAATTACTCATGGTATGTCAAGGGTATGAACTTATATGGTAATAAGTGAGTACTCTGCCTGAATGCTCAAAAGTCAAGGTCAGAAAGCATGCCAAGCACAAATGTAAGTTTCTTGAAGCCACAAGTAGTGGGGGAGGAGATGAAAGTTTTATGTACAGGATTAATGGCTAAGGTGCATACTGATCTGAACCCTCAAGGCCAAGCTCAAACGACATTGTAATAGCAAATAAGTAAATAGAGCAGCTGAGGATTAGCAAGTCTCAAAATGGGACCAGCTGCAGTTTAGAAGTATTTTCATAAAGTAATTGAGAAGTCCCATTTCATAAACAAGAAGAAATTTATCTAGTTTTTGCAGTGAGTTAAAAGCTTTAAACTGGGTARAAGTAAGATCCTCTGTCCTACACAAGAAACACTCACTGTGCCACAGACTTCACATTAACATAACACTGATCTTCCCTTTCAAGCAATACCTCCATCGCATTCTCCAGTCCGTGGAAAACATACTGCCATTCCTAATCAAATCAAGACAAGGGGAAAAGGAGAGTCTCAACACAGTCCTCCTAACTCTGGGAGTTAATATAGCTGTGAAAAGGAGTCATTCTGTTATGTACATCTTTTTTGTTATTTTTCATTTTTTTGCTGTTTTTCACTGTTGGCAGGAAGGTTTGATTGCTCGTTTGTTTTTGACACAATCTGTAAAACACATTGTCATCAGTACCCTTGAAGGAGCTATCTGCCAACTGAACCAGTGAAACAAAGAGTGGACTGGATATGTTTGAGTCTGCAGTTTTCTTGTCATCCTAGACCTCAGGAATAAAATCTTCAAGATGAGGATGCAAATTTATAACAAAYGATTATTATAGTCTTGGATACGGCATTAGACCACAAATGGGATTAAAGCTCACCATCTAAAGCTCGCTCTATAGCCTTACCCTATAGTCAGAGGAGACAGGGACTTCCAGAGGGGAATTCACCCCAAACCTCTCAGCCACCATGGCATCGATAGTCTCCTGTGGCTAGTTCCTCCCATCCTAAAAACAGGATGATCTCATAGGAAGACTGGGAGACTAAGACTAAGACTGGGAGAGATGCATTGCATCTCCACTGATGCAATGCAATGATGTCCTGCAAAAGATTAAAATCAGACCTGTACAATCTAGCTCAAGTACCAARACCAATATAAACATGTTAATGCAGGGCTCTACCAGACTAATTTTCTCTGTACCCAAGTTSTTCTTCAGCAGAGCACTGCCTACACAGGGCTATACAGTCCCAGTGCCCAGGCTAGCCCAGTGAAGCACACTGTCACTCCAAGGTAGCCTGGGACTCTCTAATGGCAACAGAGTGTTGACATAACTTTTAAGGAGTGAGGTGCTTCAGCTCAGCAGCATATGGGGACCATATGGCAAGGCAAGTACGTGCAAGACTTGCAGAATGGCTCAGATGCATGGCAGTTGCGTGCTACCCTTGGCACATGCAGGCTCAGGGTGAGCACTCCCTGTAAGTCAGCACATCTCCCGAGAGCACACACAAAACCTGTGCATCCGAGGCCACAGCTTCAGTGAGAGTTAAGGCTACAGCCAGTTCAGTGGCTCCTTGCGATGCGCACTTCGAATACAGGTTGCCATGTAGGAATCTAGGATTCCAGATTTGTGACCAAGTTACTGCACGCCAGCTGAGCCAATGTGACTCTTGGTTTACATGGTTCTGGCAAGATGACAGAGGTTTGCTTTCCCATTGCACAAAGCAATGACACAGCTGAGATCAAGTAATTGGTCAAGCCACAGTAACTTCATCAAATGTTTGCCCTGTAAAGGGCATGAAAAATTATGTAAATATGTAGCAGAAAGAAGGTGGTATGAGTGTGAGAATAAGGAATCAGGGAGAAGAGAGGAAAGCAAAGAAGGGAAGAATACTGTGTCAAGAGAAGGGAGGGAAATGATGAAAATAAGAAAGGGCAGAAAAGCAAGCTTTTTCTCTCACTCCTTTCCCAACTGCAAAAACTCCTAGTAACAGCATGTGGACCCACTCTGGAACAATATCTGAGGAGCTCTCCAATCTCAGAGGTAACTTTTCTGATTTGTTTTGCCCCTACAAATCCAGTCATTGCATAAAATTCACATCTTACCATTTTCAAAACAATTACTTCAGAACATACAGAAGCTTAAATATTTACTGCAATGCAACATCAGAAACGGCAAAGCTCTGGAAAATCTTTTTGGATATTCGGACAATGGATTTATCAGACTGCTGTATGAAAGCCTTTCTGAGTGTCTCTATTCTGCTGGTATCATTGCAGATCCTTAGGATACAGCTTAGCTCATTGTAGACCTCAAGCAGGTCTTCATTAGAATACTTTCCAGAGAGCCATTTACCCTATAGAGTAACTGCATTTTCTTAACAGTGCCAGCTATTACATACAACATAGTTATGTACATTATTTGCAATCAGGCTGAATCTCTGTAGTGATCAGCTGTAGATTAATGGCCTCTTTGTCAATTCCTCAAAGTCAGAAGATGTATTTTTGTCATCTGCTATCTCTCCAGTTGCCAGTCCATGGCTTGATTGGTTATTTAATGCCTGTAAAAGAAGTTTTGAATGCTGTCCCATGCTAATGCTTCAGGACTACAGGTGTCATGACTACTCAGCACCTATGCAAGGACTGGGTTGGACAGCTATGGTGATGATTCCTTGGTATTTTCCCTAACCATTATTATCCTCACCCAAAGACTTCTCTTACAGTTTCTGAGACAAAAGACACAGAGACAATCTTGCCATCTAATGGGGGAGGCATTCCAATAACAACCTGAAGCCATTGTGCAGATGTGTGCGAACATAAAGCTCTTTTGAGCATGTCACTGTGCTAAATGACGTTTTCCTGGTAGCAACACCATCCAAAGTCTCTGCCTCTCTCAGAGCCAATACACCATCACCAGCTAATCCAACCAACCCTACCTGCTGTGTTTAGCATGCAGAATAGCAGAAATTCAGAGAGGCCATGGCATTTCTCTGCAAATGTGCCAGACAAACACTGGCATATAGCTGTAGCGCAAGTGAAAGGGTCAATTTAGGAGCCTATGAAGTGAGGCTTGCCATGTAAAGGTATAAACCTTTTGATTTCCTTTATTAAAATGAGGTATGATATCACCACAGCCTTTCTGCACATTCTTCCCTTGGCATCTGTTCCAAGTGCTCTTAAGAAACCAAGCCCTGTAATTCTCCCTACAACTCCTTTCTGGCTTGCAGAGGTGTATTGCAATACCAGTGACCTAGAACCTTAGGTTCAAGATGAATATTTGGGTGTTAGAGGTAACAGCAGAATGGTGCTTCATTTCATTGCTTCTAGGTAGGGTTCTGACATTAGCTTGACTCACAAATCAAAAACTGTCTTTGAGAAAACTTTCTGCTGGCGCTGACAGACAGCTAGCACACTCTAAGGCATTTCTTCTACATTACTTGGCAGGAAGCCTGAGACAGTTTGAACAACACTGTGCACAACATGCCCAGCTCAGCCAAAACTCATTAAGGGTCTTGTCTTCTCTTATGTGTTTTGTGAAGCACATTACTGCACCCCTGATGGGCAGCAGTTATGCTAAGATTAAAGATCACCAAATACCTTTAATGTACCAGTCAAATTGCATTTCTCAGCTGTGTATACATTAGTAAACGTTCTGTTGCTTTACCAGATGAAGGGTGGAGATGTAATGGCTGTTCTCCAGGTACTGAGATCAGTTAAAGAACTGCTCTGAAACAGTTTTCATAGGATTGCACTTTCAACCAAGTGTGAGACAGTTGCTGAAAGATGCTCAGGTTCATGACTACATTAACTCTAGTTGTTCACTAGGGAAGAATCTTTCAATAGCAAAGTGAGACATATGTCCTTGATCACTTTGAAATACATGTTTTAAAAGTTGCTCTGGATTTTGCCCTCACTACCTCTGACTTGCAAGACAGTCACTTTAGTTAAAACTCTATTCAGAGTTAACTTGGGAACTTGGGAACATTAACTTGCTGATTTGCAGCACTAAAGAAAACAGAAATAAGATTGTACTTCAGCTGAAACAGGGCTTTACAAATACCCTCTTATCTTTCTTCATGTACTTTGTTTTCAAGCTAGGGGGATGTTCAGCTACTGCAGTATTTGCTAACAACAACAACAAAAAAATCAAACTGTTTTAGGTGTTTTAATATTGCCCAGCAACTACCATCACCATTCTATTTTCAGATGTTTATAGAAGTATAGAAGTAGACTTTCCTATCTATGTCAGACAGTTGATGACAGGGGGGCCTTAAGCAAAAACAGGCTTCTTGATAAAAGCTAGTTACCAGATGTTGGCATGATAATTTGATTTTTTTTAATGCAAGAAATAAAGGGGGAAAAAAACTTCTAAAACTAGTACTTTGTGATACCTTCCTACATTGGACTTACTTGTGTCTGCAACTTAAAGCATCTGAACTACAGGCATTTGTCTCTGATGAGTAAGAAAAAGAAACAATTTCAACAATGATGGGAAGAATGACAAAGCCTACTTAAAGCTGGTGGACACACAGCTCAGCAGATTTAGGAAAGGATGGTAGGTCACAATATGGACTTAAGAACAAGATAAATTTCAGCAACAAATGTAGACAGATTTGCCTTATGTAAACTCTGTCTGCTAATACACAGGACAAAACAGCAGATGAACTGGAGGAGTGAAGAGGAGGGAACACATTCTGTTATAGGGATTTGCTCTACCATTCTTTTTACTGCTTTCACTGCTGCAATTTCCCTCTTCCTCTGCCCTCCCATCTATATACCATCAGTTGGGGTAAGGAATCATTTTACTGATAACTCCAAATTCACATTTTCTGCTAGGAAAGAAACATGAGCCTGGTCCTTCACTCCAACATTGGCTGAGGCCACCCCTTGAGCATCATTCACAGATAAATGATGCTACTACTGGTAAATAAGGAGAATAATTCAATGAGTGCTCAAATGCTAAAAAAATGACAGATCAAAGCAGCCTCTGCTTGAGGTATCAGACGAAATATTTTTGCCCTAACTGGCTAAATCACAGAATAAAGACATGAAAAACAGCTATAAGACATCTAAAGCAAGACTTGCCAAGAAATGGACAAGATTCAAGAACAGACAAGTCAAGGGGATGTACAATATGAAAAGGATATTAGCCAAATATGGGTAGCTCAAGAAGAGCCAGAAAACATGATGGAGATTTTTAAGAACAGATTTGACAAGGAGCTTCAGTGTGCACTGCCTTTGTCAGTAGCTGATAACAGTCCTGTCAAAGCCAAGTAGTGACAGACTTTCTTCACCATGCAACCCAGAGGCACCTCACTCCTGACATCAGAAGGCTGAGACAAAGTGCCCGTTGAGCTTATCAGGTTAATCAACCAGGTCCAAAACAAGTCAGGTTTGAAGAAAAATCAGCCACAGGAACATGGTGCTACTAAAATTATTCTGAAGTAACCAAATTGGGAAAAGAMGAAGGGAGAACTTTTTTGTTTTAACGATATAAACATTTTTTTTGTTTGTTTTTAGACTGAAAAGACTTTCCTTCTGTTAGAGTAATTAACTAACAACAAAAGGTAAAAAGAATTACTTGGGATGAGTAGCTTCACTCACCAGTCACCTTGGAGCCATAGATGAAAACAACCAGGATGCAGTTTAAAAATTGTACACAAGATGGCATGAGGATGCTCCACCAGATTTAGCTTAGTATTTGGTGCACCAGCCCCTATGCCCTTATATGACTCTTCCGATGGAAAACACATGAGGACAAGAGCTTAAAGAATAAGCTGTTTACTCAGAGCTGTAGCATAGTTAACAAACATATATGCAGTAAGATCTTGAATCTACCCTGACCTTTAACCAAGATGCTCTCTTCTGTTTGATGGATACAAGTTCACCATTTGCAAGTATATTGCCTACCCTAACTTACRTGTGGTCTGTAAGTTTTAAGAATGCCCTACTGAAAGCAGAACCAAAGAGACGTTAGGCAAAGTCTTGGATGTAAAAAGTCTTAACTTTGTATATTGCACATTATGAACTGTCTCATGAAATTATTTAGAGAAGCAAGTAGAGCAAAGAGGATAGGATAGTAATTGGCTTATTCTATGCTAAGATTAAGCATGGAAAATAAAACAATAAGCCTCTGGAAACACAAGAAAGTTTGCTACAGCAAGAAAAATTAAGTACAAAAGAGTCAGCTTTGACCATAGATAAAACTTTCAGACTAAGCCTACTGTAGTGTTTCTGCTGAGCTCATACAAGAGCCACAGAATCACAGAGAATAGTTAAAGCCGAGAGGCACCTCTAGAGATCACCTGGTCCAAACTCCTGCTCAGAGCAAGGTCAGCTACAGCAGGCTGCTCAGGGCTGTGTCCAGTTGGGTGTGGAACACCTCCATGGATGGAGACTCCTAGCCTCCCAGGGCAACCTGTTCCAGTGTTTGTCCATCTTCACAGTAAGTAGGTATTTTCTGATGTTTAAACGGGATTTCCTATTTTCAGTTTGTGCCCATTGCCTCTCATCCTCTCACTAGACACCGCTGAGACACCACCACCCAGCTATCTCAGCCACTCCTCGTTTCAGAGTTGCTCTGGTATCTTAATCACCTTCATGGTCCTTAGCTAGGCTTGCTCCAGTATGTCCTTATCTCTCTTAAACTGGACCCAGCACTCCAGATGTGATCTCACCAGGACTGAGGGAGAAGTAACACCTCTCTCAACCTCTTAGCAATGCTCTGCCTAATGCAGCCCACAACACTGTTGGCCTTCTTAGCTGCAAGGGCACACTGCTGACCTATGATCACCTTGTTGCCCACCAGGACCACCAGGACTTTTTCTGCCAAGCTGTTTTCCAGCTGATTGGCTCCCACCTGAACTGGTGCATGGAGTTATTCTTCCCCAGGTGCAGGACTTCATGTATTTGTTTGTTGAACTTCATGAGGTTTCTGTTGGTCCATTTCTCCMGGTTCTTAAGACTCCTCTGAACAGCAAAACAATTATCTGTTCTATCAACTACTCCTCCTAGACTGGTGTTGTTTTCAAACTTAATGAGGGTGCACTCTGACTCATCATCACTAATGAAGATATTAAACACTACTGGTCCCCTGTATCAACCCCTGGGGTACACCACTAGTGACTGGCCTCTAGCTGGATTTCATGCTGCTGATTACAAGAAAKAATAATGGATGTGTAAACAAGGGTATTTTGTTGCTATTGTTGGAAAGCCAACATCTCATACTTAGGAAACATCTCTGAAAGATATTTGGTTTCTCCAGCAATTGTTGCAGCTTAAAGGGGAAAGACTGAAAAAGACATGAACCTAATGCCCYCATCTATCACTTATGTCTCATAAGGGTAAGTGACAATGTCAGGATTTGTAAAAATATATACATATATAAATATATATATACACACACACACACACACATACACTTATACATACATACATATACATGGACACAAATGTATTGTGACTAGCATGCTGAGTATAAGCATGTGTGGACTGTCTTTGTCTCAGAAAATGCTAAGCTTTGAACAGAAAAAAGTATGTCCTCTAGTTTTAAGCAGTAATAAATTTGTTGGTTATTCACCAGATAGTCGTTTTCTCCAAAAACGATTATCACTATAGTCAGATTAAATGACAAGACTTGGAGACCTCAGGAAACATATGGATTTTATAATAAGAGCAAAAACATCAAGTGACTTATTCACATTTAATTCCTGGTAAGGGTTATAAATTTAATAGAAAAAATAAGGTTATTAACTAGAGCAACATAATTTTCCATGTGCATCAGTGAACTGTGTAAAACATCTGAAGGGAAACTTGCTACAGAGGAGATTGCAGAGTAGATACATTGAGAAATTTTGTGTTGTCCTTGCCTACCTATCCTTTAATCAGCTGTGCTTCACATCACTGAAACATAAAATAGAAATGTTGTTATTTAATCTGTTAGAAAACGTTTGTAATTGAAGGTGAAGGAAAGGCAAGTTTTTAGGAAGATCAGTATACCAGAAAAGTCAAGAAAAGAATTAAAATGAAATTATAAGGCAAAACCACTTTACCCTACATCATTATTTTCCCTGCCCTTAAGTGTAACTTAAGAACACTTGAACAGCCTGGGCCTGCAAATGTGGTTTTTTTTTTTGGAGTTCAGATACCAGTGACAAGGCTGGTTTATGAAGTTTCCACCTCTGTTACTTGGCATCTGTTCTTGTTCCCACTCATAGCTGTTTCCTGGGTACCAAAGATCAACTGACACATGGGTATGTTTTGACGGCTTTGCTAACCCAGAAGCAAACAAGGTCATTTCACTTTGTCCTGAGGAACTGCAGCATCACTCCTGGATATACTGAGGAGTTAGTACTGAGGCAGAGCCAGGGAAAGGYAGGAACTTCTTGAGCATAGACGATGCTGATGAACTGTAAGCATCAACAGGTTAATATTTGTCACAGAAGTCCAGTCAACAAAGGATTTCAGCTTACAGKTGTTAGCTCAAGATGGTACTTCAGCTTTAGGATGCAACTAAACTAAGAGCCAACCTAAAGTCTGAACTTTGAAGAGGCTGCCAATAGGACATCATACATGGAAGCAAGGCATCAAAGCAGGACATATTTCTGAAAATGCACAAGATGCAGGCATKCTGCACTATTCCCTTTCAGGTACTACCCTATCATCCTACCTGTGCAGCTGGGAAGATCAGCAAATAATCCTTGTTTCTCTTAACTTCGATAAGCTAGACAGGAATATTTAGCTGGTATGTGGGAARCCGCTGTTCATTCTCTTCTCTGACTAGAGTAGAGCTTGTAATCTAGATATGTTATCTCCCTGCAGATGACAATACCACTGTCCTTTACTTATTTTTAGCAGCCTGTAGTCAGACTTACTCCATTTTGTACAGAACATTTAAATATTTCCTGGCCCAAAGAGAGGGTTAGGAGGACTCTTTGGCCTGCTGGTTAACACAGTCACTGTACAGCTCTGAACTCTAGCCTCTGGCCCAGTGTTTGCCTAAGACAGCACAGTCCCTTTGAAAATCACACCTGAAATGACATAGTTTACTAACTAACTCTTTCTGTAGCTTAAAGCACAGGTGATATTACCAACCRCTACTTGAAGATTTCCTGGACTGGGAGTACCATTAAAGAATCYGTTAATCGTTACTTTGATTTCATACTTGGCTGGAGATTAGACATTACACGAAGATTAGATTGAGAAAGGTAGCAATTCAAAACTCGGAGAAATTTCTGTATCATAMCCATACCAATCAAAGCAGTATGACAAGCCAGAACCAGAGCAAACCTTTCTTCAGAGTCACTCATTAGATTTGAATACAGCTGTACTTAACTGGCATACCTAAAGAGCTTGTCATGTTTACTATTATCATTACTCATGAACAAGAGGCTGCATAAAAGTACTGTAGATAAGCACAACATTCTCCTGTTAAGGGGATAAAATTATCACTTGGACTAGACAGGAACACAAGAATATCTGACTTCTGCCAAGTTACCTGTTCTCACATCTAGACACATTGCTCTTTAATTTATTGTCTCTCCAGAGAACATAGACAAGAAGGAAGCAAGAAGGAACAGACAGAGGTCTGGCTTCAGTTCTTACTGTCTGACTTGTATACTTGAACAGGACAAGATACAATTTAATTGGCTAAAGATATAGGTAAGCAGCAATGTAGAAACAAGAAAAAAATCATGCCTCAGAGTTAACTCTCAAAAATCAGTACTCTCCAAAAATGCTCCTGAGACAGGATGGTTTATGCAATGCAAGGTTCAAGTAAAGGTGTTATTGTAGGATACTGTCCTTTGGGTGGCATAGGACAGCTGTCCAGACAGCCCAGTTCAGTTTCTAGTCCTTTCAGTAATTCCCTAGCCTCCAGCTGAACTGAATTCAATCAACCCTCCAGCTCGGGCATCAACATCCCCTGCTTCCTCACATTCTTTCTAGGAGCTGAAGTTCAAGTTCAGATGTCTCCCAATCCTCCCTTGTGAATCCTATGGTATGTCTCCCTCCTTCACAGTCTCCATCCTAGTTCTTCTTCTCTAGCAGCTATCAGCCTTCCTGCAGTCTAAATATTTTGGGCTGCTGCTTATACTTAGAAGTATGTCACCCTAACGAACAGCAGTTCAGAAGCAGTTCAGAGGAAAGTCCTACCTACCCTCTTTTATGGCTCCTCCACCCTGAGAACTGCAGTAAAATTGGACTGACCACTTCCTACAGTTTGTCTAGATTTGCCTTCCTAGTGCCCTTTCCTAAATACGTGGCTTCTCTCCTACTGACTCTTGGTGACCACCAAAGCTGTTTCTGAAGTCCCTCTTTATTCTGCTCCTTCTCTAGAGATATTTTAAAGGTCTCTCTCTTATTCATTTCTGGTTGTGACTCTTTCCCTCTTTCTCTTTGGAAAGAGAGAGTACAATTCTTTCTGGGACTATGTTTCATCCATGACAGACTTCCCCTTGGAGTCATGCCCATGTCAGATCTTCCACCTGCTGAGCATTAAAGCCTTGCAAGGAAGATTCCCACTGAGTGCTCCTGATTGCTTTCTTTTAAAGAGGCCACCACATAGACTGCCTGCACTCAGTCCTAGAGACTCTAAAGAGTATCTGTTAACAGATACAACTGCTGGCTTATGTAGACTCTATTCCTTTAGTCATCCAGACTCAGTTAAAATTAATGGGAGAAAAAAAAAAAGGGGGGGGGGGCAACAATTCAACAATTCTTCTCACCCAGAAGTAGATACTTAAAAATGATCATGTGATTTGCCCCCTAAAAGTATCTATTTACTACCTGAAAAAACACTGTACTGTGACTAACTCAGACAAAAATATCTATACTGCAGACTTCTAAAGAGGTATGAAAAGAATGGCAGCTAAGAGAACAGGAGTTCTGCCTCTGTTGTCAGCTTTCTTCTCTTTTAGATGACTGATTACCTTATTTCATATTCCTTCTTCATTCAGCTTCTGGAGCTGGCAGAAACATTTCAAATATCTTAATTTTTCAAGGAGAACAGGGACACATTTTTCATAATTGTTTTTGTCCATCTTCTCAAGCAGGCCTGTATGATTCTGTATATGCAGTAGTTGAGCACTTGTAAATCTATTCACTGCCTTATTTTATTTTTTTATAACAATCTTTATTCGCCATCAGATGTTACATCATGTGGGCATACTAGATTCTCCTCTGTCCCAGGTACACTTCTGAAACACAGAAGTCAAAGGCCAAGTGCTCCAACCAGTGTGGGTACACAAGGTCACTGCTAAGATGTACTACTGTTATTTTTAGGCAAACATATTCAGACATAAAAGCCAATTACAAGGCACTTAGGTAAAAATGCCTAAATTAAATCTAGATGTTTTGCAAATGCAAGATTTTTACAGTGCAGATGTGACTCAGTTCCCAAAGTCAATGGGAGTTTCACTACATTTCCTGAATGATCAGAGGACTCAAAAACAYGACCTTTGAGAGAATATAGAAAGAAATGGGTTTGTTTAGTCTAGAGAGGTGAAGATTAAGAGGTGACATGATAAAAGCCTTCAAATATGTAAAGGGTTGCAACAAAGAAGAAAGGAAATAAACTGTTTTCCATATCCACTGTGAYGAGGACAGAACGTAATGGGCTTAAACTGCACCAAAGAAATTTCAGTTTGACACGAGTAAAAGCTTTTCTAAGTGTAAAGACAGATTGCCTGGGTGGGCTGTGGAGTCTTCATGCTGGCAGTTTTTAAGAACAGGCCCGACAAGCCTGTTCATTTAGGTACAAYGGATCCACTGTGGGGACAGGGAGTACAACCTTTCAAGATCCCTTCCAGCTTTATTTTCTATTATTTTTACTATATCTTTCTATACTTTTTATTCATATATTATCATTATCATATTTCATTAGGTAAATACAAAAGTTGGGCCAGACTGCAATGTAAAATGAAAACTGCTGCCACATCCCTGTTTGCAGATGTGTGAGCAGTGGTGCCTATGGCTCGGTAGCTCTGTGCCTAGCTCCTAGTGGGGACATTTAGGAAGCTCCACTGGGCTCCCACGGAAGAGCTGCTGCCCATGTTGTTTCTCAGATGACAACAGAGAGCCCCTTCTATAAAGCCTGTGTGTAGTCCATTGTCATATCAAATTTCCCTAAATTTGAAGGCAAATACATAATACCCAAGAGACCATTTACCCTGCTATGAATGCTATCAGTTTGTAGCATTATTTGTTCTGTAGGTTTTGTAATGCTGAATTTGAAGGGTAAAATAAAAACTATTTCATGCCAAGCACAGTAAAGTGCTCTGAATTTAGAGTGAAGGGATTTTACTGCCTTTTCTTAAGAAATGGATCACATGCAACTCAGTAATAAAAATACTGTCTGTTAACCTGATTTTATAATGCAGTCAGACTGACCTCTCCTCCATACAGTAATTGAGAAAAAAGAAGAGCCTAAACAGAAGCTACACTAGTTTTTAATCAATAGTCCTATTCCCACTGGCTATGTATTTCAGTTCAGAACATTGTAATTAAATATAATGATGAGCTGCATTTCTTCATGAATGAAACCTCTTGCTGTCATGCAGGCATAGAATATACAGTACAATGCAATAGCTGCTAAAACTAAACTGTGATGAGACTAAACAAAACAAGACTGTATAAATAATCTTTTGGAGGAGTCTTTAGATATGAGAGGGGAAATCCCTTTAATTCTGCCAATGAAATATTTTACTGTGGTTGGTTTTTATGTTTTCAGAATACTGAAAGGACATAGCAGTAGTAGTATTCAGATAAAACATTGTATATTATAAAAGTATATTATAAAAATGCCACCTAAAATGAAATTTAAGAGCATACAGATGCATGATCCAAGTTCTCCCACTGATTTCAGGTAAACATACAAGATTAAAGTGAACTGGATTTCAGTCCTATATAGATATTTTGAACTTGTTTCCTTTTAACTATGTAGATTTAAAATAATTCATAAGCATGTTAAAATCTAAACAGCAATACTGGAAAGTTCACATGCAGCCTTCCATTTTGCCCATAGGCAGTTTATGAAATAGTAATTGGAACTCCTATTGCTTAGCAATCACACACACAAAACTAGTAACACATTTAGGAAACATAATTGCATTTCTAATAAAGTTTCGCCACTTTGTAGTAATAGATAAAACTACAATTTCTTCTCATAAGTAAGAAAAAACAGTCCTTGTCATTTTACTATTTTAAAAAGACAAAAAAAGAAACATATAAAGGTGCTATGAGGACAGGGATATCCTCATTCTAATCCTCAGTGATTAGTAGTGTATCTCCAGTGATTCTGCTTTGCATAAGAATATCCTTTTGCCCTTGACTTTATTGCAGGCTAAATTTAATGGGCCAAATGCATCCGTTGACTTAAACAGTCTTACTCCAAGGATAAGTTTGGCTYACCATAAAGAAATACGGTTGACAGCAGCCTCGAAAATTGTAATCATAAGGAATAAACTTATAACCTGGCACCATCTCTTAAGGATGTTGCTTGGCTTACATATATATTCAAGGTCAAATGTGCAAATTAGAAAGAACAAATTTTTCAAACTATTACTTCTTGGTTTAGTAAGTAATATATTGATTTACTTAGCTTCTCAGCTCTAAAGCTCTCAGAGCTAAAAATGTCTTACTAAGGGCTCAATTCTGCAAGTATTATGTACATAGCACTATCTTGTAGGTACTCTCAAATAGACAGATTTCAAATGAAATGAATAGCTCTTCCCCAAATTAGACACATATCATAGGCTGAGATTTGCAGTTTATTTGGTTTATACACTGAATAGCAACCTTAACTATACTTCAAATTAATTAGAACCTTTTCCCACATCCCATTTTATCCCATGGATTTTATCCCATGGAAGGCCTTGTTCAGCCAAATCTGCCTCTTTCTCCATGGGTAGCTCCACTGGAAAAGCTTCTGTAATCTGCCACAATGCAAAATTTACAAAAATGCACCAGTTGTTTGTACGTTAAAAAAGTGGAGAGACATATATAGAATTCTTTTTTTCATTGTATTCCTAACCTATAGAAATTAAGCTGCTTTTTTTTAAAAAAAAAGATGCAGCAGTTAAGTGAATAGGTATTTGAAGACATGGAAGCCTCCATTTGTTGGAGTGATTTGTTGGAATCACATCCAACTTGTGATTCAGTTTCAGATTTTACTTAAAGGGAAGTTCAAAAGGAAGAATTTTCTTCTCTAAAAGAAAGAGAAAAGATTTTGGAAAAAGTTTGCATATGTACACATTACAGAGTAGGAGCACATCTAAGCAAAACTTTTACTTACAAGAGTAAGGGCAATCCTTTGCTCAAAAAGCTGGGGCTTGAGGACTCAGTTCSAACACAAGACATATTATGTATCTCATAGACGGTGCGCAGATACACAGGACTACAATAGCCGTTGTCTTTTAGAAATTGTGGAAGCAGCCATCCATCTGAGTGGACTCAGATGAGTGAATAGTTCATAATGAGTGAACTATTCTGCACCTTTCATACAGAAATCAAAYCACTAGAAGCTGTGCTTGGCCATAATAATACAAACTACAGCTATAACTCTTTTTGCAACAACAGACTTGTATCAAACGAGTAATTTACCAAAACTCTTGACAAAAGAACAAGTAACCTGCCACAATAGTATTTTATATATATATATATATATAAAATAGTTTTAGGCAGTTTATTAAACAACAATAACTTATAGCAAGGAATTCCTTAAGAAAGAGGAATCAGAAATACCCCTTAGCGATACTATAGTGTATCTGTTAAAGATCTGGGGTCATAGTGAACAGTAGTTCAAGCTGATCTTCTTGCAAAAAAAGGCTTGTGCAATCTTTCGATGCACAGAGAGAGGACAGTCAGGAGGAGTAAAGCTATGAGCGTACCTTTGAGAACAGGACTGACGAGATATATTCTGGGCTGCTACACACAGGTCTAATGCTTGCATTTTAAAACCAGAGCAGGGAAAGGAGCCAAAAAATTATTTGAGGGAAAGAGCAAATGCATTGCACTGAGAAACTTAACTTCATCTCTTTATCTTACCAAAAAGATCAGGAGCTGATTTTATTACAGTTAAAAGCACTTTACTGGGGAGAAGATACCTGTAGCTTAGAGGCTTATTAATCTAGCAAAAAAAAAAAAAAAAAAAAAAAAAAAAAAAAAAAAAAAAAAGTCATAACAACAAAAACAAAGGCTGGGATCTGAAGCCTAACTAATTCCCATTAAAAACAGAGTACATACTTTTCAAAGGGAAACAGTCAGCACTCTATCCAGGGATATGGCAGATTCTTCTCTTTCTCATACCTTCAGGAGAGCTAGTTGCCTGCATGGATGTTATTCCTCATTCAACACAAACTAGTGGGCTTGTATCAGGAAGCAATATGCAGCCCAAKCTGGCCAGAAGCATTGAGGTGAATGTGTCTAGACTTACTCAGCTCCCCTAAGAGTTAAAAATGCTTAAAAAGCCAGGTGTTACTAAAATACAAAAACTTTTTAACAATTAACAATGAACAGTTAACTTTTAGATGGAGAAAACAGCCACCAGGAAAGACAGAACAGATAAAAAGAGTGTTGATAGAGAACTCTCTGTCTAACCTATGGTATCCATACAGACAAGTTCTTGCTCTGAGTCTTGGTTTCAACCACTCAGTGATTTTCTGAGTGTTGTAAACCTTTTTCAGCCACACTGGTCCCTGGAAAAATGTTTACATTCCTCTGAGGAGACCTCCATGGCTGTTTCCTCTCAGCACTTAACACCATGATTTACCAGCTCTCAAGTCCTCACATGCAACTGAAGCTCTTTCATCTCCAGCCCACCTCCCCTTACCATGCCTAGGACCACGTATCCATGAGCAGGCTTAGYAGCTCATCTGAGCAAGAGCAATCACACCTTTTCCCCAAGGTTTTCAACCTAGTCATTTAAAGGAACATAATTTWTTTGTGAGCAAACACACACAAATACATATATATATATATATAGGTATATATGTATATACATGTGTTTGTTTATGTGTGTGTACTCACCTTTGATCATTAAGAAAGAAGCCAGATGAAACATGTCCTTCAGATCAGACTAAATAGTCTAAGGGCTTCTGCTGCGGATCTGCAGTGTAACTTGCCTCCTTCTATCTCAAAATTTTGTGGAAATTGTCACTGTTTAAGTGAGGAGGCAGAAATTTTCCTTCTAATAAATACAGATAAAAGAAATCATTTCTCCAAATGCTTTTTTCTAAACCAAGGGTCCCAATTGTTGCTGCATATTGTTACATGAGACTGCTATTGCAGATCTGTCAGCATCTGAGTAGACAAATCTGAATAATTCTCATGTTATCAGACATTGCTTAAGGCATGAACAGGCTTCGACATGCCTTTTTATCATGTATCTTAAATCTAGAAATAAACACACAGATAGTCTCTAGTTCATAAGTACCAACTACAGGATAAGGAGGTAGGTCATCTGAGCATTGCTATTTACGACATGAATTTAAAAGACTCTTCTGTTAGCTAGTAGCTGCAGCAAGCAGTCATTCCTCAGTGGATCAATCTGTAATGGCAAATATTATGCACACTTAGCAGGATTATTATTGTGATAATATATCTAAATTTGTATACAGCTATCTGCTCTGGAATCCTAAACTATTTTTATTTCCTTGTCTGCTGAGAGAGTGCTGCCTCTTCTGCTTATTCCTTCATCAGAAGATGGCATTTTCACTGAGCCATGAACCCACACTGGCATAACAAACGTTCCTGGATGTTTCTCAAAYGTGTCACAAAGTGAACATCCTTTGTCTACTCCAATTATATCAACATTGTTCCCTTCTTCTGGCTGTCAGTTGAGTATCTTCTGTTTTCACCCCTTCTTCTAAGSATTAAGCCCTTTCTTCATGAATAATTTCATTTGTGTCTGATTACAGAAAACAGTCGCTATGTTTCATGATGAAGAAAGAGGATGTTGCCAYTTCCTTACTCTTTGCTATCTCTTCTTCCTATAGAAGATCTGATCCTGCATTATTAATGCATCAAAAGTCTTCCATTGACTTCAGTCAAAATTCTAAGYCTAAAAAATGAAAGCAGGCTGAGACCATAAATCTTCCTATTCATTTTGAAGCAACCAAGCAAAATTTAATACACAAGATACTTGTTGGAAGAATTTTTTCTCCTACTAACATGAGGGCATTTGGTATAATACAAGATTTCCACCTAACAATGAACTTTTATTTACACACCTAGGCATATTCCAGTCTCATTCACACAGAATTAATTCAGTTAGCTACGTTACCAGAACAACTTGTTTAATTCAAAGGGCAGGCCCAGCTGCCACAGAGCTGTTCAGGAGGAAAGGCTCTGCAACCACTGTGCCATGACTATTTCKCAGTACTGGGGGCTCACCTGTTTTGCTGACTGATGGCAGAGAGAGGTGGTGATCAGGACATCTCAGAAGCTACACTTCATCTTCATCACTTGTGTTTTTCTTTACATGAGATGTGGGAAGCTAACTGCAATTTTGACTTCTTCCCCTCAAGTACATACCACTTCCATTTACCAAATCCAGCCCCTAAATTCCCTGCTAAAGAGAGACAGAAAGGTTGCTGTAGTTCACAGGCTTACTCTGCAGAGCTATATGACAAAGAAGAAGAGAACTGCAGTGATAACTCTTCCATACATTCTCATAATCCGCATTGCTGCAATACAAGGAATTTTGAACAACAAGCTCTGTTTCAGACTTCAGACTTTTAGACTTAGCTGAGTCCAGTGGCCTTGAATGTACTATTTTCACTGCAAGGAAATCTCTTTTCTCTGATGCTCAGATTTTAAAGCAAAAAGGGACTGCTGCTCCCATGTACAGTTTAAAGACTGAATAGTGATGCCTCACTATCCCCATAGGCTGAGAAACTGCCCATGGCYCCCCGTAGGCTGCAGACAAGAAATTTGTCTGTGCCAAGCCTGGGGAACTGCTCAAAAAAACAAGAGCTGGCAACATAAGCTGCAGACTGTCAGCACCAGCTTCCTGGGCCCTGAGATCCCTCAGGACACACACAGGCACTCCTGTGCATCTCCAGTATCCTGAATTTCTGCCACGCCGCTAGCAAGGCAGGCTTAGGTCAGCTGGTTCATCCTCATGCACCTTGACATGAGATAGACCCATAGCAAAACAATGGGAAGGCTTATTTAACCTGATTTATAGCCAAGGTTCAGAGGTATGCATGCAAGGGTGGGAGAAGAAAAGGCTACAGGCAAAATAAAACACAATCTTGCCTTCAACTCTTCCTACTCATTAAGGATATTAACCCAAAATGCAGTCCTTGGATTTCCATATGCTTCCACCACTCTCATATTCTAGTCTAGATCATTTCCCTCTGCACCCTCCTGCTTTCCTTTAATGAAAACACCATTTTTGATGGCTTTTGCTAGAGACTGACACCTCAGAGACCTCTTCACATTCTTTCCCCTTTTACTTTATTTCAGATTAGGTGCCCTCCTGCTGGCCCACATAATAATACATATCCATGAGAATCTTTGAGCTCAAAAGCATCCCACATATCACTTATTACAAACTGTATGTATTGTACATGTATTTTWTTACTTTTTATAAAAATAATTCCAGACATGAGAACGATGGTCTTGATAAGACATATCTTAAAGCAGATTCCTCCCTACCCCTCAGAATTCCTGTTAGTTTTTGGAGATTTCCATAGAAACCAAATAGATAGTAGATATTACATTAACTTAATTCTTTCCAGTTGAAATAAAACTCATTTGTAATTTCCATATTCAGATAGTTTCCTCTGTAGCTGAGTTTATTATTATATTGTTTTTCAGAACATCTGAAGTGTGTTATATTTAATTATAATAAAAGGAATAAGTTTACAGTATCTCCATGTTACATATTTTTCTAACATCCTGCCTTAAAACTAAAGAATAATGGCTCAGATTCAATAAAGGATCCTTTATTATGCAGTTCTGCATTGTAAACTTTGCACAGCAATTTTTCAAGGAAGAGAGCAGGAGAAAATGAAAACTCCATAAGGTTTCAGACTTTCTAGAAAATGATAGTAARTTGCTATTTCCTGAAGTTTCAGGCTTAGAAAAATGGCTCTTTTTACCAAAAGATTTAGACATCAGTACAGCTAACTCTGCATAGCATTTCCTGAACAGCAAAGGTTATGACGCACCAGACAGAATCAACATAGAGTCAAACTGCAAATTAGATTACATAGCTGAAAATAATTAAGCAGTAACGATAGAGGAACAGGGTACTTCCTGGGGCTTAGTGACCTGCTGGGAGGAGCTGAAATCTTTAATGCTACTTTCAGCTAAACATGAGGAAGAGATGTGCTACAGTGTGTTTTTGCTCGCCCTTGCATGTGCAAAGGGCAATGCCATTCTGCTGCTACTTACAGAGAATTATCACTCACAGGGCTAGTCAATCACATTTATTTATTTGCCACAAGACACAGTTTGGGGCACCAAAGGTCTCTGTCAACAGTAAAGTAACTGGAAGCAAGACAACGGAAAGATGACTGACTTTCTACAGTATGGGGCAGAGGGATTAAATCAGTTGTCCACTGAAAGCTTCCCTGCTCCACAGCCTGGATGACTCCAGTCACCTCTTCTCTTTGCTATACCAAAAAARCTGGACCTGCTCTTCCCTGGGCTCCTTATCTGACTCAATCCCACACTCCCCAGAAAGCTTCTCTATCCTCCAGCACTCATCTTCCCAGCCAGCTCTTGCCTCCTGAGAGACTGGCGAGGGCTTGCCCAGTCAGCCCTGCCCCTGCAGCGCTCTGGCCTTTCCTGGCCCATTTGCTGACCCCTTCCCCTCCCAGGTGCCTGGCTGCAGCACTGCTCCCAAGCAGCAACACACACCTCCACGGTGGGGTGCTCAGTCGCGCACACCCCTCGCCGTGAAGCACATGCAGCACTTTTGACTCTGAGTAGTTTCAGCAAGCTACAYAGGTCTAACTCTTTTCTTTGTGTTTGCAGCAGTGCTAAATCTGTATTTTGGGCAGAACATAGTATTATAGAGGAAGGTATAGGTAAGATATGATGATACTTATTTTCTCTTCTTATTGAGGTTTTTCTTCCCATGCTTTGTTATCCTTTACAGTCTTACAGTTATTCTGTACTCTTGATAGATAAAAATTCAACATAATTTTTGCTTCAAAGGAAACAATGTTTATGCCAGTTTTGGTTAATGTCAATGAACAAAAAAACACTTATGCTAGCAAAAGCAAGACTCCACCCAATAAAGTTTTTTATTCCTAATCAAAATTGAGTTATTCCACAGACCTAATGAGCTACAGTCATCTGTTGTGCAACTGTGCTGGAGTCAAGGGAGTCATGCTGGGAATGGGTTTGGCCCATTCTGTGGAAAACAGAACTAAAAGGGCAGGACGACCTGATTTGCAGCAAGAATGCAAATACAAGTGATAGAGTATTTTTTATTTTAATCACTGAACTGCAGAATAATAATCTAATTTCTAGTCCTAGGTTTTTGTTCAGTGAGGCTCAGAAACAATAGCCCAAGATTTTCTGCATATAGCGTAAGCAGACCAATAGCAAATTGCATAACAAAACATGCATCATAATCCCTTTTTACCAAATTATTATCGTAAGACAAATTAATATTTTAATTAATAATTAATATATTATTTATTATAATATATTTGATTAATATATTTAAGTCTTTTTATATACCTGAATCTACAGAGTGCTTTACAGACTGGTTGAACAAACCGTAGAGCAGAAATCGCATTGCCTAGTCCTAAAATGCAGCCACTTCTGAGAAGAAAAACAGCAGCTGTTAATACTACACAGCTGTTCTATAGAAAAGCGTAAGGCATAAAATGAAGATGATGATTCTGCTTATACAAAATTGCAAGTGAAGTATAAGTAGGTGGAAAGCATGGTAATAATCCAAATACAGAGAGTGATATGCTGCCATTCTCTTGCTGGAAACAAGAGGACTGATGTACCTACAAGGACATCAGTCTTATCCAAACCCCTGCAGATCTTCCTCCACTAATTTCACAGAAGGGTTCAGCTCTGCACTGGAGTACAGAGAAGACCACAGGACACAGCCTGAATACTACGTCTTCTTCTTCTCCTGAGAGCACTTCCTAGAACAGGACCCCTGTATGTGTGAGTTCTCACACATTAGTGCTGCAGCAGATGGCACAAGTTCAGCCTCTGACGAACAAAATGGGTTTCCCAGCCTGATGTTAACCACAGCCTCTTGCTTTGCTGGTTAACTGGGAAACTTAATGGAGATCTGACTGCAGAGGCCTTTTGAGGTTCCCCAAACACCTTCCCTCCACATTGCCCAGCAATAGTGACACCATAAGGAYAGAACCATCTTTCTGCACTGTGATCAGGTACCTAAAAGTAGCTACAGACTGCACTAAATATTTGCATCTAAGTTACATGTGCATACTCTAAATGCCCAATAAATACATAGTGCTTCACCTCCCAGTCAGGATTACACGTTCTTATGTTGCCTGTGTCATATTAAAAAGAGGACTCTCCAGTAATTTCAACACTTTTAGACAGTATAGGCAGAAGTAAGTTTTTACAGCCTCAGCTGTAATAGTAGCCTGCTGTATGATCAGCCAACATTTGCATACAGCATGTGCCATCTCACAGTGCAAGTAATATGACATGATATTTTTCATGGCTGTCTTCAGATCATGGTTGTCATGAAACATTTTCGCTAGACTCRCAAGAGAGGGAAATACAAAAGCCCAATAATGTTTTCATCATGAGGGGCACAAGCTCCCTAGCTGTTTCTACCATGTGCAGTATTCCTTTCAGTTCTCTCTTCTCCCCTCCTCAACAGCCTCAAAGTCTCTGGAGAGACCCTATCCCCTCTCCAGCTCTTTGACAGACATCCTTGCACCAGGAGGTGGGTAGTCCATCATTAAGCAGCCTATTAAAAAAGATTCGCCTGCCACAATAATAACAACAAGAAAGGTAAAATTTGCCTAAGAACCATGTGACAGATAAAAATGTCCTTGGGTCTGTCAGGTTACAGTGAAGAAAACACCTTACAGCCAAAAAGACAAAAGAGGGGAATAAAAATGCCACGCAAGCAGGTAAGAGCAAAGGCTTTTCAATTCATGTCTTCCAGGGATAGGACGGAAAGATATACATTTCTCTGTGGGTTTCGTTCCCCCCGTCTCTTGTTTATGCACCTCCAGCTGACCTGATTATGTCAATGCCTCCTGAAACTCTTTATARCAACTTCTCTCCATTGCAGTGACACTTCTGATGAAAGCAACATTGAACTGACCCGGGGATCGGCAGCACATTCCTGGAACTGGCTTTGGTTTCTGTGCCTCTGCGAACTTTACAGATCAGGATTTGCTACCCTAAAAGGAGAAAATGACAGAATGCTTGAGGAGAGTACTATACTGTGCCCATCGCCACCAGGCAGAAAAGGCAGSCTCAGCATGCTCTGAACAAAGTTTGCATATAAGTGTTTATTGCATTCTTACTTTTTTCTGTTTCTGCTTTAGGGAGTACTGTTTACTTTACATATATCAGTATTAGAAAAAAACACGAAGTTTCTTATGCCATAAAAACTACCCTTTCTTCAGGGAGCAGAGTACTTGTAAGCAAGAACATCATAAGACACAACACAAACRCATTTTGTTAAATGTAATGTATATTGGCTAGAAAAGAAAGTATGTCAACTTTACAACCATGAAAAGCAAACACAAAGGGATTTTTATTTTTTTTTCCCTAGGTGGCAATGTGTTTTAAAAGGAGAGTAAATCTGCATTTCTTAGTGAGCAAAGCTGAGGCACAGCAAGAATACAAGCTGGATGATGGCTCCTGCTGTTCTTTCACTGGGTCAGACTCTCAACTTGCTTTTTGTTTTTGTTAAATGCTTACTTCAATTTACTTCAATTTCCTTAAATAGTGAGAAGTTAGGAAATTCATCAGACCTTCAGTTTGCTTCTTTTCTAACTTCCTCTTGGACAATGCATGAAAGCTGACAAACATGAATTCATTGTAATATTGCTATAATATAGTACAGGTCTTTTATAAGGGGAAGTAAAGTATAAATTTATGAGCTCGCAGCACCAATTTTCAACAGTGTGGAAACTATATCACTGTAGATATATATACTATATATAACACTATTCTGCCTGTGACTACTTATTTTACTGTATATTTACCACAGTCACAGACCACTGCTCTGTGCTTGGACTTGATTTTTGTGGCATGTCAAGAAATTAAGCCTTGGAGACGAGTTACAAGCATGTAGACTCCCAGGCATCCAGACAAGTCCCTCTTGCTTATGGTATCTGGCAGTTCGGATGACCTGTGGCCAGTAAGGTAGGATTTGAGGTTGAGATTTCAGATTAACACAAATCCCTGAACTGCTTTCAAAATATAATTCTGTACTCCTGATACCAAATAACRTACTTACCTTTAAAATATGAGCTACATATTAGTATTACTTTTTATATATTATTTTTAGTTCCTCATCCTAAGACCTAGTCCTAGGAATACCACAGGTATCGTATSCACCATATGAAATATTGAAGAAGGCATACTGGTCAGGTTTTAAGGATTTTCTTTACAAAAGAACATGTAATGTATCACTTATCTGAGAAAAATACTCTGATGTCCCAGTGAACAGATGAAATGTGTCAGAGGAAAAGCATGTTTTCAGATAAAGCAGGTTATGCACTTACAACCTAAACATCACATGTGGTTTTTATATTGATAAATACTGTGGAATGAAACAAAATTTTATAAAAAAAAAATCTGATTTGTCATAGTTCGTCACTGTCTATTTAATGTCTTAATTTGAAAACAAAACACTTCTTCCACTATTTGTTTCCCTGTTCACTAGTCCCTCTGATTTAAACTAGCATATYCTTAAAAAAAAACARCCAAACAAACAAACAAAAAAAACCCACTATGTTCTTTTGGCCTCACAGTGCTTCATCAAGAAACATAAAAAGTAATAAGAAGTAATATTTTTTTGTTATCTGGCTTTGGTTAGGCATAAGGCATGAGACAAGAACACACTCTGATCTTCATTCTTTGTAAAGAGTTCTATTGCTGACAGTAAAAATATTAGCAAATAATAAGCAATTTTGACATCAGGGTGAGAGAAACTGTCTTAACGTAAGTCCTCCTTTTGTATGGTCCTATGACTTACTTTGGGAAGGGTAAGATGCTATGTCTTTCTGACAAGAAAATATGATTCCCTGGGAGGATCCAAGGTAGGAAGGCTTCTCTGCCAGCAGCCAGCTCAGCTAGCAAGGTCTGAAAACATAATTGTCAACCTGACCAGGAGGCTCTTCTGTTAAACTGTTGAAGGTACAGACATGGCACAAAAGATACATGTTCTCTACCGTGGTACTGCCTTATGAGAAGTTCTACGCTATAGGATAATCTTGGAACTTAAATGCAACCTTTCCTTTGCCTTGCATGCCAGTATCTACTTGTCCACAGACACCAAAACAATTTTTCTTAACACCCATACAAATAAATCATCCCCCCATACATTTTAATTAAAAACGAAGTTCCAATCTACTGCAAAGAAAGAAGACTTCGATGAGCATGCAGACTGTTTCACTAATACCAGTCCTGCTCAGCTTTCATCTACTCACCATCATTCAGCACCATATCTTGCCAGCCTTCACTATCAAGTCTCAAATTTGAGTACAGGCTCTTTTCAGTGGGTATCATGTCTTTTTTTATGCTTACACTCATACATCTACTCTGCAGAGTAACAGAATTGGAAAGGAAGACAGAATCACACACTTCTGTAACCCAACCTGGCCTAAGCAGTAGCCTCTGCAGACAAACCTATGCATGTTATTAAACTTATATACAACACAAGAGGGCTACCACTAAGGAACAAAAAGAAATTCGAGATTTTTCAAGCATGCCTTTGAGAAGGACAGCAAGGGAATGTATGCATACCTTCAGAGGAGCCTAATTTCAGGCTGCTGAACCATCACCTTCCAGACCCCCAAGACAGACTATCAGTTCTGTTCATATGGCTTCCTCCCTGCACTCCTTGCAACCACTCCTCCCACTGTGCACTTTAAACCAGGGGTTTCTCAAGACCAGATGGTCCTTTTGGTCTAAGGGATGTAGCTGCCAAAATGGTCCATCAGCAAAAAGAGCCACAAGGAGAGGTTTTAATATGAAACAGTTCCACCTACAGATCCAGCGTTTGTTTCATAACTCATTGGGCAGAAACCCACAGCTATGCTCGGGCTGTCCAACATAACTACAGACAGCACCGAATTGTGTAACAGAAGGATAGATGTGTTGACTACCAGTTACTCACTATTACATTAAAACTGCCATGGTGTGAATGGTTCAAACATGCATGTGGTACAGGTAAAGAGACCATCCAGTGACCTCTGAGGCCCCTGGAGTCAGGGCAATATTGCCTGAGATGGGGACAGAGTTTCACCGAGTCTCCAGCAGTGCAACTACCTGAACTAAYTGCACTAACTGTATTGGAACAGGCTGCCCAGAGAGRTTGTGAAGTCTCCTTCTCTGGAGATATTCAAGGCCCATCTGGATGCAACCCTGTCTAACATGCTCTAGGTGATCCTGCTGAACAGGGAGGTAGGACTAGACGATCTCCAGAGGTCCCTTCCAACCTTATTGATTCTATGATTCTACGATTTACAGCTAGGCTTAGCCTTTCCATTCAGTCCCAGTAAGTAGGATGTACTCCCCCAAAAATATACAGGCAGGAACTGCAATTCAGTTATAACTCCTTTCCATCTCTCCCTTAATCAGAATTTAAAGTATAGTATCCCCTTGCAAGACAGAGTAAGTTTTTGCTTCCTCTTCCTTTATTCCATGCAACCCTTTTCAGCCCTGATTATTTGCCTTTGAAGGATTCAAGGACAGAGTGTGCAGGAGACATTTACCAGGATTCCTTTTACTCCTGTTCARTGTGCAGGGCCAGGTGAGAATTTTGCTTCCCAATTTTTACAARCATTGTGCATAACACACCCATGCAGAATACAGGGAAAGAAAAGCTTGGGTTTTGTGCAGGACTAAAAAATGTTGTATACTTGCCAAACCTTATTTGACATGCTTCCTTCTGAGACGCAGGCAAACCATCTATCTTCTGCTCTCCACCTATATACACAAGATTATAATCATTACTTTCATATTTTATTACTAGCAATGTACTTACCACATAATTCATATTTTATGTTAGTTTGGTATCATATCCAKAATATCTATATGTGCTATCCAGAGAAAAAAATGTGATGCAATTTTTTCCCAGAAGTGTTTACCAATATCATAAAGTTACTGTAAAGACTGATTGAACTTGCTGAGGAAACCATATATGAGTGCAAACCATCACTAAGTTTCTCCTGCCTGCATCTCCATCTCCAGTAAAAGCTGGACACATTCTCCACACTCAGGAGGCGAGCCTGTGAAAACAGATGASTCTGCACTGCTCTTAGGGACGGCAAATGTCCATTAGCAGCACTGAGGCTCTTGCCACTATGAATAGCCAGTATAGGCCCATCAGTGCTGAAATCTAAGGGAAAGTGGAAGTTCACTGCATCCACAGTCACAGTTGTGCACAGTTTGTAAAGGTCTGATAGACCCTCAGAGCCTAAGCATGTGTCTAATTGCTTTCCTTAATTCATGCCTAGAGACAGACTCTAATACTATTTATTTTCTCACATGAGCAGTTCTGCGGTACACAAACACATACACATTGACACATTCCAGGTATACTCACACTCACACACTCACGCCGATTTTGTATACTCTGTGTTTGTGCAATTATAGGAGGGGCTGGTAGCAACTCCTATTACTAAAACTTCTCAGAGCTTCTCATAAATACCTTGCTATTGATTGCCTGTAACTTTGCCAAACTTCTTCTGTTTAGCTCCAGCTGAAATACTCTATGCCAACTATATACCACAAGCTGAATGCTTWTTGGAAAACCTCTACTAAAACAGTTCAGTGATCTGGATCAGGGAAACTGTGCTGTTACGTYTATGCTTAAAAAAGAAAATCTGGGTAACCACTAGCTAAGATCCTCTAATAATCCCATATTTTGCAGCAGGAATTTAAGTTTGACTGGAGGCCACAGGCCTTTATTTCAAAAGTGATTTTTACCATCCCCATGAAAAACTGCTCACTTTGGCATAGTGACCAGTTTTTTTGAAGCACCCTAATTCACAGCAGAAAATCTGGAAAATCTTCAGAGCTAAAACTTGCAAAAAGGAGCAGGGAAAATCCTGCCTAGCCTCATAACCTTCAGATTGGTCAGTGCCACTGGTGCTATAAGTGGCCTAAGCATGAGACTCTACCATAATTTTGTGCTCCATCTTCTGGYTGGGGCACTATGAAAGGACTTACTCTGGTCTGCAGGCAGAGCTGAAGGAAGCTGCCTTCCCTGAGGCTCCCCTCCACCTCCTTGGCCAAAGCTCAGCCCTCCATCACACTGCCTCCTCTGGCCCTGTGATGTGGGGGGCACAAAGAAACTAGGAGGCATTGGTCCCTACCATCCGACTGTGTTCAGACTTCTGTTGTTTTGACCATCTGAGGTAACATGGAAATATTTGCAAACATCTGTGAAAGTTGCAGGCCTTACATTTAAAAAAAAATGTTTAAAAAATATAAATTTTATTAATTTTATTTGTATTGACACGAGTGTTCTTCCTTCCACTGTAGTTTTTGATTAATAGTAATGTCTGCTCAATGATTTAATTTTTCCAGTGTACAAACAGAAGCTTAAGTGTCTTCCTGAGTGAAAGCTTCTTAGAAACAAGACAACATTCTTTTTAGATTAAATACAGGCAATACTGAATTCAGACTTGCTGTGACATCTCTACCCCAAACTGGAGATATCAGATAGCTCTGTAGCAGCGAGGCAGCTGAGTGCTTCTGACCACTAGGGCCACTAGGCCCATGTGGTCACTGACTTACAGATTTTCTCAGTGTAGGTCCCCTTGAAAACTACTAAGGGCACATGTGATGTCCCCAGCTTGCAGTATAGAAAGATTAATACCAAACAGCTTTTATTATTCAATTTGTACATTGACCATGTCGATAGAACTTACTTTAGAAGCAGGGCTACAAAGCGGCTCTTTCCTTGACAAAGGCTTGTACTGAGGGTTTCAGGTCCACTTCTCCCCACTACAGGCAAAGCCAGCACGCGTGTGCCTCCATCCACACATCATGTAACACAGCTGCAGGGCTGACACTGCCCTGGCCCATCTGTCACCTCTTATAAACCATGAGGACTCATGCTGCATAGTATACGATCTCAGCACAGAGCCCATGCAGTACTGCTCCTGCTCCCTGTTTAAATGACACYAGAGACACCTACATAAGCATTTAGTTCAGAGTAGGAGTGCACTCTTGAAGTGAGCATCTTTTCCTCCTTACCACTTCTTGCACTCTGATTCACATTGTAGGGTGGTCTCACAGCACACAAAACAAATTCCTTCAGATAAAAACTAGACCAGAAGATGAACCCAAGAAATACTTGTGATGCRTATGGGTGTTTGTTTTGTGGGATCAGACTGGAGCTGGCATGAAATAAAGCCCCGAACACATACAGTATGAATGTCTGGTCCTCAGCAACTGTTTCTCACTGCAGATCTACTTTCATTGCACCACCCTACCTGGTTATGCAGCCAATATTTTTAACCAGCAGAAATATAGCTTCTATTAGTAGCAAGCCAGGCTAATCTGGCATGACTTTTCAAGCAAATGTGCATTTTGCCAAAATTTTTAAGACTTGCATTTTTCACTGTTCTTTTTATCAGGACATACAAGATGATCCCCTAAATAACTATTTGATTTGTGTATTTGTTTTAATAGGGATTTTTTTCAGCCAACTGAAATTGGATTTAATCAACAGGTTTGAAAAATCATTCAAATTCAAAACTTTCAAGATGTACGCATCCATCCTTACTGAAACATCCAGCCAGCCCAGAGTATTTCCTGCTGAACTTCTAGTAATCCTAGTGCAGCAATTTCATGCTCTAACATGTCTGTTTCCAGAACACATTTTGCAATTTTTCTGATTGTGTTTCTACATCTAAACAAAACTGAAATGTATGTTATAATTCACATATTGTTGGGTTCCTAACAGGGAATACAAATGATTGTTATGACTGATAATACCATGATACTCTAGAAGCATTTAGAAAACCAAAAGACACTAACTCATTTGTGTTCCTTCTCTTCTTATGGTGAAAAATTGGAGAGGATGCCACTTACTGAGATTTTGCCCCAGCAGCTTACAGTTTTATGTTACAGGCAATATCTTCATTCAAGTTCATTTGTATCCCTTTTCAGCTAAGTTCTTTTAGATCTGACTACATGAATCCAGTATAATTMTATTTTACATTCGAAAAACCCTAGTGCTACGAGGTTTAAATGCAGCTTTTACTGCTTTCCACCTTGTTCCCCARCTAGATCGTGGTCAATAGCATCCCTGACAAATAATTGACTACAGGTAATCTTTGTCTTGCTGAGACAAGGAATTAAGATTTTTTTCTTCCCTTTATGTTATAGCTATAGGAAAGTATGATTTATGTGCTCAGAAACAAAATTCATACTGTTACTTGTTTGATTATCTCCCAGTCAATACTCCTGCATAGCTGAGTACCACTGTGTTTAAAGCTTGAGGAAGTAAAATCAGTGAAACTGTTAAATAATAAAGTGATCAAATACCTCCACTGTATAAAGAAAATTTTGCTCAGAGGCAACACTAAAATACTGGTGTATGTCCTAAAGGCAAAATCCAACCTAGTCTGAATTACAAACCGTGCTGCAGTGTCTGACKGATTCATGGCTTTGTCTCCCTTTTGCTTGCCTACTGTACTTGCAAAGTTCCTGGTAAATAGTTGTCTGTGTCACTTTTTTTGTGTCCCAACCATATCCCCCTTGAGTTTTAATCACTCCACAAACAGAAATAGGCCATAAAGGATGAAGGATCATTTTGGCCTAATGCTATGACTGCTGACATTTTTTGTGTCCACGGGTTAAAGAAAGTTAATAAGACAGTTTACCATGCATACCACTTGCACACTAAATACTTTCCTCAAGAGGTTAAAAGTTCAAAGTTGAGTCAAAGTCTGCACTGCCTCCGCTCTTCCCTTTTAATTATCTGAGGTCAGGAAGTTAATAATACCAGAAATCCCCAGTAGAGACCTCTTGCTCAGTGTATGAACTTTAAACTTGTTCAGTTTTTTTCAAAGGGTAAAAAGTTCAGTGAAAACACAGTGGATTTTCCCTCTGGTCTCCACCGATTCAACCTCAAGGGTTAAAAGTTTAACTGTAAAAGAGAAACCTTTGTTCTCCGAGCTACATTTAAAGAGTTCACTTATTAAAAGGTAAAGATTTCAAACAGCGGCGAAAGTCCAAAGTGATTCTTTCTCATAATGATGAAAATACTGCAATAAAAGAAAGTCCTTTGATCTGTTATCACTTTCCTCAGAATTGACTGTCAAAACTTATTTTTCTCTTTATTTTGAACTTTGGACAAGTAATGAAGCCACATGGGTCCCTAAGGCCAAATATATCTGTTAAACAGCAACATACGGCATTTGTGAATTTGTCGACATTTTTCAGCCAACCTCTTTTCCCTCCTGAAACATTTACGGCAGACATTTCTCCACCAGGACTTTTTGCACAGTTTTTCACACAAGCTCAGGTTCACCAACTTTGTCAATGGTGAAAGTGTCAAATATAGGTGTTTCCATTATCTTCATTCCCTAACAAATGAAATTCCTGTGCTGACCTCTTAGCAATTYTTTTGCTGGAGGATATGCAAAACAGTGTTAATCTAAAATATCTCAGGTTTTATATAACATATTTTGGCTCTGTGCTATGTTGCCTGAGGARTTCAGTAGGTGTTAAGAGACTGGTATTAATTGGTGTGGGTCAAAAGTTTTCTGAAAAGAGGAAAAGCCAACAGAAATATTACCTTTTCAATTTTGCTTTTAGTATTTGTCCTGTGTTTAATGGCAGGACAAGCATTTATGAAACTGAAATAGGAAATGACCTTGGCTTGGAAGGTAAATGATTGCTATGAATGAATTTGGAACAACTGCTATTTTAGAAAACAATGAATTTTACTTTGCGCTGGCATTAGAGAATTTCTCAATATGAGTTTTGTTTTGTCATAGTATGCGTGGTCTTTTCAGTAAATATCAGCTTATTAAACGTTCAAATGCTCTCACAACACTTCAGTCCTTCTTCATTTATAATGAAGATGAAGCTCAGCATTTCAGTCTTGCTGTATCCACAAGCAAAAACCCCTCATACAATGTGCCTGAAAGCATTGCTCTGACAGATAACTTGGACTCTGTCCTTTGATATGAACCCTAGCAAAAATCGACATGAGTTTCTCTCCTCACTTCAGTGTGCCTTGGATCTGGCGATTTCACTCGCAGAAGAATCACAGAATGGTTGAGGTTGGAAAGGACCTCTGGAGATCCGTCTAGTCCAACCCCCTGCTCAAGCAGGGTCACCTACAGCATGTTAGACAGGGTTGCATCCAGGCAGGTTTTGAATATCTCCAGAGAAGGAGACTCCACAGCCTCTCTGGGCAACCTGTTCCAGAGCTCCATCACTCTCACAGTGAAGAAATTCCTCCTCCTATTCAGGAGAAATYTTCTGTGGTTCAGTTTGTGCCCATTGCCTCTTGTCCTGCTGCAGGGCACTACCGGAAAGAGTTCGGCCCCATTCCCTTTACACCYTCCCTTCAGATACTCACACACATTGATAAGATCCCCTCTCAATCTTCTCTTCTCCAGGCTAAACAGTCCCCACTCTCGCAGCTGTTCCTCATAGGACAGATGTTCCAGTCCTCTGATCATCAYGTAGCCCTATGCTGGACTCTCCCCAGAAACAACTGAGGATTTTCTCTTTGTCCTGCTCTACCTGACCCATGCTTTGGAGGAAGATTCTCTGAAAAATCAATTTTTCAAATCTAACTCAGCCCTTTACTTTCTTTCACAAGTTCCACGGATGTAACATACATTGTATTACCAGCCCCTTCTCACAGTATAATATCCACCACTGTGTCTACAAAATAATATGCATTTCACAATGTACCCAAGTATCTTCACTGTTAAGAAGCTTGCCTTAAACCATTCTTCTGACTTTTTCTTCTCCTACTGTTTCAGTTAATCTATCATTCATTGTTTGTACAAGCATCTCGCCTTCATGATTTTGTTCATCTGTTTACATATTCAAATGAAGACTACAGCAAATACACTTTTTCTTTAAATATTCTGGGAAACATTTTCTTTCTCCCTTACGCGGTCAGCAAATGACTACCACACACGAGCCTTTCTAGCTTCAGTTCAGTAGGACAGGTTTACTATTTCGGCGGAACTAGTTCACTAGGTTCAGAGGTCTGGAAGGTCAGTTAGTCACAGTTGACTCACATGAGAAAGTTCCTGGTTAGGCCAGCTCAGCCGTATTTACATCAATCTCTCTGAAGAGGGTGCTGGGTATTAAGGACAGAAGTATATGTAGAAGCCATTTTGCAAAAAAATGTGCAGCTAGCTGCACATGACCCTCTCAGCAAGCTCCATTCAAACTCCAAACTTACAAATTAACAACAGGTTCTGTAGGTTACAGGCCATCCAGATAGAGCAAGGGATGACTGAATCAGATTATGAAACCATTTAAGAATCTTGCAATAGGTAACATAGCATAAATTTTTATTGGAAGAGGTCCCTTTTGGACATAATTGTCATTTTACTCAACTAATTATAATTACACTTAATACTGAAGGAGAGGCAGACTGTTCAATAAAGCTGACATTGACAATATTTGTGCAAAGCATAACTGTTTCACAAATATAGTTTGAGTTCAAGTGATTCCAGGACTAAATTGAATATCTGGCAATCATACCTCCATAAATTATCATTTTAAAAGAAGCACACTTTTTCAGTTTCAGTGTGGCAAGAGGCATTCTAGTTCATTTTTGCTTCTCTATCAATCTCTGTGTGTCCTTTTGCCTTTAACYATAGCCAGTCTATATCTCAGCTCTGCTACTCTACAAGTTAACTCAAACAGGCTTTTGCTGTCTCTTAACCTGCTAGAAAATTAAGTTGTTGTTTTTGTTTGTAGCAAAATAAACTTCACAGATGATTTTTTTTTCATAGTGCAACCATGGCCACTACAAATTTCAGTACGTCAGATAGTTTCTTTACTTATCTCTGTTATCACCTCATTCCCTTCACATGCACATATCCCATTAAAAAACCCCACTTCTGAGTGCGAAATTCAGCCTCTGACATACAGGATATAAGAAGTGCTTTCTAGAATGACAGCTCTGACTCTCAAGCACCACCAGGTTGTACCAAGAACTGTAGAAGATTATGCCACTCAGACGCCCTCTTTGCTGGCAAAACAATCCAGTGTTTCTACTCCCCTATTATCTCAATCTACAGTTCTGCTGTGTATTAATATTGTATAAAGCAGTTTAGATTAAAACAACCAGTCATGAGCTGTGGCAGATTATATGCAATCACACATTCAGATGTGCTGCCTTTACACCAAGAGTGATGACCTCCCACTGAGGGACTGCAAAGGGTGATAACCCTTGAAATCTCACCAAAATGAGTCACCAACACTTGTGAGAAGAGCCCTGAATGACATCATACCTGGGGGGGGGGGCAGATTCTTGGATGTTTTCATTATCCCTATGCTTTGTCAAGACTCTACAGTTTGTTTCATCTGCAAGTCCTCCTTTTAATTCCCTGTTAAACCTATTATGTGCCACTTGTGTCCTTTTATTGTAAATTTAACTGACAAAGCTCCATCCCTTGCCCTGCAGGAACATACTGCCATCCTAGATGCTAGGAAAATTCAAAATAATTTGAATGTCTTTCCTACATAGGAAGCTCTTCTGGAGGAGCCACTTGTCATGACATATTCTGTATGAGAGAGGAAGAGAAGGAGAGAACATAGATTCAACTACCATATGTTCCAAAAAACCACCCACAGATAGCACATAATCTGATATTATAGCCCCTAAGTTTAGACCTAATGAGTCCTTTTGAACAAATGTATCTTTCCTCATAAGGCTGCTCTTGCTAATCTAAAATGGAAACAACCATGAAAACTAGCTGGGTTCCAGCTGCCCACAGTATATTTCAAATAAAACTTGTAAAATTTCAGTCACAAGCCAGTAAATAACATACTGCTATCTACAGACARCTCTAACAAGCTCTCTGGGTCCTTATTAGCCTTTTATTTTGCTTTTGTATGGCTATTATTTTATTAGATTGAATGCACTTAATAAAAGGATAACATACCTTGTGAATGGATGATCAGATTATGTGTCTGACAGCTGCAGATAAAGGTGATGTGAAAAGGAAACGAGCCTCTTCCACACTTGCTGGTGACTCATTTGCAATCTCTGTGGCCAGAAGTAACAGATCTTATGGTAAGGGTAGGATGAAGTTAATGTTAATTGAATTATTTACTAATTTAGTAGAGAACAAATCTTTTCTTCCCTTGTAAATTCAAACTCTCCTCTAGGCTCATAATCTGACATACTGACTACCACAAGGCCCACAGTTACACCTTCCAAAAAATGTCCTATTCAACTAAGTGAAATGAAGAGTCATAAAAGCAAAGTTTTCAAATATCTCTCAAGACCCAGATCCCTGAATTACCGAGCCCTTTGTCTTTGCAAGAAGAGAAACAAAGAGAAATTCTGCAGGGTGTGAAAAAAATCTGAAGCAAGCTTTGCAAACAAAACCACATGGCTTGTCCCTTTCCTCCCATGCAGGGAACACACATGCAGAGAACAACTTGGTACAGTTTGGAAAATACTGGCCATAGAAACATAGTTTCCTCTAAAGACATAATTGAATTAAAAGAACAGACTTCAAATAAAACAGAAAGATGAACACAGAACAATACCAAAATGGCTATATTCTCTCTTCAGTACCAACTGTGAGATGAGTGGTCCTAAAACAATAGAGTCTTTCAAAAAACATAAATTAACTTAAACACACAGCTTTTGCAATCAACTTGTGTGTTAGTTCACTTATTTCATTTACAGACAAAGAACATTGAAGGTCATCACAGCAAAGAGCTGCAGGCAAATTTCTCAAAGAAGTTCACAATTTCTCATGAAGACAATTCACTTCCATAAATTTTTGGGTCATAACTAGTGTGAACACTGAAATGATTTGGGCAGTACCCAGTGGAAAAAAAAATTCTTTGAACTATCCAAAAATATGAGCAAGCCACATAATAATAATTAATCATATACAAGCCGTTACAATTAAAAGTGTATTCTTAAATAGCTTCTTGATTGAGAACAAATGCTTCATTAATCTGGAACATACCAATTTAGGAACACAAGAAATGTTGAGTAGAGAATGATGACTGACATGACATGGGACTCCATATGCTGCATGTGCTCCGTCTCAAAGGCTTCCAGAGAACAGTCACTGCAAAGGTCAGTGAACGTGGTGAGCTGGAAAAAATCCACTGCCATTTGATGTTTTAAAGTCAAATTATTTCATTGTAGAGCACTAAACATAACAGGAGTTCTATAGTGATCGTATTATCAAAATTACCATCCCATCTGCTATTGTTTTCAGATGTGCCTTCCACCCTGAGATTTCTCTGGGAAAGTTTCTATTGCTATTGTGTTTTTAAAAAACTGTTGTTGCAGCTGCATCTTACTGTATGTCTATGTAATGCTTTCCAGGCAAACAAGAGCTTGCTCTGCCTGTGATACAAGTGAATTACAAGGGCTGCAGCCACRTTAGAGCAACACCTAACCTGATCCAGTATATCTCACCCCTCAGCAAGGTTTACAGTTCTGGGCTTGGTACGGTGTTCTTCAAGTACACGTAGATTGTTCAACACAAATCAAGCTCACCAGGTCCTAGAAGCTTCTTTTCGTGTAGATTGAAACATATGCTTTAAAATGCTTTAATCACTTAATATATTTATAAAACTTCATAGCTGATTTTAAATGGCCATAGTCTAATGTAAAAATCTTTCACCAATACAAAGCTGTAGTTTAGAAGAATAATTATTTTTCAACAATGTTATTAGACTAGAACATCTGGTACAAATGCAATTTATAAATAGCATGGAAGTGTGTTTCCAGAAAGATATTATTTTGTTGGTAGATTTCATTCAGGGACTCAGAATTGGCCAAGATGGCAAAAATAGTCTTTTCAGGTCAAAAATACACTAACTCCAGCAGGAATTGATAACAAAGCTGTAGAAGCAAGCCTCTCTCAGCTGAGAATTAGGCCTTAGACAACTAGGCCATTTGGTCTTGCACTGCAGTTTGGAACAACAGGGGTTTATAGAGAGCCTTTCCAGCTTTGAAAGCTCAGCTAGCATTTAACATAACTTTTATTTCCTTTCCTGTAGTCTGCACAAGGAAGGCTCTTAAGTGTTCAGTTGTGGCCTGCCTTGCCAYTGCATATACACTGCCATTTTTCTTCTATGACAAGATCTCACTTTTGACAGAAATACACGTTCACATCATGGTTCCAGTTTTCCATGAAGGACCCTGTAACAGTCATGATCAGATGAACCATTTCTTGCCATTAATCAACAGCTCCCCAAATAAAAGACAATTTTCTATTAAAAAAGAATCGCAAAGATATATGGGGGAGATCTTGATTTTGCTGAAAAGTTATTTCCTTGTTCAGAAATACTACGTGGTACTAAAGTTCTCCCTCTGGCTGAACCACAGCAATATACAATGAGAGTTATCTGGTGAGGTGTTTRCAGGAGCTAATGATGATCTGTCTCATGTCTTCATTCTCCTCCATGTCCCAGATTGTACTTCCTATTACACAAAGTGAAGTTCATGAGATTTGTTGGACTGGGGTTAAACCTGTTGGCATTTTTTTTTTTTTTATTTCTTCCAATCCAATTTGTGTGTAAACTGTACAGATACTTACAGAGTCAGGTTTTAATTGCCTGAAAAGGAGGAAGTTCATAGAAAATAAATTTTTTAATTGTATAGGCATTGGACTGTCATGCCTACACCAGCTATCCGATCAGAATAATGCAATAAAAATTTACCTTTCACACATAACGGACAGGGTTTCAAAAGCAAATATTAAAATTAAAAACTTGCAAGAATTTGWTTTAAATGAAAAATATTGAAGTAATGCTTTCTCAAATAATTCTGAACAACAAATGCATTACAGAAGATTGCAATYGTCACAGAGCTACTCCATGCCCAGAGAACAGCTACATTCATCAAATAAAGTACTAATTGCATGTAAGTCATTCTAACCTCTCTGCGCACTGCAAGAGGAAGATTTTTTTTTATCACACTTTCATTTTTCAATAGCATAGTTAAAAAAAAAAGATGTTTAAAAACATATTCTGAAAATAATACTATAATTGGATCGTGCTGTTTATTTTCCTTTAACTAAGCTAATTGTCCCTTATGCTTTTCCAGCCTGGCAATTGCCTTTGGGGTGAGACTCAGCTCCCAGCACATACCATCACAGACATTGCTGTGCTGTGATTGCTGACAAGGGAAATGRGAAAAAAATGTCAAGAATTCTGTATTCTGAAAATGCTGGATGCCTTTGCAGAAGGTATATATTATCGGATCAAGTTCAAGTTTTCAGATACAGGGCAGGAAAAGTGAGTGAAATGTTGTGATTTGTTCCATATATCTTAATCTGTAACAATTCCCTTAGTGTAACAGTTCAATCTCTCTTGTATCATTGCACTTTCTTTCCTTCCAAACAACCTCCAAACACTGCCTTTCCTCTTGTAGCCCYGTACAACGCTCAGGGAATATGTCTGTTTTGCCTCCATCACCATGAACTGATCAATTACATGCCACATCACCAAAATCTAGTGATGTTTGTAAGTAATTTAAATATCCAAAATGTAATTGAGGGGGAGCACATTTTAAAAACATACTTTATTTTCATGCATACACATATTTTATACATACAAACTTTGCCTAGGTTGAAGTACTTAATAAAAACTCTCAGACAATCTACCATTTAAATTAAATTTAATCCTTAAATAAACTGCAGAAAATCAGAGACAAATTTGAGAGGGCTTTTGAGGTAGAGGGAACAGTTTATGGGCAGATCAGATGCAAAGAAAGTAGTGGGAAAAACTTTCTCATGTACTACCAACACATYCATATTGCTGTTGAATGAGTTCTTTTTTTCCTGATATTTAAGTTTTAAGGAAACCATATTTGGCAGAGTTTACAAATGTTTTCTTCCACGTTTATAATGGTGCTACAGGTGTTCCTTGGTTCCTTGGGTCCAAATTTGGTCCTACCAAATAGCACAGTATATAGCATACACATCTGTCAAACCACACAGAGTGCCCCTAGAGCAATAGGACCCTTCCTCACCAGAAGGGATCAGACTGCAGTGCTTTTAAGAGAAGCCTATTTTTTTCAGTTTCAGATGGATCCTTATCATTTTTCTAACATGAATTTAAAGGTGACATAGATATTTTTCTTTGTATTTTACATATTTTTTTTGTGCTGAACCATCTTCTTTTGGTTGACCTAATAATTGGTCTAACCTTTATTAATACCTTTGCTGTTCATCATGGTAACATTAATCATGATAATGCCTCATTTGGCATTAATCTAGATGTCATACATACTTTTGTAGGAATTCCACTGTAATCCAGTATTAATTAGTTTACTGTTCCTGCCAAAGCTGATCAAAAATTTAGGTACTAYGGTGCAAAAATCATTCTGAGAATTGTTAAAGTCTTTTGTACACTCTACATACTTGGTAAAAATTTTAATGAATATTGTTWCTGCTTTATTATTTGATTAAAATATATCTCAGCTGCCTCATAAATCAACATTAAAACTTTTACTGTTACTTGGTTCGAGGTAACATTAGTACAATAGTTGTCAATTATCTAATGTTAAACAGCTCTCAATAGCAGTCCAAGCTAATCCAGCTAACTTCACACTGAAGCAACTTAGCAGAGATCATACTTCTGTTCTTCCGATTCAGCTTAGGGGGGTGCATGCATGCTGTTTTTGCAGTGATTAGCCGATCATGGCCTTAGTCTCTTACATATTCAATTTAAAYTTAAAACCGAAACTTCACGTAGCATTCCAGATGTCTTTCAGCAAATCATGACTTTAAATATCCACTGGGTGAAAACAGTATTTATAATTTCTTATCCTTTCTTCAGTCYACAGCTTGGCCCTCCAAATTTTAAACCTGAACCACAATTAAAACAAGAGATTTGTGCATCTATCTGTCTCTGATCTATTTCTTGCTGTCAGTTTCTCACTCTCTGCATCAGGTGGTTGTTCATTAGATTCTCCGAATCTACTAATAGCACTTCTTTACTAAGAGAAGTGATGCAGGGAAAACAATGCATTTTTAAAAACATATGGTACTGAACTTATGGTATCCCTCACTACTTTTCATATGTATTTCTAACAGGATCCTGGAAATAGGAGTCAGGAAAAACAGATTCTCTGTTTCAGGCTTCTTGTATATTAGGGAATTCAACTGTAAAGCCCTTTCCTGTGTCAGATTTTGCCAGGTAAAATGAAATGCACCTAAGAGAGTCCATAAAACTCAAGCGCAAGCTCATGTGGCACCTCGTGAGAAGCATGTCCCACTTACGTTTTACCAATATTTCTAAGCAGTCATCCTAGCTTAAATAAGCCATGGTGTTTCACATATAGTCCCACTCAAGACAATAAAACTCAGCACTGCAGAGAGACCACAGTCTAGCTTCCACCTCCTAATTTACCAACTTAATGCTGGTGGCCTGTGTTGTACCATGTTCTTTTCTACAGATACCAGCAAACAGAATAGACGTCCCTTATTGGCTTTCTGCTATGTGATGTCCTTAGATATTACAAACCTAGCCCACTGTACTCACTCAAACTTCACAGCCAAACTTGGGCAAAAGATTTACACTYCAGAAAACACATCTAAACCAAGCTCTGCCTAGTAATCTCTCCTGCTCCATGAATAAATGTCACTGAATTTTCAGTTATTTATAGCCATATAATAGAGCAGGAATAATTGTCTCTTGGCTAGACAGTTTCTTGGTAGCAACAAACCGAATTGTATGAAGAAGGAATTCTACACTCTTGACCTTCCCTACATTACCATGTACAATAAATTATTTCTACTACATCCAAATACACTTCTTAAGACATTTTAAATAGAGAAATTGGTAAACTTAAATTAAAAAGAAAACTGCTCTGCAATAGAAAATACACTCATTCTCATCATATATAAAAATACACATTATGTTGGATCAATAAAAGTGATTCTACACCAGACTTGGAAAGAATAACCAGACTATAAAGTGGACTGATAGCTAACTCAGGTATGCATTAGGAATTACTTTCAGCACAATTAGCCTAGACTTGATACCAAACTTTCAGACGGCAAAATATAAAGGAAATGAATTCCACCCAAAAACTATTCAACATAATTCCAGATTGTATCAACTTCATGTGTCTGCCAAGAAAAAAGAGCACTGCAAGGGAAAGCTGTTCTCCCTCCACCAGTWCAGCATTGGTTGAAGGTTCCCACACAGACAGACAGTTATATCAGAAAAATCATGCTGTTTTGTAAGAAAAAAAGGGAAAAATCACAGATTTACGGGGAAAAGGTTAATGAATGCTACATTGCCACAGCAGTAAGATTCTTTGAAAGTACTGCATGAAATCGTACATTAAAAAGAACAGCATTATCATAGTAATAATGTATAATTATCCCTTCACACTTATCTCACCTCAAAATGGTTTACTAAAGAAGGTAAGAACTAATATCCTCATTTTRCAGATGGAGTACCACAGAGCAAAATATCACTCTCAATCTCAAAGTTATGTAGTAGAGCACATAATGAATGCAGGCAGCCTGTGCAACATTCACTCCACTGCATCACTCTATTTCAGTAAAAACGGAACATCAGAGATTCTGTGCAGGGAAAAAAAAAAAAAAAAAAAAAAAAAGTAGATTGATGGAGAAAAAAAAAAAAAAAAAAAAAAAAAAAGGTGTTTTATGGACCTCCGACTGCATGCTGCATAGAGAAGCCTTACTGCAGGACTCTTGAATCTGGAGTACCTCTTTGTCACTCTTCGGAGTGCAAAGAAAATAAGTAGTTTAAAAAATGATAGAGAATAGTTTTATGCAAACTCTAAGGCTGTTGCAATACCAAAAACTTTATACAACACCTTCTGTACCCCCACGACTTGAACTCAAGACTTTATGTCGCAGAGCACCTCAGGGATCCCATTCTTAGTGTATATGAGGATATCCAGTTGTATCAACCTGTTTGCTTTATTTCCAAAAATGTCACGTTAAGGTTTACATTTACCAYATTTAAATGAATATGCACATAGATACCCAGATACCTGCAACTGTACAGAAGTAAATAAGAAGCTAAAAATCAGCTACATCCTAAGGGAGTAGGACTGCAAAACTCAACATGTTTTGCAGAGGACTTTGCAATTCCAGGGGATTCAGTGCTGTGCAAAGGCATGGGGTTATTGTTGTGACAGTTCAGCAGAGGGACACAGTGAAGTACCATCCCTGGGAGCTAAAGGCAAATCAGATGGTGTGTGTCTCACCAGCAACCAGGAGGCTCCTTCGAAGGCAAAATATGGAATGAAGTCACACTGGATAACTGCACACAAGGTTATAGGCCCAAGGAGGGATTTGGGCAACATCACAACCTGCAAGGAAAGGCTTGAATGATTTACAACCAGCAAGAAAACTCTAAGACTGAAATATATTTTAAGCATGTAATCTCCCATCATGTGGAATTATGCAGGAAGCTGCTTGAGCTTAGAGGTGACAGGGCTTATTCTCTTAGTTAGAGCTGGTGCGTTAGCAGGAGATTATTGCTGTGCATGTAACAGAAAAGGAAAAGGATTGCAGCATGTGTGACGTAGGAGAGAAAGAAGGTTACGCAGTGTGAGCCAGAGAAAGGAAAAGATCTACATGCACACAATGAAAGGAGCATGTGACAATCCTCGTGACTATTAACGAAAAGGCTGGCAGTATCTGTGACAATAAATATCTTTTTTTTTTTTTTAAGTTGAAATCACAGATATTGAATCTCAGAGGAAACAATCACTGAACATTCATTATGAGAGAAAAAATATGTGTAATTTGTAAAATATATTTTAGATTAGTACCTTTGAAGGGAGATAATAAAGTAAACTAAGCATTCTTGTACAGTTAGTTTGCCATACAGTAATCATTCATTTAGATATGCAAAAATTCCTACGTTCACTTGATATATAGCTGAAGTCCTCAAAAGCAAGCTGGAAAAGCTGACTCTGTTGCTTTCATTAGAGTTGAATGTGTGCCATCATTTTGCAGAATCAATACCTAGCAAAGTTTCCAGGGCATCAAAATAAAACTTTGGCATCGTTACAAATGAGAAAGTGCACTCTCTAGATCTGCATGTGTGCTGTGCTTTAGGTACATTTGAGCTCCTAACCCTTCATTCCTTTTCCAGCAACAAGACAGAACTGTGTTAATTACCATACATTTAAGGCAGATAGAGGGGATAGGGAGGGTATTAGTAAGGTTTGCTGCAGTACCACCATCCAATTTATACTTTTCCAAATGAGCTAAAAGGTAGTAATGCTGTAGATCTCTCTCATTAAGACTACCACATCACTGTATGCATAACAGAGCAAGCAGATAGGTAATTCAAGCCACTGATTTACATTTACCAAATGTATGAAAGGCTAGATAGTTTTTCTAAAAAAATCAATATATGAATTAATAAGTGTTTTGGGCATGTATGCTCTTGTCATAGTTATTCCAGGTACTCCTTCGTCATGTTGTCGGGGGGGAAGCAACTAAAAATGGTTAGTATTCTTTTTCATTGGAAAAGGCAGCAACAGCAGCAGCATGCCTWTTTCTTTTCTGCGATTCTCCCACGTATTTTCTGTCTTTTATTTTCACTCCTTTGCTTCTACACAAATCTTTCCTGGTGATTCTGCTACACTCTTTGCTTTATTTTCTTCTGGACTCAGCAAGCATTATGACTCCTAGTCTATCTTTTGCAAGTACATGTAGTGGTTTTAATATGATAGGTGGCTCCCAAAACTTCATTATCACTTCTTGACTGTGTTACACTTAACAGTCTAGACCATAATTCATATCTAAATCTGTTACCAAAAACTATTTGACCTTTTGACCTATGTAGTTGCATGCTCGGCTGCTTCACTGCTACAGAGCAGAATTTTAGAGACACAGTATGCATTAACCCCATTGTGCTCTTAAGACTGCTACTGGTAGTTTTGCTGTATGTCCTAACTTATATTGTTCTAGAGTTGAAGTACTATCCTACCACCATTTACTGCCTGACTGCTAGTCAGCTGGTTTTCTTGGATGCCATATCTAACCAGTCAACTTTGGTGTTATTATTTTGGAGGCTGAGGAAAAAAAAAAGGGTAGGGGGCAGGGTAGCAGGGTGTATACACAGTTAAATAGTAAAAAAGCATGGAAAAGATACCAAGAAAAGACAGAGAGAACTTCAACTAGTGTAATTATCAGACCCTCAATTTAACTGGGCTACACTGATTTTTGCAAAATTAGCTTCTTATCAATTAAAGATTAAGCTGATGAAGCTGAGAGGGCTTCAGTTCCTTGGCCCAGGTCCTTGCTAAACCCATCTCCAGAGATGCAGCATCCCTAGTGACTGGAACAGCATTGTTCTGTCCAGGTTTATTTAAACCTTGGGTATTTCACTTCATATTACCTCCATTATCAAGTTGTTCTGTTCAGCAGCTTCAAAATACTACATAATGCCAATCTCTCTTGTTCCCTTTGAATACAAAATATTCCTATTAATCCTACTGCAATTGTGAATCTAGGTTATATCACTTCTTCAACAGACTTTTTCTAAAGATGATAGAAAATGCAGCAAAGGTCTTCTCTTGATTTAAATTTTAGAACATGTTCTGAATATATAACTACTCTGTTGGCCTTTAGGCAGTATATCAACTCAGATAGACATATTTGAGAAAAATGTTGGATGCACTGAAAACAATAAGGTGCTGATACAGTCTTCTGTGCATTTCCAAATGTACAAGCTGAAATCATTACAGAATTTAGACATGCCTCAAAAATAAAAGGCTGAACATCTTTGTGATGAGAGGCTTGGGGTGCTTATGTTGCTGTGTTTTACAGGTTCTAACTTCAGTTAGAATGATAGTTATACTATAGTTAGAGTTACATCTCTTCTCATAGATTGTTCAAAAGTTATTCAGGTAAGAAAAATAAAGGAAAATATCATTCAGCCTAGTTGTCTCTAACGTATGAAACACATTCTGTCTAAATTTTTGTGACATATTGTGAAAACATTTGTAAGCACACTTCTTACATTCATATTAAAAAGTATTGTAATCTAACCAATTTAAATCAGTGATGATATAATAAATTCCGTTCTTATGAAGGCTATGCATCTAAAAGTTGCTAAATATAAAGTGAATTCAACTCAGTGAGCARAACTGCTAGAATAATTCCAAGTTCTGCAGACCAAGAAATGAAATCTGATCTTTCTCTGTGAGCTGATTTTAATCCAGGTCCCAATTCAATTCTGAAAAGTCAGTGGGCATTCTTCAGCTAACTTCAGTGAGCTTTAGATCAAGCCCAGGAATCATGTTAGGGCCAAAGCAGAGATACCATTGTATCTGCTGATGTAAGTGAGAGTCCTGCTATTGAGCTCAGCTTCATTTTATGAAATTTCATAGGCTCAGAGGTTGACTATGCTAATTCTAATTTATTGAGAAAAATGAAAAGCAGAAAAGCCCATTCTAGAAACAGAAAACAAAATGCTATCACATTTCATTTAACTTCAAGAGAACTTCCTAAATGTGAAAAATCCCCAAACTTCTGAAGTTTAACAATACAAGAGCTGTAAACATGGAAGTAGTTTTGGTTTTGTTTCTGTGGGGAGTTTAACTAATATGTTTATTGTTTGTCCAACACAATGGACAATGACTGTCAATGAGCTGTAGCTATTTTTACTTTTACCATCTGCGCGTAAAGCAATGTATGCAAATTGTATGCAAAATAAACCAACTTGAGACGAACAGGTATGTTTATAGGCTGAATAAGCAAATTTTAGGTGACTAGAACATTATAATGGTTTCTCTTCTGGCCAACAGTTTGGCTGGGCACTTCATCTCTGAAACTGAGGCTGCATTCAAAAGACTTGACACAGATACTTTAATCCAAAGYCCATTCCTTACATTCAGTGGTATTAACCTTACCAATTTGACTGAAGATTTTCAAGGTGTCCTTAAAAGATTCAAATATCATGCTCAGGTTTTCCTTTGTGTATTAGCAAACTGCTGGARAAGATCAGTTTGGGGATCCTGCAGGCCAAGCAGAGATCTTGCCATGGCAGTTTTGATACATGAAAAGTTGCTGTAAAATAGAAGTTCTGTTTGTTACAGAGTTATCCTAATRGATATGCAGAATTGGCACTAGCAGTTTTGATACAGTTGTCTGACTGCTGGATAAGTTTATTGTACATCATCCTAGCATCTGACCAGCATCTATGGAAGAGTGTAAAAAGTAAATGTTAAGCTTAGCATAACACTGGATACTTCATTCCAAATATGATTTTGGTAATGATCAAAACAAATTCTCTTCCCAAATGTAGAGAGACGTTTCATCCTCATTTCCTGCTGACCTGGACAGACAGCTATGTCAATCACTTTGAACATTGCTTCTTCTACTGTGGCTGTGAAATCTTGAATGGTTACTTTGGATCAGCTGGTACAATGTCTCCCATCTTCTGTATCTTAATAGGTCTGCTTGGTCTTTGGATGACTGCAAGGCAACTGAAGACAGCCTGAGGTCTTCCAGCAAATAGGCAAGCAATCCTGCAATCAATCATTAGTGAACAAAGACTCCTGGATGATGGCTCTCAGTGACCTTGGCTTTCAGTCTGCTGAGCTTAAGCAGGTGACTTCAATTCTCTAGCAAACATGCTTTGTCATGCTCTGAAAAATATTTCCAAGGACAGTAAAATAAATAGGCTAAGTGTGAATGCAGAACCTTGTTTGACTATATTGGGAACAAGAAACTACTCTAAAACTTTCAATTATGGGCTTTCACATCATCATGAAAGGAGCAGATGAGGTTACAGAATCCATCAAAACAGCCTGGCTTGCTCAGGACTTCCAGACTGTTGAATACTTGAACAAGAAAATCAAATAGTTTAGATTAATTAGTAACAGAATTCTGGTCCCAAGAAATACTACAATACTGACTGATGGAACCTGTGAGGATATATTGAGGGAAGTACTACCGTATGTTTTCTSTCTTCTTGTATTCATTCTTAAACATCCACTAATAGCCACTCCAAGCCATAGCACTGGACTAAGATGAACCTCTTACCTAGTACAGAATTATTCCCAATCTCTACACTTTTCCTAGGTTTGTCTGTTCGAGAATAATCATCTCAATGGTACCACAGACAATAAAGAAACTATCTGGTTACAAGGCACCACTATCAGCAGGACAAGCTCATGTACAGAACAATCTGAACTAATAATTTCTGGAATATAAATTGGAGGAAGATGCAGGATAGCTCTCACATAATGGGCAATCACATTTCCCTCTTTGGCAGCTATGCAATTAAAGCATCCTAAAGCCTTCCACAGATTCTCTTTTTCCACATATCTGGGTGAATAGTGAAAGGAAAACAGATTATAGCCTTTCACTTCCATACTTAAAGTATGCTAGCATATCTGGGTACGTATCTTCTTGGAGCACTATATATATGATTTCTACTTGATCACATTGATCATTGCATCAAGCAAATAAGATGGAGCTGACTGAAGGGAAAAGGTCTTATTCAACTGCCAAAATCAACTTCCCTTCCAAATGAAAAATGCTACCCCAAGATCTGTCAAAGGAGCTAGAATGTCATAYACAGATCATTGCAGAAATATATTTGGTTTTGTGTGTCAGTAAAGAATTGCATCTTTTCAGCCTTGCTTTTTTTCTATGCACCTTTCATTTCCCAAAGGTGTGCCTGAGTCATATTGCACCAGGTTTTATAATGTTCCTGCTTCTTGAGTCTTGAAGGGTCCTTGTGAAGTTTAATGTATGAGCTACGCTAGAAAGAGAATCTGTTTGATCTCTTCATAATTTGAATCAGTCTGTCTTGATATCTGCTTTTAATACAGCAAATTGCTGTTTTGGATGAGSCAAGGAAGATGTCTTTAGGATGTGCTGGGTGATTTCTACACAGCTGCCTTTTAAACTGTGCTGCTTGGACATGGGATTGAAGCCGTGTTCAGTGTCAGGCAGTGGTGAGAACTCAGCTGCCCCAAAGGGAGTAAGTGCCATACTCTCACCCTCAGATGTGGACAGACAGAGGCTGGCAACGGAGACAACAGCACTGGAGATGGCAAAGGCATGAACTGAGGCTGGAGCCAGTCCAGGAGTGGCAAAAGACAGGACAGGGTCACGTACAGGTGGCCAGGCCTAATGTGAAACAGCACTCCTGGGACGATGGGGAGAAGGTGCGGGTCCCAGGGGGGGATGCTCAGGGCAATTAATACCTGTGGGTGCCATCAGGGCCCTGACACTGGGAAGTCAGCATTAGTGCTATTCTTCTTAAGGTTGCTATGACCTTGCTCCTGATAGCATCTTTCAAACAGTAGCAAATCCTTTTCTTTTCTTCTCCTTTGTCTAAAGATTTTTTTWAATTTTTCACCTATAACAACATTGCTTGGGAGGAAATGGCAGGCAGCTAGAAGAACAGAAAATGCCAACACTTGTGGAGATCTAGAAAAAGTGCATCTGTGATTAAAGCATGAACCACGACTTGCTATATCAGGAATGTGTGACTGGAAGAATCTAGGCTAAAGCAGACATTGCTCTCTTGAGAATGCAGTGTGAAACATATGGGAAGTGATATTCTAGGTTGCATTTTGAAACATCTATACTGAAGATATCTACAGAATAATCTGAGAGTCAACCAGCTGCTGTTTAATTTATATGATGCAGTGGATAACCAGTATCACCTGACTACAATGGGAAATATATATTAATAACATGAACCAGAGCAAAGTGTTACAAATGGAAACTTCCATACRCTCTGCTACTAAGGCAAATCTCAATTATTCCAGCCCTTTTGCCTAACTGGAGATTTACTGGTTATATGAAAACACACAGTTCTAGAAATGAAAGCCTAACATAACACAAACTGAAATAAACAGCTATCTAACTGCAATAGCAGTTACAGTATTTTGCTGACTACCATAAGGAATTTAAAGAGACTATCTGAATACATACAAATAACTTAATAACTAGCTCAATCACATAAATACTAACAATTCTGTCAGAGAGAATTCCTCAATACCAGTGAAAACATTGGTATGCAATTTAAAACATGGACTCTGGAAAATAGGTACAAAACATAGTACAATACACTTTTATATCTATTTCTTGAAAAGTAATTTTTTAAGCAGTCCCATGGAAATTAATTTCCTGGTATCCAGATCCATCAAACATAATTTGTCTTTACTGATCAGGATATTTTCATACCAAGCTTTCTCATTTGCTGTGGTTGATTGCATCCAATCCAGCAATTCCCACTGAGCCCTTCTAATGGCTCTGGAGAAAGCGAATGGTGACCTAATGCATTCTTCCTCTTCTATTTAACTATCTTTGAAGTCAGAAATGGATTTTCAGTGGAACACTTCTCCTCCTTATACTTTCATTATATTCAAGCCACCACCGTTTTGCATTGAAAACATACACAGTTCAGTRACACTTTGAAAAGCTTTTAACACAGGATGTTCATCACTTCCATTAAAGACTTCATTAAAACTTATGCTTATTTCTCRGTGCTGTATACTCAGCTGTGATTACAAGGCAGAGTTTTCAGTTTTGTTTTATAAACTGTGCTTCTGTAAATTGAAGCTCTCTCACTTTCAAGTGATTATGAAGCTTAAAACAWATAGAACACTACTAATTTTCAACAGACCTTCAGGAAACTTAACAAAACAGAACACATTTTTTCTCTACCACTAAGAAGCCTAAATTGTCAGCAGCTGGAAAAGTCCATGGAAAAGATGTGATGATGTCCATTTGGATACCTACTGACTGACTGTCTTAACAAAGATCATGGTTTTACACTTACAGTCAACTCATAACCTGAACTAAAGCAGACCAGCATTAGGTGGCATTTGACCAATGGAATCAGATGACACATGCCATGATGTTTTCTAAATAAAATGAACTGATACGCTTTGAGGACACAATTGCTTTTAYGATCCCAAAATATATAACATAGGAGCTTAGAGAGAGCTCCTATGAAGGAAAGACAGAAAAATGAGTAATCAACAACTCCACTGAGATAATTTTCTCACTCTCGTTTGCAGCCCCCACWAAATATTGCTACAATTAGCTTTAGTATGCTTTGGCCATTCATTTACAATTCTAAGAAAATACTCTTTTTCTACAGATGACCTAAGTTTTTCTTACCAGTTAGTGACTATGATGCTTTGCAAGAGCAAAATGCATTTATAAATTTGCAAAGCACAAATCTCCTATTTTGGTCCCGGTGTTTTTTCTTTTTATTTATTTATTTTCTTTTTAAATTGCTTATGGTCAGTCTCACATTTATATTCAGCACTATAGAATTAAAGAAATATTTGTGTGGTCTAGCATTAAAAGGAATACTTTGAGCCAGCCACAGRAAAAGAGAATACATTGGTGTTCTCACACATGGGTGCTAAAAGAAGTGGTATTCAGCTTGATTTTTTTTTTTTTTTGGTCTGGAAACAGGGAAGAAGAGGAGGTGGCACTGCTGCATCCCATCTGGATGCATCCTCACAATTACTTAAAGGAGTTCAGGCAATAATTCACATTGTCTACGGAAATTCCATGCATGTGGGTTTTTCAAACAGAAAATTGTCAGGTAATTGTGATATAGACAACAGTTAATGAGAGATACCATTAAAATTCAGTTTATCTTGCAGTATGTTTCATACTTTGGAAAGTTTCCATCTTAAATTTCCAGCAAATTCCTCTCTTATATTTACACTGCATTATTTTTTCTAACTATGGACTGTCTCTCAGATTTTTTCTGCTTGTTCACTCTTTTCTATTAAGAAGTATATTTAAGCTACTTTAACCAGTTTCGATCCTTGACAAATTTTAATCTTAGTTTTCAACAGGTGACAAATTTAAAATGCTATTTTTTTCTCATGGTAAGGCCAAGTAAGTTGCTCCTTTAATGTGGCTCTTCAGATCCAAAGTGTTTTTCAAAAAACTATGAGACAGTCTCCAGCAGGATTAAAAACTATAACAGGATAACTCCTCAGAAATCAATAAACAAACATCTAATAATGTAATGCACACCACTCAACTTTTCTATATCAGGTGAAACATTTCTCAGTAATTGAATCTATCTCAGATCCTTTAGGAATGTTGATGATCCACACAGCTGTCTGGAATTAAAAAATGGAATATGATTCTAAGTAATTTAATACACAATAGAAATTTATCATTGAAAGACTTGTGTCAAGAGTTCTTTAGCATCTTATCTAAAAGGATTGTAATGAATTTTCACTTGATTCAGCAGTTGTCTATGCTTTTATTACTAAAGCCTCCCAAATACCTGGTGAAAGCATCAGTGACATGATGAAGTATCACACAGTGTAAGTGGTGCTGCAYACTAAAGGAAACCAGGACTGAGGTATGTCTGCAGTAGAAAAATCTCAGCCCAGTTCTTTTCTCACGTACCACTGCTTTCACTGTGTTATAACGCTGACTTAAAAGGAAGAACCCAGCTCTTTAATTTCTGGCCTTACAGCTGGATTAGAAGTGAAAGAAAATAAAGTGCTGTATTTTGTACTGCAGTATTTCAAGGGATAGTAATTTTTTTCCTAATGAGTAACTACTTGGAGATAGGAAATGAAGGCAATGAACATAGTAGTTGTACAATTAAGAGATGTCCACGGAAAGAAATCTATGCTTTTGTTCCATAGAAAATGCAGTTTTATGAAGACTCTCTTTTCACACAGTGTCAGTTTTTGGATGGCTACTGTATACAATATATTTTCAGAAAACTGTGTTCTAGCAGAAAGATGTATTATTGCAATTACTCTGCTAACTGAAAAGAGAGGCATCAGAGGCATCAATCAGCTGATGTAAATTCAGCATAGCTGCACCGAAAGAAAGTCATACCAGTCTATTAGCTAAGACTTCTATCCTAGTAAATACATTTTGTGACTACATATACCTTTGGCACATATTCATTTAAGAGAGCTGTTCTGTGAAATTTGAAATGATTTTTGCTGGAGGCAGGAGGGATAATAAACAACCAGCTTTTCAGCAGCCACAAAATGAAGAAGTGGGCACTGCACGGAGTATCAGCAAACCTGTGCACTTACTTTCTCCTGAAGATAGAMTCTCAGGTTCAGCTACTTGTGTGAGATGTATGTGACCACAGCATTTTTACATGAGAGTTGAATAGAACTAACAAGGAACAAAAAGGAGTCTGATGTTTTTAGAAATGAAGTCATGGCCTACTTTTACTTCCTGACCTCAGGCAAATGATTGACATTGGAGCAGACTGTGACCTGTTTAGACTGGTTTAGTGTGTCAACTGCCACCTGGTTTTATGTCATTGAACATGTAACGAGGCTCACTAAATAAGGCAGACCTAACCTAGAAAACTGCATCAGTCCTCACTTATATTTTTAGGTTGATTTCTTTTCAAATAAATTTAAATACCAGCCTGAGTCATTCACTGTGAAAGTCTGTACAAGTTTTCCTGTGCTATCAAGTGAGAATAAGGATTCTAGCCAGCTGCATGGCGTCACTTTATTCTGCTGTTTTGTTTTGCTTTGTTTTTAAACCAATTCTCTTGTTTTGGGCTTAAAACCTGCAGAGAAACAGCATGTAAAATCTGGTATTTCTATATTTTTAGGAGGGAAATAAACCCTAACTTTTCTGAAAAGCCAAAAGGAGAAGTCACCGGTGCCAGCACTTGTAAGTAGCCGACACTGCTGCCTCTCCCCAATAACAGGTTAACATTAACTCTGTTTTTACTAATAGCACTGGGCTGATACGAGGAAACAGCAATCCTGCTACATACTTTTCTAATGGTTACCAGCACAGTTGTATCTGCACTACGTCAGCTGGCCACATTTCTTTGTGCCCTGCGTATTCTGGAGGCCTCACCTACATGGTACTACCTGCATCTCCCCAGGGAAGCCGAGTARTAACTACCTCTTTTTCTCCAAAGTCTACCACTGAGCGAATCCACTTTGCCATATGCAGAAAGTCTGTAACAGCCTTTTGACAGCCCTGGCTGTACACTCTGCCTTTGCACCAAGCAGCTGGTGGTGGGCCAAGAGGAAGCATTATGGCACCACACAAAACCCACAGAACATGGAGTGGAAGARCATGACTCAATGGCCAAAACCAAACTTCATGCTTGGCTTGCTCTCACAGAGACATACTCCTACCACTATACCTGATAAGCTCATGTAAGAACTAGGAAGTGCATCAGCTGAAGCTTAACTCTTTAAGATTTTCTCCAGTTCTTTAGAAAGAATGATGATTTAGCCTCATTTTCTATGCTACTACAGTATCAGAAAGTCTTGGATAAGACTTTTGCTTGACTTCTAGACCTGCTGCAAAGCAATGGCTTTAGGCAGTGCCTATGTTTTGAAAAATTTGCAGATAGTTTATGTCAGTTATACAAACAGCAGTGCTGGGTCTGAACTCATTGACCTACTTTAACTTACCTTTGGGTCTTATCTTCATTTTATCTGAATGTTAAATTTTGCTTGTTTTTCGGAATCATGCATGGCTCCCTCTGTAGTCAATCTCTTCTCTGTGTAGGTGGTTTCCTGTCTTTAATTTCCAGTACTAATTGTAGTCATTCGTAATGCATATAAAAAACACTGTCTCAGATTACTGCATCACCAATGCATGCTCTCATCCTCAAGAGGCCTTCAGACATCTGGGGCATTGTGCAATAAAGTACTTCYGCACTTGAACATATTAAAACAAGCACATGCAGAAAGGAGCAACTGTTAAAGAGTGTTTGTTCCCTTAAAATCCCAACAGTTGACGAGCCATCASAGCACACAGTCAATTTGCAGCAGTGGAAACCAAGTGTAGTGGGGAAAGATTAGCCACCAGGAGTACTACACATGATTGGGCTGTCATATTGCAGGAGAGAGATACGAATCTTTGAACACTCCACATTCAAAGGCAGCTGCCCAAACTCTGTCAATGCATTTGTTGTTGGAAAATGTGGCCCCAGTACTTCACTCCTGGTGGACAGATGTTAATATTCTTGTTCAGTGCTCCCATTCACTCCCTGAGAGCAGTCTGTCAGCATCTCTGGTCCGCGAAGCACGCCAACTGTTATCACAAGTTTCTCTTGCAAGGAATTTTCATGCTTTTTTGCAGACATAGTTGCGCAGACTTGAGATTCACCAACGTTAAAGAACAGCAGTTTCAGACACAAAAACATTCTCTTCAGGAGAGTACATGTTAGTCTCCGTCACTCACTTGGTTTGTGAAATTGCTAAGATTCCTCTCTAACTGGCAGAGTACTCATGGCATCGATGGTTGGCAGTATCTTCATTTCTCTACAGCTAGCACTTTACCTCTCCCTCTCACTTGAAAAAAACACACTGTGAAACCTGTTCTCAGGAAGCCAGTATTGGCTTTGCGCTCTCTCCTGTATTTTGCTAGCGTCTTACTCCAAATGTCTCCATGGCACCCTTAGCAGTTGTCATGATCCTTGGATTACTTTGACTCCGTTAAGTAGTGTATAGATCTGRACATGGCAAAGATGCCATATTAGTTGTGTTATTTGATTTTTATCTGGTAATATTTAAAAGACACAGCATCAGCGCTCATTCAGCTATGACATTTTGTTGTTATCTGTGTAGAACTGCTTTTGTGAAGCCCAGTTCTCACCTTTCTGAGAAACCCCAAAGGGTAGCTGTGAGCAGCTGCAGCTCCCCCGCAGCTCCCTCCTGTTGAGGGATACAGGTGGTGGGTCTCTCTTGCCTCCACACTGGGAGGACTCATGAAGAAACGTTGACTGCAGCACGCTCCCACACTGGGAGGACTCAAGTTGACTGCAGCACGCTCCCACACCCATCACTTGTTATTAGGACTGCACCACGTCCGACCGAGTCTGAGCTGCACGATGACCCAGCTGAAGCAGTACATAAGCACTTCTGGTGCTGGGATAAAAAGGTGCAGACTGGTTTTGACATAATGTGGACAAGCCAAAAATAATCTTGGTGTGCTCTTGGCACAGTTGGCCATATTTGTAATGAGGAGACCTAAGTGAGGAAGGTCAGACTAGTCATAAAACACAATACATTTGCTACATTAAGAAAAATACATTTAAAAGAAAGGTTTAAAAAGTTTCTCTTCTTCATCTTGCTTTTTTTCCCCTCCTCTTTAAAGATTTACAAAATTATTTCAGTGCATTATGCACATCTCCGAAATATATGTCATGTATCTGCTGGGGCTTTCAGATACGATCATGAAAGTATCTCGTCTGGGCCTGGGCCTGCCCTCAGGCTTTGGACACGGAAAAGCAGCTCATCTGCAGGCTCAACAACCTATTTTTCATCCCTTCAGTTGCATGGGGGCTGCCAACGCTGCAGGTTCCCCATGGTGGCAAGGGCAGGGCAGAGCAGGGCCTTGCTGCCCCAGGCTTATCCCCACTCTGCTGCCCCCCACGAGGGAAAAGGGCAGGGATTGTCCCCGAGGTACGTGGGCAGCCTCAGCCCCAGCGCCAGCGCCGTCGCCATCCGGGCAGGGCCAAGCGTGAGAGAGCAGGGGCGGCAGCGGGGCCAACGGCCGGGCGGGGCCCCAACGGCCGCGGGGGCGGGGCCAACGGCCAGGCAGGATCCCAACGGCCGGGGGGGGCGGGGCCAACGGCCGAGAGGGCTCTAATGGCCGCGGGGTGTACAAATCATTTATGTCCATGTCTCGGAGAGCGATCAGCTGCCCCGCACCAAACCAGGACTGGYTTGTCACAAGGACCTAAAGATAGTAATTGGAGTCTAGACTTCTTTTATTATCATTTATTTATTTACAGATCTCATTAAGCTCATGTCTCTGCCAAACCAGTTCAAAATACCAGGTTGTCATTTCAGCTTAACAGTTGTGACTGACTAAATTATTAAGTTTTTGTTGGGGTTTTCCCCTTAAGTGGCCAAAACAAGATTATGCATATTTTTTAATTACCAATTTCATAAAAGGCAAGAAACTTTGAGTCAGCAGCAGTCCAACGATGCAACCTCATGATTGAGAGAAACCCCATACAGCAACAGCACTACTGCTGTGTTTGAGGCTACATATGTATGTTTACAGTGGCAGAAGTTAATAAGTTACTGCTTTTTAAAATTCCCCTTCTGGTAAAATCTCTGTCAGCTCAGAAGTGTGTCAGCCATCATAAGTTCTTTACAATGTTGCTGCCACAGAACGCCAGATGCAAAATCTTAATGCACAGCAGGCCCTATTTTTAAAAAATAGCATAAACAAAGACTTCTACAGCAAACCACAAAATTAAAAAAAAATACATATATTACAGATACCTATTCTCTGCTCCGTTAAACATCCATTTTCTGAAAGGGGCCATGTCGGGGAAAGGGCGTGGCAGCTCTGCGCCCCCCCCCCACCACCACCACCATGAAAGGGTGCCAGCAGTAACTTTGCACCTCTCTAGTCCTTCCCGAGAAAGGAGGCACCACAACAAATCTGCATTYCACTTTGCAAGCAATAACTTGTCTATAAAAATACATGGGAGTCTGATTAAAACACAGATGTTGCCAAGTTTGGATGAGAGGCTGATGTATTTTCTGTATGTGAGACTAAGTACCTTTAGTTGAGTACTTTGGGTGAGTTTCTTTCACGTAACAGGAAAGTCCAGAGCACAGGGAAAGAAACAMCTGTGCTGAAGTTAACTTGCACCACTGGATGAAAAATCCCTTTTTTAAAACCTGTAGTAGCATCTCTAAATCACTGTGACAAGTGATGTGCAAATGTAAAAGAAATAAAGCCCCTGCCTCAGAAAGCTTACATGCTTTCTACAATTCACAATAAAGAAGCTCTAAAAATCACTTTAAAATAATCTTCTCCTGAACAGTATATGATGTAGAAACATTGGCAACATGCAGAACTTAGATATGCAAATGCAGAAGCCTACTATTTCTTTTTTGGTGGGGACATTTGCATCTCCCTGGAGCGGCAGCAAGAGCCTGCATGTGGGCTCAGGCACCTCCCCCTGTAAAGCTACACACAGGGTTTAGAAGCTACTCACAAGCGTGTCCGAGATCTACATTTTGTAGACTMCATATTGGCAGCATGGTCTTATGCCTGACTTATTTTCTTTTTAATCAGTAAGAATCAGTCACAAGAGAGTTTATAAAAATCATTTCTTGTTTACAGAGCCATAATTTACTGAAGTATAACTTACATACTGAAGTATGTAAGACACAAAAGTTTTTGCAAGCTTAATGCTAAGTGTGCTTTTCTCAGAAGTTGAGGCATTAGCTCAACTGCATTGAAAAAAGTCTGTAGAAACAATTCAGAGTGATATAGTACAAAAAAAAAAAAATCCCTGGGAGTTATAAAAGGTAGGGCTGGCACTGAAGTTGAGATTGAAATTCACAAGCACGGCTGATTTTGGAGTTGTCATGGCACCAGTATTGCTATGCGTGAATCACAGTACCATCAGATCACCCTCTGAAAAGCAGCAGGTTTGCCTGCATATGAAGCGAGCAAAACCTTGGAACAAACTGTTCTGTACCTTCAAAGAACTTAACATTCAATCTGATCGAGCAGTCTGGATTCAAAGTTTGAAAAGCAGTGAGATTTGGGATGAATTGTTAATTTTCTGCTAACTAGGCTTGACTCCATACCACTGCATTATTACAGAGCTGCATCTCCATACCCTGGAGTTATACACCCTGGAGTGTAAGTCAGAAGATCCAGAAAAAAAACTACTGCTCTTCTCACTTCATTGGGCCTCACACAATGTTTTTTTTTTTTTTTTTTTTAAAAAAAAGGTGGTTTTCTGGGGCAAATACACCTAGCCCATGACAATAATAAAAATCAGCAGAATACCTATCTGTAATCAATACTTTCCTTATTGTTAGGTTTGAGTAGCAAGAATTGTGCTTCTGTATGCTATGCAGAATGATGCACATTGTTGTTTGTGTAGCATGGATAATCCGTCACTGTCTTGTTAAACTTATTTTGCAAAATTTTGCTTGAATATGTAGGCTAACGTTTGTTCCCTTTATTGTTATGCTCCTAATWATACTGCGCAGTCAAGTGTTAAAGATCTTCTGTCTTCTCAATTAACAGACTATTAAGCTTTCCCCTAAGAGTAATAAACTCCTGTAATCAAGCAGGGGCAGCAGTCTACAGATGCTTTTTTCTTTTCCCTTTTTTTTTTTTTTTTGTCTCCAAAGTGCAAGTTTACATTTCCAGATCTGCGCGGGTTGCTCTAAACAGGTTTTGCTGAGGACACACATAGAACATATACTTACCTCAAGTAACATGTTAATAATTTCCCATTGGACAGGTGGAAATTCATCTGGCACACAACTATATCTAAATTGCTTGAAAGTGTTTCCTTTCATTACAGCAGATATTCCTGCATCTTTACTCAAGATACACAAATAATCTTTAGAGACCGTCTCTTCATAGAAGATATTTTTCTACTAGTGCCGTAGGGACTCTGACCATCTCTGGAAAATGGCTAAGAAGCTCATGAAAGACTGCAAAAAAMCAAACTTTTTGTCCCAAGGCTTAAATTCACTGGCTTATGGCAGTAGTGCCTGCACTTCCCTGAAAAAAAAAATGTTGGAGTCCATAAATTCTAGAGCCTCTGCTCCAATCAAGGAGTTGAAGAATACAGGGAATACTGAAGACAATGGCAAATCCTCCAGAATGCATAGTTAGACCTCCAGGGAACAACATGCAATTTACTTAAACTTGTATCTAAATGCACTGCTGTTTAGTCTGAGTCTGAATATTCTCCATAAAAAGGTAAGCAAGGTCAGCTGGCAGAGGTGAGGTGTTACCAACACTCATTAAGTTGTATCAAAGTAGAAAACAAATCATATCTAAAAGAATAAACCTCTTTTCTTTTCATAATGAAAAACAAAGGTGCTAGGGATCACAGCTTAACAACCCTGAGGCCAGAAGGGACTTAGAAAGTCACTTAGAGTCAGGACAAATAATTCCTTCCTGAAATTCATAATCCAAATACTTGAAGAAAGAAAGATCATGTGCCCCTTTCATCCACGGTTTGTTGTAATGAATAGCCAGGTGCATCTGCTAATTATAGCCACTTGGCTCCCACACTGTGTGGGCACCCCAAAAAGCACACAATAGTATTTTGTATAAGAAAATATATATCCTAGTTCTTCTACAATTTATGCAGTAGGTACAGTCATCAAACTCTATATAAAGTCATGGTGAGTTTGAAATTCTCCCAATAGCTGTATTCACCATAATTTAACATTTTCTTGTCCCTTGCAACCTAAAATGCATTACTGGAAAGTCTCATTATATTTTTTTTTAACTTGCAGCGATAAGGTGGTATTGCTGGCACTAACCTTTAACAAAGCAAAGACTAGCCTTGTTTTGCAGCGTCGGGACCACCCACACACCAGGCTACCCATCTGTGTTAGTTAAAAGCACCCAAGTGTTAACAAAGGGAGCACCCAAACACTTTGAGGCAGCTCTCTCCACATAGCCACGCTCATTTTTATCTTACAGCTGCTCATTTTTCAGATCCAGATGACACTTCACCTTCTCTGCTAAAATCTCAAGGCCAGTCTCATGCAAAGCCCATGCTCTGCCTTTGCAGAAGTGTGAACATACCGACACTAGCTGCGAATGAGTTGATATGAGTGCCACATGCATTTCCTAGAACATCAGAGCTTTTAACCAAAGGTTCACAAACACCTCAGTGTATATTTTAGATTTCTTAATGTGTTAAACTTGGAGCTCTTGTATTAAACTTGAAACTCTTATTTCAAGTTAAAAAACAAACCGCACATCCAGCCCATGAAACAGGGAATGCTATGGCCTGAATCCTGGACTTACCATTTAAATAAATCTTTCTGTTCTACTGCTCTTGTTTTACTTAACTTTTTCTGGTTTTCAACACCATTTTCTAAATTTCAGAAGATATTGAATGTCTGGTTTGACTCAGCTTCTGAAAATCAAATCAGCACCATCTGTAAACTGTTTCTTYGCTAGCCTCAAATCAATCTCAGATGTGGTTTTGTAGTTCAATTTATCCAAATTTTCCTCTTTCCCTTTCTGTTGCTCTTSTTTTCCAATGTTTACCTTTAGAAGTTGCCTTCAAATCCTACCATTAAACCTTTCTCACCAGTTCAATYTATGATTTTACTTCCCTTTTTCCTCCTCTACATGACAGCCTCTTCAAATGGGAAGTCATCTTTCCCCAGCATCAAGGATTAAATCTACCCCACACAGTGGAACCACTGCCAGGTCCACTTAAGTCTTCCAAAGAATTTCACCTCAAATGACTTCCCCCTCCTTCTCAAGACTTACTCTTTTCACAATACTTTTCAACAATGACCTCAGCCAGATTCCTTCACTACTGCTAAATTGTACCAGCACTTAATGTACTTTATGTGCCTGCAATGTTTTCTCTGAGTTTGTAATAGGCTGCAAATTCCTTGAAGCATGTCTCATTATATTTTTGTATAGCTCCAATCGCTCTGTCTGTACTTAATAAATAATGGCTACTCTACAAGAATGCTTGCTATATACCCCTACTGTTTTAAATATCAGCCCTTGCACTGTCAGCTTTCTTAAATTTTGTCTGCCTGAGTCATTGTACCCATCTTCTGCAGGTTTGTGTGCTCATTTACATTTCTCTCTACAGTGAGAAACACTGTGATGTAACAATACTGTAGACCAGAAATCCTTATTTTGCAAATAAATCCAAACACTTTGGATTAGCGGGGGACACAGACAGCCTTTAAAGATTTTCCACTTTTTTATTCTTCCTAGAAAAGTCCACTGTCCCTCTCCAAACATAAAAGTTGTCACAGAATATAAAAACACTGTTTGTGTTTGCGTTCTTCAACAAAAGATGTGAGGCCCTATGTTTAACTTGCCCTGTTGTAAATGTAAGAAATATATGGCAGATGATAAACTCGCAGCATGCTAAAAATACACTGAAATCTTGAACACTGGAACTAAGCCTAAGTGAAAGAGCTTTATGCTGAGGGAAACACACTGAGAAAAAACACTGTCATAAGGCTTCCACAAGCATAGTAGCAATAAGGTGCTTTCACTGCTGGAAGRTCTTATTTACTTGTCCAAGCTTATTAGGGTTAGACCTGCTATACAATTACAAGCCTGGGGTCAGCTTTCACAAGTTCCAGGTGAAAAACATAGCCAGGGCATTGCTTCTGCTTCAGTTACTCTCTGGCTTCAGAAACCTTTCTTCCTTTTTATCCTCATTTAATTTTAATCTGTCTCATTTAATGCATGGTAATTGAGTTGTATTTCCCAAATATTTATGTCGCTAGTACGTTTAACCTAGTTCTGCTGAAAGGTCCTAGGTGAGATGACCAAAGAAGGAGCAGCATTACAGAGTACAATTTAAATAATAGATGCAGAGACAGAAAGCAAAAGAGATCAAAGTTCTGGAGTTTACCTGCTGCTCTGTGACCCTTCACTTGCAAAAGATGTTTATGACAAACATTACCAGAGCATAGCAGTACCATCGTATCTAGGGAATTTCCCAGCCCATGGGAACATTCACATTTAGATGTTCTAAATAGTAAGAACAAATCACATGCTAGGCATCTTAACACACCAAAATATAAGACAAATACTATTTTCTTGTCCGTCTTAGGTGCATATGTATCAAAGTCTCCTTAAAACACAGAGAAGCCCTGAAGTCAAGTCTATTGAAAAAAGACGAATGAAAACCCACAACTGACCAAAACACAAACCTGGGTTTCCAAAATCATAATTTGGTGACTGTCCCTTGCCTCTTGATTAGATTRGCAGTAAGTAATACTGCCAGTCATGACAGGAGCAGGTCCCAGATCAGCCCCATCGTAATGTAAATGCTGTGTATTTTGAAGTACTGCAGCAAGAGCAACCTTTCCATATGGCAGGAAGACTGCAGTGATGGCTGCTGAACTTGAGTAAAGACTGATGTAGCTGCTGTAACTGCTGCTATGGAAAAAGGAAATACAGTAAAGAGAGACTTCCACTTTTGGAGGAGCCTGATCATTTCCATTCTGTAATCAGATCCTACTTGCTCAGGACCTACAGTAAGACATCCTGGTACCACGCCACTCTTCTCGACGTCCCATCCCACATGTCCCTCTTCCCCTGGACTCTTTCAGCAAGCCCAACCAATTCCCATTCCCTCCACATTCAGGATGCTGCTGTCTACCCAGTTGAACACTATGGACTTTCTCCACAGGCAGCAGTAGCAGCTGTGGCCAGCAGGGCTCAGTTATATATGCCCCTCTTTAGTACCTCTTTTAATCCCTTCCAGGACCTATCATGATAGGTATTTACACTGTAGCCAGCAAAGGCGCAGAGCACCTTCTCAAGTGCTCCTTTTTGGACCAAGCTAGCATGATCAGTGTCTCTTGGTCCTGCTATCTTTCTTAACAGAAAGATCTGTGCTCCTTCCACCACTCTGTGACCTGGTTCCTCGCTCCGGGGACTTAATTTAGCTCCATGAGTGCCATTCTTGTTCATCTAGCATCTCCTCTGTGTCCAGAAAAGCACATGTCAATCAATGCATCAAGTGGAGGAGGAGGAGGAATGAACTCCAAGAATCTAGTTTGGCTCCCCAGGAAAGAAGTTGGACCCTGCCATGTATTTGCTGCTACAGTTGTCAAGAGTGTGATACCACATGCTAAATCCTCTACTTTGCTGCAAAGCATGGGGCCCCATGTCACARACAGACAGGTAGCCACATTCCACATCAAAATCTTTCTCCTGGGACAGCAGCATCTTGGCTCTGGTATGATCATGTTTACTTTGGGCCATCTGGGAAGGTGATACACAGGGTGACACTCTGCACAGCCTTGTTATTAACACAGGATAATGTGATTATCATAGACGTTTGCAAACTAGCTGCTTCTGTAGCCCATGATGCGGTGCCAAAGATTTCAGTGCCCCCGTGATCCAAACTGGGGGATTCAAAACCTGAACRAGGGCAGAAGTTTATGCAGTGATCAGGATCCCACATCACTACTGTTAATRCTTACCACACCAAGGATCCTGAGGATCCAAGGATCCTGAGGAGCAATGGTTAGCCTTTCTCAGAACAGACTTCAATTGCAAGCAGGATGTTCCTAGTACTGTCTGGAGAAATTTTTGGCATAGAACCGTAGYGTATTAAAGGCATATTTTAAAATCGAACAAGGGATAGAAACCCATATTTCTCTGGTGTAAGCTCAGTACAATGTTTATGGAACAGRGACAAAGATGACAAGAAAACTGAAATAGCACCTTTCTTACTGAAGTCAGCCAAGTTTTCCAGTGTGAAGCAGACATGGGGGGATAATGAAAAAATTCCRTTGAAATTAGTCTATTTTATATAACTAGATTTATCCTTAGACCTTTGCGAGCTTCAAAGAGTGGGATGTATTTAATACAATAGCTGCTCTCTGTTTCTAGACAGTTACCTTTCCGCTTCTAAATTAATAACTGCAAATCTCTACAACACAAAAGCAGAACGACTCTTTGGGCTGTTAACGTTTGCAGTGGGGGCTATTCGGTGCCTTCTCCTGATCTATCAGCAGCTGCCACTGTTTTGCTACCAGCGAGAGCAGCAGCCACCAACTCCCAGCTCTCTGTGGCTGGGATTYCGTGCAAACGGCAGCACTTGGCTCCCCGCTGCTTGCACTGTGGTTCTGCGTTCCCGCTGGGAAACAGGTGGTGGGCCAGAATGGGAGCAGGCAACAGGCTGCCAGCTGGACCATGCTGCGAACACTTAAAACACTCCCTTTCGTTTTCTTTATAGCCCTTTTCATACTTTCCTTAGACCTGGGCTTTGTGTTTGTGTCATTTACCAAAACTCTTAAATAGCAGATTTGGGGGAAAAAAAAAGGCTCTGTAACATACACTTTGTTTCCTTCTGCCACAGTAAGCAGCACTCTAAAATAGAGGAAAGATACACTGAGGCAGAGGTAGTGAGAGGTCAGCACCTCTCTTAGTGCACGGGCATTTTGTGATGCCTTGGGTGAACACTAAGCAAGATACAACACCTAAAAGTCAATAAATTTAAGATGAAGTACCTCAGGCAAATGCTTACTTTGAAGCAGGTTTTTTTGCCCCAAAATATTATATTATGCTTTGCTCCCCTCCTCTGTCCTTCACAGGTGATGATTAGGCTTCCACATACTTTAAAAATACGACAAAGGACTCAGAGGAATAGGGAAGAGGAGGGGAAAACAGTTACAGTTACTAGCATGAAAGATAGGCACATTTCTTCCTGCAAGGATTAGCTACATTTTCAAACATATTTACAAATCAAGCAAACAATTACTGCTACTTCCACATAACTCAATAAAAGGCTTTTCGGGGGGACTAGCCAGTTTGTAAACTTGCATTAATATGCTTAGAGATCTAAGCACTACTGTTGAACAACAGATAACTAGTACATCTTCTGTGACTCGGATAGAAGCATGAAGTTTTAATTTCCTGTGCTTATTTAATTACTTCAAATACTAATGGAGACTTCCTCCCTTTTGCCCACACTGAATGGAGAAAAATGAAGTGAGATTAAAGAGTAAAAGGCGTGTGGAAACAACATCTTTATATTTACTGTCCTAAGAATCTCCTTTCTTCCTTAAATTAAACGTGGCCCCAGCAGCACCCCCAACTCCCTGGTCTGCAGGAGCAAACACAAAGGACAGGCATACAGATATTACACAAGTACAGCCAAAGAGTGTAGCAGAGAGAGGAGGGAACACAGGCTTCCTGCATGACTAAAGGGGAATCGTATGCTGAGGCACAAGGTGTATGAGAGTTTCACATGGGTTGCTTAAAAGGGGATTTTTCCAAGCYAAAGGCAAATAAAATATTTTGAAAAGATGTTTGAAAAGACCCTCAGCAAGGCTGCCCACCCCAGGCAGCATCAGGTGTTCATAAATTCCTATTTCAAGCTTATACATCTGCATTATTTACCACTACAATATTGATGGCTTCAGAGCTGCTTCTCCCTATTCACAGTGCAAAGAACTTGGTATTTCTCTCAGGTGGTAGCTATGACAGACTAAGTTAAAGTTTGGTTAGACATACCAAAAACCTATGCCTATCTTGGAAGCGAGTTGAAAGGAAGGAAGTAGCTAGAACTGGCTGCAGTGCTTTTGACAAGAACTTTCATCTCAGCAGTAGCTTTTTTGGTCTCTGCTGAAAYACTGCAAAGAGGCATTAGAGGAACTTCCTGTTCCATCTTTCACAGAAACCTACATAAAGTTTTTCCAATTCACATAATATAAGGCACTGCTTGTAACCAACTCAAAACATGATTAAAGCTTGTAGTTTCTGTTTAAGTACCAGTGATGAGATTTGGATGTGGGGTCTGGTCAGGCAGAACTCAGAAAACAATGACATTTTGCTGCAGTTACAAAGGTGAAGACAGGCAGATATTAAGAAGCCACAGCAGCAGATTGGATACCTCTATGTCCCAGYGGCTGCCCATCACTTATTTGCAGAAATCACCTTTGAGGTCTACACTCATTTTCAAAAGGTACCTGAGCATGCAAGCGTACAACTTCAAAGCCAACACCAGCTTCYGTAAAGGCCAGAGGGCTCCAGAATAGCCTGGTTTGCCTCATATTTAGTGGTATCTCACCTCACTGAACTAGACTAGGCAAAGAGAATCAAAAATCATCTAACACTGTGAAGAAGGCCAGAAAGTAATTTCTCATTCTCTCTTCAACATACTAATATGCACTGAAAGCACATGCTGACTTTAATCGTGGAGGCAGGATTCAAGCTTATCTAACTGGCACAGTCACAAGTCAATAAWGATCATTTTGCATTCAGTTAAATTCTGAGTAGTTTAATCAGAAAAGCAATCTGGAAATAGTGGCAAATCTCTTTATTCATTAAGAGCAAGCAGTCCTTAAAAAGCCAAATGGAAATGGGCTGCTGYGAGCTCAGATCAGCATATGCTCTTCCATTGGTAGCACTGAAATTCACCAGCAGAGAGGATTTAAATGTGCTCAGTTTCTCCTGCTCCCTCTGAGTCACTCTGACAAGCAAAAGGAAATAAAAGTATTACCATCAACTATTACCTGCATGTCTTAGCCACTGCTGCAGGGCCAGATCAAGTCCCTACACACATTCCCATGGGTGCATTACACATCTCTACTGTGCTAGGGAGTTTCAAAAGAAAAGTTGTCATCATTGTACTCTTCAGTTGCAACATTTGACTTTAAACATTTTAAAAGAAAATAAACCAAGAATCTTTTTCCTTCTAAATTGTATTAAGATATGTTTTTATTACTACTGCAACATTTTTTTTCTCTAATACACAGGCCTGCAAATGATTTATCATCAAATCCCACATCTGTCCTTGATGCCCACAATGTTGGTTTCATTGAGAAGCGTAAGAGTGGGCTGCTAAGTCTCATGAATGCAACTGAGACACACATACATGTGTATAATGTGTGTGTGTGTGTGTGTGTGTGTGTGTGTTTACCCCATTTTGAACCCTCTGAAGCAAAAACCTTTATTTCATTTTCCAGTGGCTGTTTTGGGATGTATTATCAACATCACATGTATTTTTTTTGCTTTGTGAGGAGGAAACCAGAGATAAAAAGGATTCTGTATGACCACAGCTCTGYCTGTAAAGTGTTTACTGCCAGTTGGAGGCATTTTGAGCAAGTTTACAATGAATCACTAGGCAAATGTTGTTCACATGCACTTGGAGTGAAACACTTCYTGGAATACTTACACCCATTCAACATTCTCATCACTCCGAAGCCTGTTTAGCATACCATACGCTCACTCCACAGGCCTGTTTGTTTCTGCTAGACACTAAGCAAGTTGTACTTGGTGTTACAATACATCCTGCATAAACATATTGAAGCTACAAGAGCCTGAATTCCCCGAGTAATGAACTGAAAAACTGGGTGATACTCAGGTGCCCCAAGAAAACTGCCCAAGGCATCATTACCTGAGAAATAAAGATACTCTGTTGCTTTTGGTTGGTTGGTAGAATCAAAATTAAAGGAGCCATGTCAGTGGGGAAGCATGGATTTCTGAAATGATTTTCAAGCTACATCACCATTAGAAGTCCAGACYGGCTCTCCAGGCACACAGCATTTTTTTTTTTTTAAATACGCCTGTATTTTGGCTTAGCCATTCATCCCTGGAACCAGGTGTAAGTCTACTTAAAGAGAGCAGAAGCAGGGTGCAATAGCTATCTCCCTCAAAAGCATGGCTGAGTATCAGTGGCAGCATTGCGCATGCTTATACTTCAGACAAGATATCCAAAGAGATCCTAAAGACACCTGGTCTCCAAATTCTATTCAACTCTGGATACTAGTCAGCTGAATTTGGCATACCAATTATGGTAACAGTCAAAATGCTCAGTTACATGTATTATGAAGATCTATGTGCAACCTATAGAGCTGGRATTGTTTTTAAATTAATTTTATGAATTACAATTTTTACTTTCCAGAAAGCTTCCCAAACCCCATGAATACATATTTATTGTTGTCTGAAGAGATCAGAGGGAAAAAACATGGGATGATTCATGAAAATAGCAGTACTATTACCCAAGATAGACATTTCTATTTACTTGCTTGCAACTGTACAGCTCCACACTGTGCCTATGCATCTGTGAAACAAATTCTCTGGTAAAACACAAATTGTACTAATGTTGTAATCTAACTTAAGATTGCCAAAATATGATGTAAGTGCACAGTTAAATCTTTGTCTAGTCTTCACAGGCAAAGTATATTCATTTCTTAACATGTTTAAGAATTTAAGTTGAACCCAACTGAAAGGTCCTCCCTGTGACACGGGCCAATTATGTTTTAATGGGAAAGCACACTTTTTTGCGCAAATACTGCAGATTCTGAAAATGCTTCAACATTTATTTAAAACAATTCTCATGGGAGTATTCCCATGTAAAGATTTCCAGTTTGACCAATGATTTCAAGTAAATAAAGAGGCTATCTGACTAATACATAATAAGGTGCTTTGTAAAGTAAAACTTGCTAATCTGATTCATCTTGCCTCAGTTCTAGATCCATAACTCTCATTTTTCAGTTAACATCCTTAGTTGAAATATATGTAGTGTCCTCAAATGCCTTATTTTTATCATAAATTTGTATTAATTACAGTGTCGGAGCCCATTAACACCCCAATAATACAAAGTACACAGGAAATAAAGTAGATTTAAAAACCATCAAGACAATGCATTTTTCTCATTTATTCAAATCTTCTGCAGGAAGTAAACACTGAAAGATTTAAAAAAACTTCACACTGCAGTATGTACAGTTTTGTGACATCACATGAGGAAATTAACTTCTAATAAAAATGAGACCAGTTAGATTAATTACTGAAAACACATCACAATAAAATTGGTTGTGGTAAATCCCCAAATTCTTATGTATGGCAATGAAAATCAATATTCCTTTGATTTACAACAATGGAATAGTCCTGATACGATATTTCAATTACGTAAGGGGGAGTCCTGAACTTATATGACTGATTATAGCTGTACGAATTCTTCATGTTTTAAAAGTAGTTTTTTTCCCAGACCCTTTTGATTTGAAGCACATTCTTTCACAAAGCTAAAATACCACGGCAGAAGTCATGTCCAGAAGTGGAATACTGTTGTGTTTTGAACTGACCTGACTTGTTAAGACATTTTTGCCAACGCACAGATGCACAGGGTCCCCCATGCACTTTTCATGCAGCAGGTAATCACAACTTTAAATAAAAGTATTTTTCTATACATTCTTCCAGACTTGCAACTGTATACATACATGCAAAAGTTTTTAAACCTATGTGATCATATTTACACTTATACATGGAATATACATAACAAAAAAGATTAAAAGTTTTTTTCTTTTGCATTAGAACAATACAAAATATGTATTTTTCATTAAGGAAACCACTATATACATCACCTTTTAAAAACCAGTTTCAACATATTATAGGTGTAACAAGTCAATATATTTACATTATATATAAATATATATAATATATACTTACCAGTTTACTCCTCTGTAAGATGTGGCAGAGAACAAACTGGTAATATCATGTCACTGACGTCAATGAGAGCTGTAATACTTTCACCAACATTTAACAGGGAAAATTTAAACCATTCATTTCTTTCTTTTAAAAACGTTTGTAAATTAAAAATTTAAAAACATTACTAAGAAGAAATGGTTAAAAAAAGTGAAAGTTATGGATGAATTCCCTTTTGATCTTGTCATGTTTACCAACTTCTCAAACTGCGCTGATGGGTTAGACGGTATCAGTAGAGAAGCCTGCTGGCAACAGCTTTGATTCTGTGGTCATGTGTTACTTCCCTCTTATTACCTCAAATTTGGCAGGGGAGATGCTAGAAATTGCCCAGGCTATCTCAATTCCTTACGCTCTGGAAAAAAAAAGGTATGTCTGTGTGGCAATTACAAGTCAACCCTCAAATCTACCTGCCTTGGGYGCTAACCCAATAGGGTTGTTGAGGCAGTGTAGGCATCTGTGTAGGGGCTAACTGGAGCAAGGTATTGGGCACCTCACAACACAACTGCTGCTGCAATGATTCTGCTGGCAAGCTTAAAGCTGGCTCAGGTCTAAGTCCCAAAGGGCAGCAATTGCATCTTTAAAGGTGGTGGAGACACATCCCTAACGCAATTTTACACTGCCCCCTGAGGAGGCAGCAGCTTTCTCCCAGCAGTCTCTCCCCACTACAACTGCAATGTGATTTCTGCTCCCTCCCAACCCGCTTGATGGTGAAGTCGCACAATAGTCCYGAACAGCTCTGCACCTCTCCCCCACACAGCTATATTGCTGCCAAGTCAGATACCACGCTATTTAAGTCTACAGTCTAACAGCCCAGCTGAAACGTCAAACTCCTKTTTGCAGACTGCATCATCTCCGAAGCCTCCACTCCCACAGTCAGAGGAGGCATATTGGGGCCAGCTGAAATGCATCATGTCCTAGAAGTAAATGTCTGTTGAACAGAGGAGATGGGAATTGCTGAGCAGCGCTCTGCACAGATGACCTTGGCTTGTCACTCATTCTACAGGGGCTGTGGGAATCTAGGATCTTTAGGTTGCTTAAGACAACGTGGTGGACCCAACCAGTCCTCCTACTGGTGCAGCAAATCCAGCTCCTACACCTCCCTTTTTCCATGGGACAACTGAGAAYGCAAAGTCCCCAGGGAAAATGATGGTGACTCCTTCCTGCTCACCTGGGCTACAAAATAATAATAATAAAATAATAAAGATGAAAAAGCCTCGTGTTTAAAATTGCGCATGGGGCTGATTTAGAAAGAACTCTCTTTCCTAGGGAGAAGTAGCATTAGCAATACTAGAAAATTCAACACGGAGGGGACTTGCCCCTCTCAGTGGCTGGCTGAAGAGCATCAGATCAGCATGTCTACCTCTTAGGGGCCTGACTTTAGTACGTTACACACTGCTTAAGATCGCCAAGTCTTCAACAGAAAAGATTCTTCTATGAACAGCACGTCCTGAAATTATTTTTTTGTGTAAATTTTTGTTACACTTTACTGACGTCTGTGAGAATGGTAATACCCTTTATTAACATCACCTACAAGGAAAGCTAAACTTAACTGGTAAAACTGTTTGGCAATTAACATTTTAACTTAAAATGTTTTATAAAACTTTAAAAACTAAACGTTCAAAAGTATATATTATAACAATAGACTACCACAGAATAAATACATGGGTAAGCACACTCCTAGGACTCCACTATTACTTTTTGTTAGGGTTAGTTAGATGATGTTCTCTGCTTTTCAGCTGAATTTTGTTTTGCTGGAAAGTTTTCCAACCACTTAATTTCACATTCAGTCATGCTGCTTTTTCTGTGGAGACTTCACATAAACTATAGCCATGTATTTATTCTGGGGACCATCTATTATTCTATATTGTATATATTTGCTAACTATATACATGTTGTTTTAAGAAAAATAATCAATTAAGACTTTTAAGAGCCATCTAATGGATGGAACAAATACCAACTTTAATATTTATGTTGGGTTGACTCATATAAAAAGAATTCATTTCCACTGTCAATCTAAAATATACTTTATCTCATTAATGATTATTCTATGACACATTTGAATTGTCATTGGGCCACTTATCAATGCAAATATTAAAGACAAACAAAATTATTTTTATATTATTCTTCTGACAATGACATTTAAAATGACATTAAATTTGTGTGAAGGTTTTAAAATATAAATCTTCTTTGTACAGCCCATTAATATATTATGCTTCACCCAAATAACATAAAAATATATCTTTAAATTGCTCTGTTATTTCTTATATAAACCAAGGGGAATGTTTTATATTAGATACTGCCAAATGCCTGTGTTCCCTAAAAGAAGGTATTCCCCAGGGGGACAAAACAGAATAGTGGTGCATTTGCCAGCTGGCAGACGGGAGAAGTCCCTTTTAGAGGGACTGCAATAGAAAGGCAGCAAACCAATTCCAGACTGGGGGCAGGGCATGACATGGGAGAAAAAAAGCTTGCTCTGTCTAGACAAGCCAGCAGTCTGGGAAAAGGATCTGTGAAATGAAACCAGGAAGAAAAAGAGCAAAATGCCCCATCACTCATCTCTCCTATGCAAACGTGAGAGGAACAGAAACAGCAAAGTTCGTCACATCATCAGCACTCAGTGGTGAAAAAAAAAAATCAAAATTAAAAAAAAGAAAAAACCAGCATCTGCACAGACCAAATACTTAACCATTTTCTGATAACACTGGGGACTATCAGTAAAGTCTGAAGCTGCAGAGAACATTTTTCTTTTGTTTTAGAGGGGTAAACCAAAGTTCAACAAAACCTACGGTTACTAATAATGAGTATAATTTAGAGGAACTGCATTTTGTTTTCCCCCTCCCCCACGAGAACTAAGGTCTCTGCACAGAGAGAACACCAGCTCCAGGGAAAGCAGTGCTGCGTGGCTCTCCCGAGTCAGCAATTCTTTTACGGTGTTTCCGTTTTGACTGCAATATTCAGTTACTTCCAACTCAGATTGATATTGCCGATGTTGCAAATCACAGCACAGGTGGGGATTGAGGAAAAAGGCAGGGAGACATTTCTGTGACATATCCCACTATCCATTAAAGAACATGAAAAAAAATACAGTTTTATCTTTGGCACAACCTGAAAAAATATTCTAAAAGCAGGTTTTCTACAATGAAAGGGTACTGCATTAAACCATGTATCAGCTGTTTAGAGTAATAAGTATTGGCACAATGTGGATTCTTTTTCCTAGTTGTAGGGAGAAGCCACCACATTTTTCAGTAAAATCCTATTCCATATTTGAGTGGAAGTCAGATGTGCCACTTTAGTGCAGTTGGTATTCTTCTATAAAGGAAGCAAGACGGTGCTAAGCAAATAATTCTGGTTATCTGATTCACAACTTTCCACCATTTTTCTCACTAAATGTCACAGCCTTTTTTAATCTTAGTACTCCAAGAGACGTTTTGACTTTCCCCTTTTGAGCAGAGAAGGGACAGGAACACACCAACAAAAGACTCATGCAGTACTTGCATGGTACATGAAAATCTACTGTTTTTATATAAACTTAGGAAAAATTTTGATCCTAAGAATTTATAACTACAGCTAAAGATTCTGAGGAAGGCATTTTTCAAAAGCAGGGTGAGAAAATGTAGATCTTACACCACTATTCTGAAAGGACCACAAACAAGATTTTAAAAATAACAATAAAAAAATTTGGAAGCACTAAAAATTACATTTCAGTGCATTTCAATTATTAACACTGACATAGGTTTTCCAATACCTTGGACGGACTGCTCCATTTCTTAAAAGTTATTCTTAAAATTTCACAAAACATATTAAACATTCAAAAAAAGTACACTGTCTCCATGCTTAGGCTTCCCCCCAAAAAAGAAGAAGGATTATTTTACATGGGAGGGAGGAAACGCAGCATTACCACCACCTAGGCTGTACGCTTACAGTTTATGTTATGCCAAAGACTTGCAGATCTAAGTAAGACTCTGATCAAAGAGTTCTGTATGCATCAGATTAAGTTATGAGTAATGTCTCATACAAATTACAACCTTTCTAGTTTCCTTGTGACAATCTTATAAAGCAATTTTTATCTACATGTATTTTAAATAACATCAGCAGAAAAATAAAAAGTTTATCAAATGAAAACATTTCAATTAGACCATGCTTTTCTCAAATCATGCTCAATTTATACAGTATTCAAGTTCGTACTCTTTTATTTTTTTCTTTCTTTCTTTTTTTTTTTTAACAAAGATTCAAAACTACTGATTGTAAACTCATTGGTAGACTGTATTTTATTCTGGCTCTTTTTTGATTGTTAGCACTTTTTCCAAAAGTCCATGCACTTCTCCATTCACACTATGCTGATGAGAGGTCTTATTCCCCATATGGCTGTTGTAAGGGCTTCGTAAGCTGTTAAAAGGATTTTTAAGCTCTGCATCAGATGTTAACTCTTCTTTAATTGTAATACGAGTTGAACTATCAGTAAATGAAGGTTCATTCCAAATGTCTTTGTCATGTGCTTCTTGGCTGCCAACAGAGTTGCCACCTTTCTGTAACATGTAATACAATATTGGATTGGTTTTGGTCAGTCTTGGAGATTCTTTTTCATAATCATTCTTGTCCACACCTGTAATAACCCATCTGATGGGACCTTTTTCACCGGGCATGGGACACACACTAAACTGGTCAGATTCAGGTCTAGATACTGTATTCCCCAAATGTTCAGGGAAGGGGGAACTGGCAGGACTTCTTACTGCTACTGGATACTGAAATGTTCTATGATCTATGCAATTGTTCTGTTGCACAGGACTTCCCATCAATGCATTTACTGAAGAAATGCTGAATTCAGGTTTATTAATTGTTGCATGGTTTTTGTTTCTTTTCTTGCCCTCAGTTAGTATGTTATTCCTATGTTGTGACAGATCTCTATCACAGCTTTCTGACAGAAGCAGTTGTTTCAACACATTAAAGCCTTTACTATCTCTAGACCAACTCCTATTTTCACTTTCATTATTTGAACCATGTCCTACAGCGTATTTAAATTCAATATTGCTTCTGTTGAATTTCAGTTCTTGCTGGTTAAGCAAAGGCCCATAGAGTGCCTCTGTCGGAGAAGCGTGATTGTTTGCAGCATCAGACACATTACTTTTCATCTTTTTTAATGGGCTTTCCGAAGGCTCAGCATGAAGTTTCCTCTTCTTCGGTACTGTGCAAAGACTCTTTGATTCAAGATGTGACAGCTCATTGTTTCGGTGACTTCTGTCCAGCTCATCTGCAGAGTAACTGTCTTGATTCTGTCTCAGCAATCTACTTAGCAGGCCGTTTTTGGAAAAAGAGAAATCTTGAGGTGAAAGAGGCTCAGATTTCAAGTCCTCAGAAGCTGGAGAAACAGCTGTGTTTCTCTGCAGTGAATGAACAAATCCTTGAAATTTGTTACCTTTGCACTCTCTTATTTGTTGTGCATTTGAATTGTAAGGAACATTTGATTCTTCAGAAGGTTCAGTTTTTATTTTCACTGTCAATATTTGCTCATTCAAAGCCTTATCTGTCTGTTCTTGAGAACTTTCATCTCTTAAAAGCACCTTCTCTTTCTTTTCACTTTTACCTTTATTCGGAGTGCCCAGAAGCAGCTGAAGGACAGTGCGCCTTTCAAGGAGATTTTCTATTTCTGAACCTGGAAGTCCTTGTTCAGTGGGTGCAGGCTGACARCTGAATATTTTGTTATTTTCTTCATGCGTGCTCAGTTTATTTGTAAGCAGAGGGCTGTTCAATCTATCAATCAAGCCTACAGGTTTCTCTAGGTTCACCGCTAGCAGTTGTTTGCTGGTTCTTTGTTCTTCGCTTGCCATGGAAGTCTGCATACCACACTGAGCGAGATTCTGCAACAGCTTGCTGGCACTGAAAGCTGAAGAATTCTGTGGGCTATCATTCCTGGCCAGCTTAGCTCCTTGAATTTCTTTGCTTTTAGATAGGTCTATCAAATGTTTAGATGCAGGATTAACCAGCCTGTCTGGCTGGATGCTACAGGCATACGGTGGTGAACTACGCTTCATGGCTAAAGATGACTGATGCGAGAGATTTATAGGAGAGTCTGCTTTTGTAGAAGCAAGCAAAGGTGGAGTGCTTAATGGAGTCATTCGATTTGTACTGGGACTGTCAGTAACAGGAGTCCTTTTACCAGTCTGTACAGTGAATTTTGCCACATCAGCTGCACTGTGTGGTCCCTGAGGGTCATTACATTTGTCTATCTTTTCTTCACTCTTATGTCCAAGTAACAACTGAAGCAGTGTTACTTTCTGATGGGGATTCAACTTAGAAGCCTTTGGAGTGTCTTTGTCTTCCTTGTTCTCGGGACAAGGAACTTTTGGATCCCAGTTATGAAGCAATGATTGAGTCAGGTTATCCAGTGATGCAGGTGCACCTGCGTCCAGTTTGTCTGTCCTCTGTTTAAAGGATAAGTCTATAGGAAGACAGTTAGAATGGGAACTTTCATCATCACTGCTGTCATCTTCTGTAAAACTAGGATTGTTGTCTGAATACTCATCAATAGTTGTTGGTGTGCTACTGTCTTCAAAAATGCTGGCTCTCTCACTCTGTTCATGCCCTTTTGCCTGTTTGGTGGTATTCTGGCTTTTCAGGAGATGTAAGAGCAAGCTGTTGTTGGGAGAGGTTTTCAAGTTACTCCTTTCCAAAGTATTTTTGTATCCCACATTTTTGGGAGGCGAATGCATGATTCCAGCTGAACTCTGAAATGGTGCCATATTGCTTTTGCTAGATACCGTTTTGGTTGATGATCTTGTTTGACCATTGAGATGGCTTGTCATTCCTTTTGATAAGCTGAACTGGCCAATGTCTTTCTGGGCACTTTCTTGTAATCTGGCCATAGCTGCAAGTCTCTCACTTGCTATCTGATTTGCATTTTGTGCTTTTAAAGCATGTTCCCTGGAATACTGTTGCARATGAGCTTCACTTGAAAGAAGTAAAGCTAGCTGGCTGCATGCTACACTGGGCTTAGGTGAAGCTGCAGGACTAGATCGTTTCTCTACCATGCTTGCAACAGCTTGTAATCTTGCAGCACATGACAGTGGCTCATTTATCACTTTAGGTCCACTCTGTACTGCATGAGGAGATTCTATAAACCTCTCTTTGGGCAGGTTCTTTGTTATATCAGGCAGGCTGTTGTCCAGCTTCTGGTCTTTTGCTTTGCTCTTCTTCAGCAGAGTCTTCAAGTGACTAGATGCAACTCCATAACATCTTAAATCTTTCTCCACTTGTAAAGAATCATGGCTAAGGGAATACCCTTGCTCCTTAAGGCTCTGCCTAATCTGTTGTGACAGAGCAACACTCTGCAGCCTAGAGCTGAACGACTGAAGCAAAGAGGCAAGTAATGTGCTATCCTGTTTGCCTTTAGGCACATTTTCAACCATGCCAGCTAACAAAGCTTCCTTTTTCCCATTTAAATCCACAATGGAATCAGACAACCGTCTTCTCTTTGCTGCATTCCAGTCTTCAGAAGACTGCAACAGTCTAGCTTTTTTGAGATGCAGCATGCCAGATCCCTGATATGTATTTGTGTTAAGAGCTTGACCATTACTTTGGCAGCTGGGAAATATATTTCCAGAAATCTTAAAGTTTTGATCCTCTCCACTATGCCCAGTGGACTTTTTGTCAACGGCAGTACCTGAGCCTCCTGCTGCTTGATGCATTAGTAATCCCTCTAGGTAAGTTAGAACAACAGAATCCTGGTGCATCTCAGAGCCAAGCTCTTCTCCATGAGTCATGTTCAATAAAAGTATCCAAGAGGGCTCTGTTTCTATTCAGTTCAAAGACTAGATTGCTTTAGCTCAATTGAGATGCAGAGTTAATAAATACCATGTAGAAGTCACTAGCTTTTTCTTATAAACTGAAACAATGCAAAGTATTACATTCAAAGCAGGCTTCTTCCAGCAAATATTGTTTGATGAAACAAATTTTCAATCGTATCGCTCTGTTGATAGAGAGAATATTTACGAAAGACATCTAGGAGGAGTACTCAGAACATRGTTCCAAGGTAATAAAGTTCCACTAAATACTCGTTGTCTTCACCTTCCTCCAGGAAACCAACTTTTTTTTCCCATCTTTTTCCATCTCCATCAAGTACATAAATTTCCTAAGTAAAAAAACAAACAAAAAAAAGGAACAAAAACAAGCRGTGAGGAAAGATGATTTAGGATAAGATCTACAGAAATTGCATACAATACTTTGACCATTATACAGATATTCAGATTCAGAACACATAAGCAAAAATATTCCAGAAGAAATTAAAAACAAAGTAACGCAAACAGCCTATGCAAAATAATTTGAAGAACCTGATGAAAATGATTGAGGGACAGAAAATTTTATACAAAAAATAAGCCTAGGTAAACCATCGTAAGCATAGGTACTGTGGGTGTTTATTGCCTCTCTCTACCCTACAGCTCAAAACAAAGACCAACCACCATGAAAGTAAAATCTCAAAGCACTTTAAATATGGTTCAAAGAAAACCCCCCAAAACAACAAAAAAACCCTGATTACATTGGATTTTACTTCACAGTTGCATCAACCTTTCTACTTATTATGTAAATACACAGGGCATGAAGACTGCCATTCTAAAAGAGAATTAATAGGGAACGTGAATATGCCTGAAGTAAGTGTTTAGTTTCATACCGAATCTGTTTGCAAGTACCAGAAGAGGCTGCTTCACTTATGAGTACATTTCGATAGGTAGATGATATGCCTTAAAGTAGAAACAAATTCATCACTGCTGCCCAGGACAAACTAGCAATGCAAAATCTAGTATGTTGGCACAACAGGAAGGAAATATGTTGTCCTTACAACTCTCAACTGCAGCAAGCCATTAGAAGGGATGCATGATGGAAATGGAGAAAAGGCTGCTTATAAGGGCATTCCTGGTAGATCTTTATGGGAGGGCTTTTACTTCTGTATTTTTCCTGTGTATTAAATCTATTATGGTGCAACAAAAAACAGTTATTTCCAAAGCAGTAGAACATCTCTACTGAGACTTCCTTGGATGAGGCTGTAGGCTATAAAAATCTATTTTTAAGAAGTACAACAATGGCACTCCTACCAGATGCATGTAAGATCCATCTTAGGTTTTAGTTGTATTACACTTGTCAGTGACAGCATGAACACAATTCAGATACTGAACACTGTTCAATATTGCAATCATTATACCACACATGCCTACTCCTTCTCTCATTCTGTTCTAAACTAGCATAAATATTCAATAGGAGCAAAGCTAAGTATCTTTCAACATATCTAGCTCTGCAGTTCTCTTTCAGAGACTACAAGCACATTGAAAACTTATATTTAGAAGTTTAAAAGGAACATATGCAGGTGAAATCCTTGCCTTCTTAAAGTGAATGAATATTTATGATTGATTTCCCCGAGGCCAATTTTTAATTCAAAAGCTACAAGCACCTGAAAGTAAAAAGATCTAAAAAAGTAAATCAGAAGAACAGCTTAATAGCCATGAAGTTAATAGCCCATATACACCCCTGCAGAAATGTTCCCATACTATGATACTGTAAGTCATATACAGAAACTCTAAACACTGAGCCATTTCAAAACAGAATTAAAACACCAGAAATGCACTGTAAAGTGCGTATGCCCATGTAGCTAAGCATCAAACAAAAAAAGTTTCAGGCCCGTAACTAGAGTCTCAATCATTCTCTCTCAGAGATAGAGGTATACCAGAGCTTACATAATTACCTGTAGAAGATGCAGTTTTTTATCCAAACATATGATTAAAACTTAAATTTCAATTCATTCAAACAGAAATTAGCTACCATATTATTGCTCCTTCAAAAACCCGGGTGCCTGTGTGTGGACTTTTGCAAAGTTTCAATCCCAAATGGATTAAAATCTGAAATAATGAATCCTTGGGGGGAAAAAAAATGCATGCACATGCATGCATGCACGCACACACAACAGAAAACCCTACAAGGTTTCTAATGAATATATTAAGTATCTAACAAGTGCAGCATTAACAGACTAGCTAGACTTACTAATTTGAATATTTGGGAATGCACCTTATTTTGGAAAAATATATTTACCTACTGCCACATTTTCATATTTCAAATGGGAATTAAGCTCACAGCATGCCATTCTTAAAAAGGAACAAGTAGCACCTAGTATCTTGTGTTTTAAGTTTGAAAGAATAAAATTGCAAATATTTCAAGGTTTGTTTATTATCTGATAAAGAAACCCTTACAGGTCACCTTCAGTTAAATCTCTGAGCAAATGCCCTGTGAATTACGCCAATATTTGGTAAGAAATTATTCTTTGCAGCTCTGGCTAATTAAAAAAAAAAAAGACAATGCACTTATGCAAATCCCTCAGGTACTCAAAAGTCTACTTCAGAAGATGACACCTGTAGACAGTTTAGTTTACACTCAGGAACTATTCTAAGAACTGTTTTGCCACCTCGTTTTTTCAGAATTACTTGATGCTAGGGAAACTGATAATTTTACAGAATTCAGATTGATCCAAGGGAACTATCATTAAAGATAATTAAATTTGAAAAACACAATGTATATGGAATTAAGACATCACCAATCCTTTTAAAAAGGCTATTCTGATCCAGTGCTGCATCAGTTATTACAGTGTTATGAAACCCTGCATGACCTAATGTACAATATGAAAAATGCAATTAAGTCATCTGTCAAGCACTGAAATTACATCTCAAAAAACAATCTCAAAAAATACACTTTATTTATGACGGGAAGTCAGGTAATAAATTTCAGGGTTTGAAGGCAAATCTCAACTACGAATTTCCAGTGAGTTTTGAACCCAGTACACTCTTCTTTCACTATCTGATCCAAAACCTGGTCACATGGAAACAGGAACAGTTTTGGAAATTAGTATTTAGCTGTTAATAGTCATTCAGCAACTTTTTTGCAACACCCAGACTGTACCAGAAAATTTCCCAGGACCCCGGAAAGTGGTTTTAATTTTTCTTGCCATTAGGTAACATTCCAGAAATTACCAGAATTGAATAAAAAGAAAAAGACAGTAAAGAAACAAGGCAGAAAAGAGAATGGAGAAGCTCTTCAAGAAATACAGCTCCTATACCCCAGGAAAGACTGATATAACCTTAGTGCAATGAACCTCTATCAGTTTCTAATATCTGTGAATCCCTAGACCTAAAAATCATATTTATCTACTATGACAAAATAAATTGACCAATTACATGGCCAAGAAGGCATACTAGATTTAACTACTGTATTTGTTGTTTGAACTCTTTTCTCACAGAGTTTTGTATCCTAACAAATAAATAAATGTTCATTTTACAGAGGCTATTCTCAGTACCTGCATGAGGACACAGATCACAGCTTATGAATCAAGTTTACCTAGACAGAACTAAGGAAGAAACATTACCAGCAACACAAGTGCTGTAACCTGGGGAGACACTCCCAGAGTGAAGTGCATGGCTGAAATGAGACCTACATCCTTTTTAAAAGTGCATAGGGAGAAACTATAGGCATAGTGAAGGATCATTAGAATGTATCCTGAACTACAGAACCTGTGCATGTCCAGAATATTAATATTGCTTTTCCATTTGTTGCAGGTTTTTTTGTTTGCAAGCTACAGGTGTCCTTGGCAGTCAAAAAGGTTTTAATGTAAAGACTGTAAAAAATGTTAAGATCCTTTGGTTACCAGAAAGTATTACTGCTGCTCTTTCTCCATATATATATATAAACATACATAAGCAGATTGCCTTCCATAGGCTTCATTCAAGATTGTACGGRAACTCTTGTGTAAAAAATTAAGGCATACATCTTGGAAGTCAGCAATGGTTAGAAGATCCCCCCCACATAAACACCTACTAAAATAAACATTATCCAAACTACAGACATTGTTAGAATGATTAATATACAGGTTAGATGTGTACATATATACATACATAAAACCCTTTTTATTAACTGCATTCTGGAGTATTTTTATGACATGATTAAACTGTTTTACTTCATTATGCTTTATTTTTAAATGAGGATGAATCAAAACATGCATTTGTAGTGCTAAAAACCAAACCAGTACATGAAATTAACTTCTTTAATTTTTTAATAAAATGAACTGTCTGTTAAAATCTACTGTAAGACCCAGAAAAGGTCTCTCGCTAGCTCATTTCCTTCCCACTCTTGTGTTCCCAAATGTAATGGCTACAGCCCACCACATCAACCAGTGGTTTAGTCCATCATTTTAATTATTACAGATTTGAGGAATATAGGCCGGCAATTACAGCGCCAGCTTGGAATCCAGGGGTCTAATTACTCCCCTCACTGCAGACAGGCTGACTTCTGGTTTTACTTTTCTGTATACCCTATTTTTCCAGGTAGCGTAATAATGGCTGCAAACTTCTCAGAGATAATTGAGGATAAATGTACTAAAGCCTGTGAGTTGCCCAACAGCTCCAGTAATAGCACTAAGTACCTAAAAGAGAGATTGTTGCATGATTCCCTGTCCTATAGCTGTCTACAGTGAAAGACTGTGGAGCCCAATGAAATTAAACTCTACAGAAGAATTCCTAGATGCACTGGAAATTGCTGCACAATCTTCCAGTGAACTAAACATGAGTATGGAAAATGAGACTAGCTGTCCCAGAATGATTTCTTTTGCTATTACACTCAATTTGTGTATCTTTGATTTTGGCAGGCAAGAGGGACACAGTCTGAATAGTGGGATAAGCATGTGAAAACTAAGGTTCTAAGCAATAAAACAGTCCTGATTCAACAACCCACTAAAGCACAACCAGGGAGCTGCACAAATGCACAGGTACTTCAGCAGCACTTAAGCACGTGCTTTATGAGAATCAAGTATTTAAGTGCTTTGCTAAATCCATGCTCCCTGTCAGRAATCTATTGAGATGAATAGAGCAGCTGAGACCTCTTCACAGTTTTGCTTCAGGCTGTCAAGACGTTTTGAAGGGTCCCTTCGCAAATGAAATACCAAAAAAAGAAAAAAAAAAAAAAAAAAAGAGAGAGAGAGAGAGAGAGAGAGGAAAAAAAGAGAGAGAGAGAGATCAGCAGAAGTGATCAGATTGTGGAGCAATAAATAGGTGACTTCTACAGTTACACATCTAAAGAACTTGGGAATCAACAGGCCTTGTTTAAAATAAACTCATAAACATCAAATTCTTTCTTTCCTACAGTTTTAGGATGTCACTTTGAGAAAGCAAAATTAAGCTTCTTCCCAAGAGATCAATTTCTTATTCACTCCTTCATTAGCCTAGTGGTTGACTCCAAAGGACATTTCAAAAATGGAAAAGATAACCTGTTGCTTTTAAAAGGCTGTTGGGASAGGCCATGCTGGGAATCATGTTGCAGCAAAAGGAGTTCCTGCTGCTGCTGCCAGGATTTCTTGTGGGGCTCCAGCAGCCTCAACCCTGCAACCGAATCAGAGCTGGGTTTCCTCCATGCCAATGCTGCCCTGCTGGCTGCTGCAGGACACAGGATTATTATTCACTCTCTAAAATATCCCCTCTGGACAAGGGCAGAGTTAGCAATAGCCAGAGCCATTAAGTTATTGCTAACTCTTGCACAGGTAAACAAAAAGGAAAGGCCTTTTCCCTATTGCTTTGTTACTCTGCACACTGCCAAACATAACTCTGACTGTACTCCCTCTTGCCAAGAGAAATTCTAGACATCAGACAAGTTTTCTCATTCAGTGTTTGGGGGGGGGGGGGGGGAAGGTGTGTGACTGGAAGAGAACAAAATGAATCCAACCCAACCCTTCTGATGGCTTTGGCAATTTAGACAGGAGGATTCTGAACCATATGCAGAATTTTTCTGCAATAGCTGACATCATAGCTCAAGAAGAGATGCAAAAAACCAACCATTTCGATGAAGCGCACTAACACCAAGTAACTCAACACTCCTAGTCATGTAAGAGAGACATGAACACAGAACTAATGGCACAGCAGAAATAAAAAATGTTTTTTCCAGTAAGATATGACAGACTATTGGACTGAACTGTTAGTGAACCAACAACTGTGTGGAGGAAAAAAAGACTATTTAGACTTATGCAGGCCTTTGTTTTAAGGACTGTTGTATTAAATGTAAATGCTAACTAATGCAGATGCTAATTATGGCACCAGAGTCACACAAGGAAAGGGGAGGCTGTTCACGCATACTCCCTCTCTGGCATGCAAAGGGGGATTCAGACATCTAATCTCAGCGCTCTCCKTCCCTCGCATGGGATTTCCCCCAGCGCTGGAATCTGAGACTCACCCAGACCATGCCATACCACCTCATGACAACGAGCAGCTTCGGGACGATACGTAATTTATCAAGGAGAAATACAATATTTCCACTGTCTGTCTAAATGAGGTGAGGAATATCAGAGAGATTTCTGTATTTAAACAGATGCCCTTTCAGGGAGGTGACAAAGCAGACTCTGCACATTTGTGTGCATAGGAGGCGAGAAGCAGAACTCCTCAAACTCAGAGGCAGTTTGAAGAGAGAGTATTTTCATATGAAAGACTTAAAATCTGAATGGTGTTGGCTGAATCACGGGCTTTCACCAGACATGGGGGAAGAGCTCCAAGGAAGAACATCCATTTAATCCTGAGGAAGGCCTCTCCCAGGAGAGGGGACAGAATGACCGTAAATGACAGCAATCTGAGAACGGTGGCTCTTGGTGAAAAAGGTATGTCCTCACTGTAGGCTGCAGCGTATGTAAGAGAACCAATGCAGTTTAGGTGCCAAAGTMAGTCTAGCTGGGCAGCAGGGAACCCCGTGGAGGTCAGCTTGCCCTGAGAAGCAGAGTGTATTGACCTGGTGCTGCACTGCCACTGCTCACCCAATTCTGGTGCCCAACCCACCTCTGCCACCTCCTTGAGAAAGTAGTGTGCAGTGTATACAAGCCTTGAGGCAGACAWTTCTGCCTAAGTTACAGGCAACTGATGTTTCTGAAGGTTTCTTCACAAGTAGCAGCTCAGAAGATTTGCACATGTGCCCTAGCACTGTGCACAGCTTAATCGAAATGTCTTGCACTTTAAAACCTCCTATTAAGAAAGTTCAGTTTATTTCAGAGAACCCCACATATTTAGCCATTTTTCAGGCCTTTGGCACTCTCAAAACAATAGCTAAAGTCAGCTTACCTTAAACCAGTATTTCATATTCTAACTAGCTAAGAAYGAGCCTTGCAAAAATAGTCACTTGCAGAAAACTCCACCTTGTGCATATTGCAATATACCTCTGTAAATCAGCACCTCACAGAAGTTTCAGTCAATTTCTTTGCACAGACCCATGCACACATATTTGTTCTCACAAATACTCCTGGATGAACAGTTCTGTTTAGTACTATAACTGTACTGTAAGGAGGATCTTTGAGTTTGTCAATCAGATTCTGCTAACATGCACTCATCAACTTAGAAATTAACTATCTTTGCCACCTCTTTGCCAGTTCTAACACAAAATGGAATAAACATTCGAACTACAAATGACACCTGTGAAGGAACTGAGTATTTAAAATCTAAAACCCTCCCTTACACAAGTGACWATTCGGTGACCTTCTGCTACGGAAATCAAAAAGGGTGAAGGAGGGACCTGGTAAGACAGAACAGTGAACCTTGCCCCTGCTCCCCCCAGTATAGACAGGAATCCAGAAATAGGGCATACTACTAACTCCCCTCTAATTTTGGTAGCATGGTGATTAAAGACCAGAAATATAGTGAGCATGAAGGCTTTCGTCAATTGAGTCATCTTATTCAAGAAGCCAAAAGCAAATAGGCACAAAAATATATGCCAAGATCTTTTTTCAAAATGTAACATTGCAAACCAAACCAAYTATAATAAAATAATATACTGGTAGGTACAAGCAAATGGAGAGTGGATGCATATTTCCAATCTTGGTAAATCATTTACATTAAAATATTCAGAATAAAAATTTTACAACTAGATTTCCATTCCCCCCAAACTTGCAAAAAAAAAAAATCACTAAGCATTTAATTACGTGGCAACTCCTCAAGAATGGAATCTGATTAAAATACAGTGGAAAAAAAAAATCAATGCTCTCAGGACAGTTGTGCTTCTAAATTATGATCAATATATGCAGATAATGCATTTCCACATAACTCTAACCATCTAATTTTGGGACAGATCCAAAGATATGGCCAAATCTCCAAATCTCTCAGCACCATTGGTGTTGTTGGATTAACTTTACAAGTTTGGCAACTTGTCACATGAAAAGTCATTTTATGTTATTTTAACCAGGATTTGGTTGCACAATGCAGAGCTACAACACACATTGGCTAAAACAAATATACAACTCTTACTGACTGTAGTTATGCTCCACTTAGGACCAAGTGTCTCGTGATTAGTTTTGAATTCAAGTCACTTTCTTTCCATAGAACAGGTTTCAACTAACAGAAAAGTATAATTCCACTGTAATGTAAAATATAGGATCACAGTCTTATAAAATTTGCAATGATACATGGGGGGGGGGAAAGCTGCTTTAATGATCCTGGTGATTGATGGGGTTGTTTTTAGTGAGAGGAAGGACAACATAGCCTCCATTGTAATGGGGGACGTAGCCTCTTGTAGACGGTTTCAAAAGGCTAAGGACAAAAAAAAAGCTCATATAATTTCACTTAAGTGGGAAAGGAAAAATCTGCATTAGCAAGAAGTCCATACTAGATCATTTACACTGACAAACTGATTTTTTTTCCAAAATAGTAATTAAATCAAATGAAAATAAAGATRCACCATTACAACTAACTCTAGCAAAATTTGTGGAGAAAAGGCTAACAACATACAGTAAAAAAAGTTCCACAACTTACCACTGTGCCAGAATTAATCTAAAAGCATTTGTAATATAAATCCCCAAGTAAAAAATTAAAAGCCTTTAAAGTCATAYAGAGGTATATAACAGATAATTATTTTGTTAACAATATTCTAAAATACTAGGACTCAGGCTGCAGCTAAACTTGAGCCATGAATCAAATCAGAATGACTAAAATACTGACTTAGCTAAAAAAACAAAGAAAATGCTTACTCTATATTCACTGCCACAAAGTCAGGATGGTAGGAACACTGGATGGCTGGGAAGGGGAAGTGTTTAACTACCATAAACACTCACAACACGGAAACACACTTTGAGGTAATTTCTCAAGTTTTATGTTGATAAAGATGACAAGCATTTTAAGCAGAAAGATGATATGCTGTCACAAAGTTGTGAAAAACAGCTCTTACTAATATGTTTTATATCTGTCTTTCACGAATGCTGCATGAAAGAAATAATTGCAAAGTAGCAAGAAAAGGCTATTTATCATTACTGCTTGTTCCATTAGTGTCAAGTAAGTTGAAACCCATACCCATTTAGAAATTGTATAGAGCAACACAGATGTGCTGTTGATCTCTGAAGAAAGTGTGTAATTTTCTACATATAGGAGCATTACCCCAAATTGAAAGATCTATTAAAAATAAATCTATTATTCCATATTGGCATCACAGAAGTATTAACTAATTTGGGGCCATCTTCTACAGTAGCTGTCCAACAACTTCACTAAGTCTTTATAAAACTACTTGCCTAAAGCATTAGTTATACAAAACACACTTAAAGCACATGCTTAAATTCCACGCTAGCATATGTCCCAAATTAAGCCCATACTCAAGAACACTGATGAGCAGAAATGGTGYCAGTGAACCAGAGTTTAATGGGCTTAAATGGAGCCCCATCCCTATCTGAAAACAATCAATCTTGGTTGCAGATGAGACCCCCTAGTAATAAACAAAACAAACTAGCTCAGAAGCCACACATTTAAATATATACAAGAATGTGGTTCCACAGGAATTTTCATCTCACTTAGGTGTGAAGATGCTGTCAAAATGCGTAGCCTTGACTTCCTCTACCAATCTTCAGCTGCTTGTCCYTGCCACCTTCCTTGCACTGAAATTAGCATTCCTTTGGAAAGATCCTAAGAGGCAAGTAGGACTAAGGACCTGGATCATGGCAAAAAACAACCCCTCCCCCCCCTCCAAGTCCAAACTTTTGACTCCACTTGGGAATGCATGGCTGGAGTGCTGGTGGAGAAGGACAGAGAGCAGGGCCTATTCCTTTCAGCGTCAAACTGCACTTACATCAAATTAAAGAGGCAGGAGCATTGCTATTTGTGAGATTCTCTCACTAAGAGAAGACTCCATCTTTAGACAAAATTTAGGAGAGTTCATTGTAAGATAAAGAAGATGCACTGTTTAAGAAGTATCTTTTAAGCACAATCAGGAAAACCCTGCCACTGCGTGAAGCCCTCTGCAGTCTGAGACACTGGAAACAGAATAATTCATTCAAATATTTAACTTTTATATTACACTGAGGCATCCCATGAAGCTGGAGTATAAATCCTATTAAACTGAACTTGATTTGTCCATCCCTAAAATAGAATTGACATACAAACACAAGGTCAAGGTCACAGATCAGCAAGAAAGATTATAAAGACTGATGTAAGAGCTGGCATTTGATCACAGCTTTTTTTTTTTTTTTTTTTAAGTACATTTACCAGAAATATCACTATTTTTTCTTCACATTGGTATACTACATCTTTTAAGTTTTCATGACCTGTAAGACTGATTGCCTTGTGCTTATTTATTTTAACACTGATGCTAGGCAGCCTATCAAGTAAACTAAAGAACTCTAATGTTAAGTTAAAAAAAAAGCAGAAGAAACCACTTTTGGTGGTCATTTTTATTTTATTCCACTGCCTGTCGATACMTATTAAATGACAAATCCAAAAGGAGACCCCACTGACAAATACAGGACATGACAGAGTAAGACCATTGCTAAAGAATCAGGACCTYTGTTTACAGCTTCATCCACTATGAGTTATTTATCTTAATACAGCAATTGTATATTTGCATGTGCACATCCAAACACAACACTCACTCATCTATCCTAATCATCTGTATGCACAGCATATATTTCTCAATTTAAAAAGAACTCTTAACACAAGGTCTGTGCAGAACACAATCAAACTAACCTCTTCTGTAATCATGACAACATTAACCTCCTAGAAAGCTTCTTTAACTTTGAATGCTGAGCAAGTGAGTGGATTAGACACAGCAGCAACAGTTGAAAGACTCATTAAAACTCAACTGCTGAAAATAGTTAGCAATGAAAGTCATTCACTGATCTATCCACCCACCCTCCCACTGATACATTCTCAAAGCGTTGAACACACACTGAAGAATATTTAGCTTACAGGTCACATCCACTAGATGTACCTTCTGACACTTAAAAAAAAGAGAAAGAAAAGATGTCTTGGGCAACAGTGTCCTGTGACATTCACACATGTAACACCACCACAAAGTTTACATGCTAATTATAATATCTAGCAACTTGAAGAATGGTATAACTTATACTCTTAGTCCTAAACCCCCACTTCAAACACTAACATAGCTCTGGTGTTGGTCTAGACATGACTGGGAGCCATTTATATTTAGACAGAGAGCTGCCTCTATAAATAGGACTCTTCATGTTCATATAAAGCTTTTACTGGCACTCATTTAGGGTGACCTGCATAACTCACTTGTACATGGGCATCTCAAACATTGCCAAAGAACCTTTATGTCATCACACACCCTTCTGCTTCTTCTTTCATCCACATTTCAACATTTGTTTAGATTTTTTCCTTTTAATCTTTGTATAGGTTGCAACACTACCTGCTTGATTGGGTTGGCTCAGTTACTAATGAAGAGGCCTTAAAAGAAAAGGACAAAAAATACATTTTTTTTTTTTTTTTTTAGAAAAGATAGCTCCTCGTTGAAAACATCCTTCAAAAGAATTATTGTCACACTTTCAAGCTACAGCATCACCTGAGCTACTAGAGCAAGATACARATCTCTCCTGAAGCCTATGATGAGAGCTTCTCAGTGCAACAGCAAGGGTGTGTCTAGCCATGATACTGATTCATGAGATCTTAAAACAGTCACTAGTTTAAAATCAAACTGAGTAATTTTCAAATCCCASGGTAATATAATTTGCACTTCTTCAGTCTCTGCTTTTCTAATCCCTTTAAGCAAAATAGAAGAAAAGTAGAGATATTTGTGGTGGAATTTCTATCCTACCTACTCTGTAATTCTCTCACTTCTTGGAAAATGTTAGGGGGGRAAAAAAAGAAATCAGGCAATGATTACGGTTCAAGATACAAAAATACTAGGGGTTCATTCAACATCTGCAAATAAATCAGCAAATTATTCTGAGATGCTGAGAAGTAAACATACACAAAGACGTTTCACAGCCAAGAACATTCAAAGAAATGCATAAAAATAATAAAATAATAATAAAAAAATCATGCATTATCCATCATGCAAGTTCACTGAGCTATATTGCAGTGAATAATTAACTGTTGTTTCAGTATTGAATTAGGTGTTCTCTCATGCTTACACTGTACTTTTAACAATCATAACCAACTTTTATTAAAACAGATTATCAGTAGTTAGGTGTTTTGGTTTTTTAAGTTCACAAATTTACACTCTTCGCAACCCCTACAAGGGCAAGGGATGTCTGCTAGTTCTGAATTTTGGATCATATCGGAAGCTCTTCAAGTTATAGGGATGTCCTAAGTTGCTATCAATGGGCAGTGAAGGTTTAAGTCTCTTTCTTACCATGACACCTTAAACAATRTCTTAATCACAATTCTATTTTAGCCTTATGTACAGAACTCTAGCAGGCAGCGTCAGAGTTTTCAGCAGAGAGCACCTTAAAACGTAAATGTACACCGTTTTGAGAGCGCCCTCTTCTAAAACGGAGTAATGACAAATTGCAATAAATTACAAGCCAATAGAGCAGTAGAAATGAGCACATCACGTAGTACAAAGAGAACACTTCTGAACAATTCAGTAGACAAGTAGCCCATAACAGTGGATTATCTGATACACTGGCTATTCATGCCTTAAAATAAAAAAAAGGTACTTTTTTCTTTTTTTTTTAATTTCAACAAAAATAGTCTCTGATTACATTTACATACGCGAAACAACAAATCAAACAACTTTTAAAAATAACGTTGTTATAAAATACTGTTTAGATAACTTTTAATAGCAACTCCTTTAGTTTTGCATTTTGTCTTAYTTCTTACTAACACATGTAGATCTATGGATTTTAATAAGACATCAAAATAATGGCAAGATTATGCTCATGTACAAATACGTGCTTGAGGGAGGCATCAAACTTCATGCAACATGTATTAACATGGCAAAATCAGGCACATGATAAATGGACATCTACTATACTGAAAAACAGTAATAGAACACTAGTTGAGAAGTCATGACTAGTAAAGTTGAATCTCTGAAAATTAAAACAGATCTGTTCACTTTCAAAATATGGATGCTCTTCCTCTAGTATTAGACACTGCAAGATTTCCTTTTCCAAACAACACCTGCAAGATTGATTATTCCATCTTGCCCGTTCCTCAAGTTGTGTAATGCACACCAACCATGGCAGGTGATGTGGTTTTTCCACATGCTGGAATTCTGATACTGATTCATCAACTAAGAAAATCAGATAGCAATTACAACAAAAGGAAATGGGAGCTAGGTGTTGAACTCCCTTTTATAAATTTTATCACAGCTGCTTTGGAAAAGAACAAAACAAATACTTCAAAAATGTAATTAAAATTATGGTCTGTTCATTTAATATCTACTGATAAAGTACAGAGAGAGGAAAGCTGTCATAAAATGAAATAATTTTATCTCATGAATCTGGTAAGGAAACACAAGAGACTCCAAACTAGTCTGAACTACAAAATCATTATCTAGACATTACTTCTAGTTTAACTGGCCATTGTAGAGATCTGAGCATGGCCGAGAAGTCACAAACCAAGTCTTCAGTGTTACATGAAGCCCCCTTCCCTTAGGGTATCAGGAAAGGCATTTCCCAGCTCAATAAACCACTGAGAAGCAACTCCAGTGTTTTCTGAMTCAGTGTATGATCAACACGTATCAGGCAAAATATCTTATCTGAAGATAAGCTTCATAGGCTGCACAGTTTCTTACTAAGCAATTATTTTCTTGTTTCTTCTCCTTTTAAGAGTCTTTCTAAGAATTCTGTCAGGAAGCAAAAGGAGGTTTCTGTCCAGCCTCTGTTGCTAAATTTGGTCAGTGAATGATACTAAAGAACTCCACTGACGATGACATTATTGTCATTTCTTTCATCAGTTCAGGCTCATAAAAACTTATACAATCTTACATAACCATAAGACAACTCACAGATACCAAAATAATGCAGAAATGAATTACAATGGAYGGCAGACATAAAAGCCAAACAGGGCAACAAAGGAAGACCAGGAAAAACAAAAAAACAAATCAAGAAAACAAAAATCAAACAAAAACCCCAACAATCCCACTCTTCTCAAAGAACTTTTACCTGTTAAGGAATATAATTTAACATATATTTGTCAACAAAAGGCCCAAAGTTTTCTGGTGGGCAGGTGATGATATCTCTAGCTGCCCAGGACACTTTTAGCAGATTGCTAACTTGGTACCTCAGTTAGCTAAGTGAGGAAAGGAGTCAAAGGCTACATGGGCACGAGTTAAACCATCATCTGACTCAGAATTTTTAAAAGGGATCAAAGGCCAAAGCTAGTGTGAATTAGATTAAGTTACCACTCAATGCCGGGGGGGGGGGGGGGGGGGGGGGGGCAGACAAGGTGACAAACTTCTTCCCAAGTTCAAGTACAGAAACTCATACCTTAAAAGCACAATGCTGGTACTTTGTGAATCCGCTTTTCACTCCTCCCTGCCAAAAACAAATACATTATAATCAGTATGTAGAAGCTGATGATAGAAAACAATTTTATTTCCACTGTAACAGGAAGTACATTCTGTTAATTCAGTATTAGCTCATGAAAGGGAACCAGTCTTATTTCTTAAGAAGGTGTCAACAGACTGGACTAAAATAGATTTCTTCTCTACAGTTATACTTGCGGTCAGTGTCTGACAATATCAACGAATGACTGCTCTGTATCGGAGCTGAGGAAGCTGATAATGTCTTATGGAAGAGGGGATTGGTCTCTGTGGCTTGTTAATACTATCCAGTTTGTCACCAAAACTTGTCATCAGGAGATTATTTTCGTTCTGACACTCCTGCTATCCACTTACCCACAATGACTTCAAAAATAAACTTGACATTGCTTTCTGCTTCTCTAAAATATTATTTTTCTTCTCCTGCTATTTCCTGCTATTATACTGAATGGCTAGTCTCATTTAGACGTCTGTCAACTCGATACTTCCACAACCCATGCTTCTGTAACATCACCAACATCCAAAGACTCTTTGAGGCTACACAAAACACAACTGCCCCTTGTAATCCTCCCCCCAAAGATGCTCTAAGCATAATCCTTTACTTCAAACTCTGTTATTTTTCTCTTGCTCCTGATGAGATTTTAGCTTTGCCRAGTTCTACAGACATGAATCTTCCCTCTCTAGCCACATAACCTAAATGACTCACTGCATCCTTTTCCTTACCCTTTCGTTTCCACAAACACACATTTTTACAGTAACATTCAGGCATCTCTCTCACAAGAAATTCCATTATGCTTCTGCAATGCTCCCTAGACCGAGATCATCTACACTCTTGATGTTATTTCATGCTCTCCTCAAACTGTAAATCATCACATCAAAAACTAATCCAAACCACCAAAATACCATCTTCACAAACCACATGGCGAAACACAACTGACGTATGTTGCTTGCCTTTCCTCACAGACTTCCTACCATGCTATTTTCTTCTCTCATCATGCTCTGTTTAAGTTTAGAATAAAYACATCTGCACCTCTAAAATGATGACTACGTATATAACATGAATTATGCTGGACACCATTAAATGAAGACCTAGAGYAACACCAGCTTCCGCAATAAGTATGTTTTCTCCTCTCCTCTTTAAGAAGTTCATGGAGCAGKACACTAACACATGCTGCCAATTTATAAAACAATTTTCACCTGATACTTTTCTATTATTACAGAGGATTGAGGAGAAGGAAGAGTAATACACAATAAAAGATGAACATAACACAGATTAATGATAAGGATACAAAATGGCTAAAATACAGTATAGAAGGGTTCTTTTCTGAATCTGCTGCTAATTGAAAGTTTCATGAATGCTCTTCCCTTTCCCTGGCTGGTACTATGAAGAATCCCTTAGCCTGGGACAGGCTATTTTCAATTCAGAGTGCAGATGAAAGAAAGACCAGAAAAGAAAATACTTTCCCTAGGAAAACTTATTYTCAGAATGACTTTTTTAGAGTATGTATGTCTAGCATGATAGCAAATGGTGCCAAAGATGATATGAACAAGAAAAGTTTTGAGGAGGAACTTGAAAGCAGAGAAGGTATTCATTCCAGGGACCTAGCTAACCATAAACCCAGGCCTTTTTCAATGAAACAAAGGAACAACTCAGTCCCTCGCCTTAATGAATTAACCTTTTGGGCTCAAAACAAAAGACTTGATTTTGCAACATCCCCTCTTTTTTGAGCACACTTTCTCCTCCTACTCCTCAAACTACAGAGCTTGACATACTGGGTTCAACTCCTATTTCAACTTAAC